>NC_064634.1:276532849-276841724 GCF_023864275.1 Schistocerca cancellata | reverse complement strand
CTTATTTTTAATATGTAAATATCACATGCAAACTTGCTAAAACTCCTACCAATATGTATTAGCTTCCACACCGTAGCTTTTATTTAGCATCTGATAAGTTACAGGCACAGCTCTGCACACCAAGTCAGCTTTGTATACCCACTCTGGGGCCCCTCACACACTGTTGGGTCAGGGCAGTCCACTCCCTGCTGTCAAAGCCCCGAGTGCAACTCACTCACTTGTGTTTGCTGTTGACGCACATCCAGTGGCTGGCCTTGTTTCCAGGATACTGAACAGTTCAACGTATTGTGGCTGTTCCAGTGGTCCATGGCATCACCATAAACTGATAATCACAGTTTACCATCCTTCCTTTGCTTAGCTCTCTTTGCAAAGTACTGATGTTATTTTTTTTATGTCTGCTTAACATTTGATCAATGGTTTATTGTCAGTTTAAATGCTACTGCTAATCTTTTTGTACAATTTTATAAGGTTTGGTGCACACTTGTCTTGCAGCTGTTGTGGATTTAATTGCAGTTTTTATATACACTGGCACTCCCACTTTGTGATAAGCATGGTCAATGCACTTCATGTCTTCAGTGTGTTGGCTGACTTACGTTGCATGTACTGTGTACGATTTCCAATGTGGCAGTTCATGTTTGCGATTCATCATACATACAGGGTGTTTCAAAAATGACCGGTATATTTGAAACGGCAATAAAAACTAAACGAGCAGCGATAGAAATACACCGTTTGTTGCAATATGCTTGGGACAACAGTACATTTTCAGGCGGACAAACTTTCGAAATTATAGTAGTTAAAATTTTCAACAACAGATGGCGCTGCATGTGATGTGAAAGATATAGAAGACAATGCAGTCTGTGGGTGCGCCATTCTGTACGTCGTCTTTCTGCTGTAAGCGTGTGCTGTTCACAACGTGCAAATGTGCTGTGGACAACATGGTTTATTCCTTAGAACAGAGGATTTTTCTGGTGTTGGAATTCCACCGCCTATAACACAGTGTTGTTGCAACAAGACGAAGTTTTCAACGAAGGTTTAATGTAACCAAAGGACCAAAAAGCGATACAATAAAGGATGTGTTTGAAAAATTTCAACGGACTGGGAACATGACGGATGAACGTGCTGGAAAGGTAGGGCGACCGCGTATGGCAACCACAGAGGGCAACGCGCAGCTAGTGCAGCAGGTGATCCAACAGCGGCCTCGGGTTTCTGTTTGCCGTGTTGCGGTCCAAATGACGCCAATGTCCACGTATCGTCTCATGCGCCAGAGTTTACACCTCTATCCATACAAAATTCAAATGCGGCAACCCCTCAGTGCCGCTACCATTGCTGCATGAGAGACATTCGCTAACGATATAGTGCACAGGATTGATGACGGCGATGTGCATGTGGGCAGCATTTGGTTTACTGACGAAGCTTATTTTTACCTGGACGGCTTCGTCAATAAACAGAACTGGCGCATATGGGGAACCGAAAAGCCCCATGTTGCAGTCCCATCGTCCCTGCATCCTCAAAAAGTACTGGTCTGGGCCGCCATTTCTTCCAAAGGAATCATTGGCCCATTTTTCAGATCCGAAACGATTACTGCATCACGCTATCTGGACATTCTTCGTGAATTTGTGGCGGTACAAACTGCCTTAGACGACACTGCGAACACCTCGTGGTTTATGCCAGATGGTGCCCGGCCACATCGCACGGCCGACGTCTTTAATTTCCTGAATGAATATTTCGATGATCGTGTGATTGCTTTGGGCTATCCGAAACATACAGGAGGCGGCGTGGATTGGCCTCCCTCTTCGCCAGACATGAACCCCTGTGACTTCTTTCTGTGGGGACACTTGAAAGACCAGGTGTACCGCCAGAATCCACAAACAATTGAACAGCTGAAGCAGTACATCTCATCTGCATGTGAAGCCATTCCGCCAGACACGTTGTCAAAAGTTTCGGGTAATTTCATTCAGAGACTACGCCATATTATTGCTACGCATGGTGGATATGTGGAAAATATTGTACTATAGAGTTTCCCAGACCGCAGCGCCATCTGTTGTTGACAATTGTAACTACTGTAATTTCGAAAGTTTGTCTGCCTGAAAATGTACTGTTGTCCCAAGCATATTGCAACAAACGGTGTATTTCTATCGCTGCTCGTTTAGTTTTTATTGCCGTTTCAAATATACCGGTCATTTTTGAAACACCCTGTATATATTTTTAGTGATGTCCCTCTATTTCATTCATTTCATAACAAAGATATCTTGTGGCTCTCAAGCTTAACATTTCACATTTGCTTTAACAAACCACCTTCTGCTGTTCAATCTTTGAACATTTGTTTCCTATGTACTTGCTTTATATATGTATAATTTTCCAAACCATTATTTTTGTAGTGGGCTTACCAATGATCTGAGCCTATTTCACTTCTGAAGATGACAGTTTAAAGTACCAAACCAGTGAAGTTAAGCAAACAAAATTTTTCTTGTGCAGGTGTAGACTGATGTTTTTTTCGTTGATGAAATTTTCTGGAGCTACTGAATTCCATACGTCAACAAAATCATAATTTATGTTTTATTTTGCTTGCAGTTTTGAAAGATCAGTGATGTTGAGTATCTGCAGTGTGAATACAGTCACATTTGTACCAACTACACCATTTCTTAATTGCTGAAAATGAAGACATAGACTTTGTATAAACCTTCATCGTCTTTGTCAAAATTCCATTCATGGTGAACTGTCAAAAATAATTTATTTACTGATTGCATGTTGTTCTCATTTATATCCCTTTGAGTGAAACATGCGTAAACAAAACTATTCTGTTGTTCAAGCGCATTATGTGCTATCCTTGACAATGCCAAATACATGTACAGCCAAATCATCAAAAAAAGTCATTGTGAAAATGTCGTCTGAAGATTCTGAGACAGAAGCCAACAGGCAATATGTCAACAAGTGGCCACAGAAGCCTGAACGACATGTACTAACTTAATGAAATACCAATGCCTGTGTCAGGATACAACAGACTAATAGCAATAGCAGTAATAGTAGTCGTAAAGTACTCAGAAGGTGAAAATGAAGCAAGGCAATACCTATATTTTCCATAATCTGGGAGAACAAAGACAAATGAACTTCTTTTATTTTATGAGCAGATATATGAAACAAAACAAATGCTCATCATTAAGCTTCTAAAGTATAAAGTTTGATCATTAACTTTGGCGGGTGAAATTTTATAAAATTCCATTTAAGAGAGACTGCACAATATTGTTATATTATTTTCAGTTTCTGCATGTAACAACGCAACGTGATCTCTTTTTGCAAACACAAAGATTTGCAAGATGTGTACATGCTATCAATAGCTGGGGAAAAAATGTTAGAACCAACTTATCATTGAATGTGACCCTTGACCGAGTGAGACAGTGCATTGGTTAAGGTACTGGGCTTGTATTCAGGGATCAGTGGTTCAAATACCTGTCCAGCCATGCAGATCTAGGTTTTTAATGATTTTCCTAAATCGATTAAGGGACATTCCATCTTCCCAACATGAGCTTGTACTCCACCTCTAAATACTTCATTGTTGATGGGCCATTAAACCATAATCTTCCAGTGTTCCTTTCCTAGACCTTTGGAATCATAACTGAGACTTGCACATGCAGCCGTCAATCTACAGTTTATCATATTGTAGTTTATCAGAAGACATTGTCACTGTAGAAAGATACTCAGACAGCAGTAATAACTTACGAGTACATATGTACTCATAGGTGCCTCAATATAGCTATATGTTTAAAACAGTAATGTATTATAAATAATTTTGTATAAATTACAGATGTAACTTTATCACATTGTAGATTATCAGAAGACATGGTGATTGTTGTGAGATACTCAAACAGCAGGAGTAGATAGACTTTTGAATTATTATGTTCCTGTATTTCCTTTGGGAGGGGGAAGGACAGATATTTTATTAATTTTTATATGAGCTGAAGTTGCAATATTGTTGTAAAGTTTTGTCTTCTGTAAAAAATGGCAACCAATGTTACTAAAACATAATTTAGATCCAGCTTCCCACCCTTTCCCTGGTCATAGGAGTTTTGAGCTTTTAGATTACATCGTAGTTCTTTGTATCTGAAAATTTGCACTTTTTATTTATATTGGTTTGTTTCATCTGATGTCACTGATGAAAATAAATGCACTTAACATGTATGTCAAGACGAAATGTATATAGTGAAAAGAAGTTACTATAAAGTACCATACTATTTGAAGAGATATCGCCTCAGGGCAGAAAAAAATTACGATGCGGTTTGGGAAAATACAATGAAATAAAATGCAAATTATATTTTGAATTATACACCAAGTGAGACGTTATAATAATGCAATGAAACAAATTTGTTCTCATGATACTAGTGTCAAGATTTAATCAAGTTCAGATTACATATTACTAACAAAGGTGTCTTCTGTACATTGTTGACCATCAGAATTTTCTAAAGTTTATTGTTTGAAATGATGCCTATTTGCTCTTTCTTATGTGATAACCAGTTCTACCTCTCTGTGTGCTTTGATGGCTGTTTGTCAGATTTTCTACTTTTGCTTAGGAAAAGACCCAACATTCTTCTACTTTTTTTGTTACATTATAATAACTTTTTCTGTCTGTTACTGTAAAATGGGTTGAATAGAGACAGTTTTCAACTTTAAAAGAAAAAACTGATAGTTTTGAAAAGAAATATGAAAATCAGATTTATAAGATAGTGGAGCTCAATTTTTTATAACATAAAGAAATAAAAACTATACATTAAGTCACTGACATCATGCTCAAAAACAGTGCCTTTGAACCTACAAGTCATACCACAAGAACTAAGGAAGAGCTTTCGAGCAACATCCCCTTGACTAAAAAATGGCTCTTTATGTTTTAATCAGCTTTGTTTTTCTTTCAAAAAGATATAAACGTAACCTTTGCCATCCAAATAATAAATTCTACATGCATACAATCCAAATGACTGCTTGCGTTTTCATATACTTTAATGACAACATAATCTCCTCGGCTGAGAAAAGTGCCAGATGGTTCTTCATTTCTGTCAAATTCTGGGTATTCCTCTGAAGAAACACTGGCAGTCACTGTTTCTGTTCACCCCACAAATTCCAAAAGCAGAATCCTACATTTTCAATTAGCTGAAACACAAGTCAGATTAAAGAATACTTTAAAAGTTACTTTTGGTTAATGAAATGGGATGCAAATTTACTTGCCGTGTACTTAAATTAAAACAACACAATTTATACTGACACCTTATTTATAAGTTTGAAGTAAGCAAATTCAATGGTACATCCAATTTTTGTTATAGAGTGAATAAAACATCAACTGACAATAACATTAACTTTGAAATTCCTTACTTCCCCATTAGACTGGTTCACTACCAACCTAGACAAACAAATCTTTTAATTGTTTGAATTATATTCCCGTTTGTGTACCAACACAATACCAGAGAACTTTCTTGGATGTTTCATTTCTATTTACCCCATTTTATAGCATTCATTTTATTCATGCATTCCATTATGAGGTGGAATCCAAAATTTTCGGGTCTGGTGCTGCCATCTGGAAAGTAGGAGTAGTGGCATTCAGCTGGGAGTAGATGTTGCGTGTCCACAGTGATTCCCGTCATACTCTGTGTTTGGTGTGTGGCGATTTTAAGATGGGTCTGCGAACAGAACAGCGCTTGTGTATCAAATTCTGTGTGAATCTCGGGAAAAGTGCTACGGAGACCCTTGCAATGATTAAACAAGTGTTTGGGGAACAGAGCATGAGCCGTACGCTGTGTTTGAGTGGCATGCTCGGTTCAGGGCCAGCCGTACAGACGTCGAAGATGATGCTCACACTGGAAGGCCTGTTAGCCGCACAACACCAGACATTGTTGCCAAACTTCAACAATTTGTTTGTGCGGATCGATATCGAACCATTCAAGATGTTGCAGATGAAATCGGTATTGGCTATGGGACATGTCAACGAATGTTGACTGATAAATTGAGCATCTATCGTGTCACCGCAAAATTTGTGCCAAGGATCTTGACTGCTGATCAGAAGCCACAGTATGTTGAAGTGTGCACAGACCTTCGTCAGACCGCATCTGATGATCCAACCTTCTTGTCACAGGTTATCACCGGTGATGAGAGCTGGATTTACAGTTATGACCCAGAGACAAAGCAACAATCATCCCGGTGAAAATGCCCGGGCTCTCCAGGACCCAAAAAAGCGAGACAAGAGCAAAGTGAAGAGCATTGTGGACAAAGAATTTGTCCCACCCAACCAAACAGTGAATTCCGCATACTACTGTGACGTTTTGCGATGGCTCTATGAAAACATGCGGCGACAATGGCCCGAACTTCGATGTCAAGGGAACTGGCTGCTACATCACGACAATGCACCCTGTCACACATCCGTGCTCACTGGGACCTTTCTGGCAAAAAACAACATGGCACTTGTACCCCACCCACCGTGTTTGCCAGATTTGGCACCTTGCAACTTCACACTATTCCCAAAACTGAAACTCAAGTTGAAAGGCCATCAGTTCAACACACTAGAGAGGATTCAAAAAGCATACCTGGTGGTGGTAAACTCCTTCAAGGAACAGGACTTCCAGAAATCGTGATGGTGACCATTAGTCCAAGGTAAGGTTTTCAACAGATGGCAGCACCAGTCCTGAAAATTTTGGATAGCACCTCATATTATCAATTTTTGTAAAATGGTACTGTTTTGCACCCTTAATTCTATTAGACACTGTTGCTTTAGGATTCCTTGCATTAAATCAGTTACTGAATTTTATAATTCCAGGTCTAGTATGAAGTGTCCCAAAATCTTCTATGGAACCAGAACACACATGCAAATAAAACATGTCGTTTCTGAGCTGCGCAAAACAGCATATAGGGATGTGAGGTAAGATAGCATAGCATACTGTCTGTATAATGTGTAAACCTTCTTCAGTTATGAACTATTTGTAGCCTACCTCTTGTTTGATATTTGTGACTTAAAAGCACAGCCAGTATGAAAATCTTGTACATACATTGAGTGAGATGGAGCAGTGATGAAGACACTAGACATATCTGGATTCCTGTCTGGCCACTTTATAAATACTATGTAGTATGTTAAATGAAAAATGTAGTATTGCAAACTCTTTAGGTATCTACAGTTGAAAATGCTCTTACTAAGTGTGTTACCTTCTCATGTGTTTTTTATTTGTGCAGTGAAGATGCACCATGTGTTATGCAGTAATAAAAACATCAATGACTTGTATCATTACATGAAACCACAGTTTCTCATAATTTTTTCAGGATGTGTGTCCTGGCTAGTCGTGAACAGTTTTGCATTCATGAAGCAGCTGATGATAAACAATTCCAAAGCAAAACTGAACTCTGTCGCCAACTGCTAGAAGAGGAATCAGTGAAGGTTAATGGCGCTATGGTAAGTACCAAAGGCAATTAATTTCTTATTTCTGATGTTGATGAGGTTGGACGCAATGTTGATCATTGTAATATGCACAGATTGTTTCATCTATGTAGCCCAAGTGCTTCTATAAGCTGGGCTGCAATTAAACAGAATTCCTGCTAAGCCCTTGCTTGTTGCACTGCCATGTATTTTCTTTCTTCACCACAAAGAACATTATACCAAATGCCTACATACCTGTTTTCCACAGATCATGAACTTCATACAGTTCACAACAAAAAATTCAGTAAAAATGTTGTGAAATGTTCAACAAGTTACTTTAAACACAGAAAAATGTTTTAAAATGTTCAAAAATTATCATGTGTCTAAGGAAAACCTTCATGATTTGGAATGAGTAAAATATGCATCAGTTTAAATGGAGCCAAGTATTAAAAAATTGATTCTGAACCGAATTCACACTTAGCTTCATTCAGGCTTCATTCAACATGCAAGTGACTTACCGAGCCAGTTATAGGGCCAACCTATAGATATACGTAGCACCCTAACCACAGTGGAACTCTATTTCTCACATATACAAAGCATTTCTTAATGTTAAACGTACATCAACTGGCAGAAAAAATTCTAACAATCTCTAGACCTATGGATTTGTAGTTTTAACTCTTTTTTTGTACTCATCATATAGTCATGTCTATGCAATATTATTATTTTTTTTTTCAGGGTACTGGCTGTTCCTATTGTGACAATGTAGGCATAATAAAGACGCATGATAATCTCAGCCGTCTAGGTTGCCCAACACCAATGGATATAGAAGATCTTGTTGATATAGGGCGCAAAAAAAATGCTTGCCCTTACTTTGCATCACGTTCCTTAATTACTACAGCAGACCTTATTATCTGCCCATATAACTATCTGCTTGAGCCTGCTGTAAGAGATTCAGTAAGTAATACCAATTAAATTGTAATAATATAATATAGCATAAGAAGTTGCATTCTTCAGGAAAATATTTTTAGTGTAATTAATAATCACTTTGGAGCTGGGATTTTAAATATTGGGTGAGTAAAATTTCTCATCATCCTTTTATTTGAGCATAAGAAGAAATAAAATAAATTATGAGCAATTTAGAGCTGGTAGAAATGCAGATGGAAGAGTGGATACTTTCGTCTCTTCAAATTGCGAAAAATTAAGTAGAAAATGCAATCGTGCAAATGTATGATGTTTCTGTGATTTATCATTAAGCTGAAGAGCACTGTGCACTATCAGTAAGGCAGAAATGCACGAAATGTGAAGTTAGTGTAGTAGTGGAAAATATAGATTGACATAAATATGGAAATGCAAGCCTGACTTACATAATTAAAATAAGATTGCAAATAACAGTCTGTGACTATTGATAAGTTTGACATAAACAAAAGTATGGTGTTAGACAGCCCTCAAAGGAAATATTATCAAATCTGGAGGAGGAGCATATAAATATTGTAATTAAGAACTTCTGATGCAACAGACAACATTTTTAGCAGAATCTTACCAAAAATATTTCAGTCCATCATAAGATACAGACAGCCCTTCATCAAATGTGAATTTGAGACAAAACAGAAATTACTACTACTGAAGCTAAAAGAGTTGCACTCTTGAACTGTTTAAACAATTGGTCCACAGATATGAAGCAATTGTAAATCTAAATAAAATTCATTGATTTGATAATGATTTGCTATCTAGATGTTCATTCAGAAGTTGCTGTACTTCATCAGCAAGAAATGTTATGAAATATCAGTAGGAACAGTGGAGCAGGTATAAATTTCAGACAATGATGAAAGTGGTAAGTGTGCTTGCTGAAAGACAAGATTTTGTGTACAGCAGACACTAATGTGGGACATTAATACTACAATAACTGAAATTGTCTAGGGGTGTCTTCTAAACATTTGAGAATTACTATAAATAAAAGTTTACTGCAAAAAATTTTTGGTACACTGCTTTTGAAAATATAGTTTATGTAAAATAAGTGTATTATTCGAAAGAGAAATCTTAGTGGACTGGACGGTAACACTTACGGAAATATTTGATCTTTATAATACTGTCTCCTCTTTTTTATCATTGTGATTTAGTGCAACTAGAAAACAAATAGTGAACTAAATATAACTGACTTGCATTTTACTTTTCAGATGCAGCTAAATCTGAAAGGAGAAATAGTAATCCTAGATGAAGCTCATAATATAGAAGATATAACAAGGGAAGCTGGAAGTGCATCTTTCAATATGCTGTCTGTTATAAAGGCCAAGAAAGACTGTTCTGCATGTGCTGTAAACAATCCACTTTATACTCCACTGGTAGGCTTTGTTTTCTGCAAGTAAAGTCTCATAATCATTCTCATCCACTTGCATTTGATTTCTTGCTCTTATGCCAGCTGTGACAGCTAGTAGCAGCTCCTGTCATGTACTAGTGAAATAAAACCATGGAATTAATACAGACACTTATTCAGTAATGGAATGCTAAGTATTTTTTAAAATCATTAAAAATTAATAATAATAATAAATAATAGCAATTGGATCATCTTTGTTATAATTAAGAAAAGTTTAGTATTTATTATTCACAATCACAGCACTTCCTTATGCTGACAAACGAATTACTGGTAAATTCTACACCTATTGACTTTTGCTTCTCATGTTTCTGTATATTTTATTTGCATCTGCATACTGTGCATTTTTACTATCTCAACTCTCATCCTTGATCTGTTAGTTTCCTGCAGCTCAGTATTGTTAGTAGTTTGAAATTTTAAACTTTGCAGTTAGCTTATTGACTGTTCTAATTCTTTCTGTCAGATTCATGTGTCTCCTAATCTAGAGTAGAGGGTCATTTTTTGCTCACAGCCCAACACTTCAATACAGTACCTAATTTCTGGATTTCCTTTACTTGCCATATCCCCAGTCAAAAGTTATTTAAAAGTAGTAGTAGCAGTGACAGTAGCAGTGTGAGAGTGTCTGTAGCCATACCACTGGATGGTGGTCTGGATTACTCCAAATCCTAAATCATGAGAAAGACAAGACAGAAATGAGTCAGATTTACTAATTTAATAACAGTTGCGATTCAGTTTCCAGGACGAGTTGCCAGAGCTTTATACTTATAGGTAAAAAATACAGTTAAACTCAAAAGAAATCTCAGTATTTCACAGGATTGTTAGATAAAATAAGGGGATGAGAAAAATATGAGACCTGGCGAATCAAGGAAAAGTATATCATTACTTTTATATACAAAAGAAAATATTAGAGTGTGTCAGACTGGAGAATGAAAACGGAGAAGCAAAGGGAAAGAAATTTGTTAAAAATAAATGTAGAACAAACCTTAAGAAAAGTGTATGTTTACTTTCTTGTTTAATAAACCTGATAAAATGCATGTTTCTTGTGAAAAATTGAGGATAATGGAAAGTTTGTCATGGAACATACATTCTGAAATATAGATTTATATTGAATTAGACAAGAGAGAGGCTTTCAAGTGCACTAGTGCAATACATGTGAATGAAAGCATATATTGGCCATTTTCCCTCCCCCCCCCCCCCCCCACTCCTCCCCACTCCCTCATCACCCCTCCCTCCTCCCCCCTTCTGCCCTCAGACTGTGTCATATACAGGTACCATTGTGTATATGTTTCCTGTTTTCAGGCGGAATTTTTAAACAGCTTCCACACCTGGTTCACATCACAGACATTGGGTCAAAGAGATGATGCGGGGAAGGAGACACTAATTCTTCCTGGAGCAAAAGCTATTGCTAGTCTGGGCCTGCATAAAATAGATGAGCAGAGAATTATACAACTTAAGGTATGGCACTGCTTAGTGTAGAAAAGTTTATACGGCATCGTACTTGCCTTATTTATATTGAAGTGAACTTTTAAAAAGTTTTATCTGTTTTTAAAATAGTTGTAACTTCTGTTTATACCTTTTTTCTGATGACTAAAACTTATAAATAGAAAATTGTAGTTTTCTTACATGTCAACTTTACACTGCAACATAACCATGAAATTATTCATCAGTCAATGCAATCAAAGAGAAAGTTGAGTGCCTGCATTGCTCATATGACTGCTTCTTTTCATGAGAAACTTTAAAAACTGTCCCAAGTGCTTGAAATGTATGGACACAAGTTTATGACATATATTTATTGAGAAGGGTAGGGTACATGTAGCAACATGATTCAGCTGTTAATTTACATTAATGTGTTCTGATGGTCATGTCTGCAAATTTTCCTGATTATTAATTATATGTGTTTATAAACTTCACCTTACAGCAGACGGAGCCCTCTCATCCTATGGTCTGACAGACATGCTCTTCTTTTTTAAACTTTCTCAACTCTAACGTATCTTTCTTTCCTCCTTGACATGGGAACAAATAGTTTCAAAAGCTAGGATAGCTTCTTCTAATTTTATTGTTTCTGTGTTACAGTACTAAGAATTTTGCATCTTGTAGGTTAGTAAGTACTGATCAATAATATGTCATAATTTTAAAGTTTTCTCAAGTGAATTTTCCTTTTAATACAAAAGTGAATCATATGCACTTAGAATAGAGTGATGTAAAAACAAAATGCAGAAACAAGTCATTTAAAATATCGTAATCCCAGTGGAGCAAAATGATTTTGTAGATATGGTATATACTGAAGACCAACTTGAAAAGTTTCGACTGTGTTCAGGTCAAATTACCATTCTTCTGACACACATTAAAAAATAGAAAAAACTGCTATTTCAAATGTTTGAAAAATATTATCTGAGTTGATGTGTGTGAAACAGAATAAAAAAGGAAGACTTACAAATTCCATTACAGAATCAGCTCGGTGAGATAGTAGAAGAAATACGACAAAGGAGAGAAGAAAGGAAAGAGAGGAGACAGAGAAACAACAAAAAAATTCCAATATCATTTTCTCCAAACACTCGTCAGTTGCTTGAAAGTGTTGTTCGTGTTCTTCAGTTTG
This sequence comes from Schistocerca cancellata, assembly GCF_023864275.1. Classification (NCBI taxonomy): domain Eukaryota; kingdom Metazoa; phylum Arthropoda; class Insecta; order Orthoptera; family Acrididae; genus Schistocerca; species Schistocerca cancellata. Next base: position 276,829,376 of record NC_064634.1, on the reverse strand, counting down.
TTTATGGTGAAAATCTTAAGCATTTGGAGGATTATGATTTTGTCCTGACAAGAGATAAGCATCAAAGAATGCCAAAGGGTCTGGTAAGTTCATTTCTAACTACCCAGATGTTGTAAATCCATCATACAATAAACACATAATCAATATATGCAGTGTTCTTGTATGGTCCCAAATTGTATTCTGTAGACTTCAGCCTGCAGGAGAAAATTCAAGATCTCATTTAAAGTTATGAAGTATATTCTTAAACATTAGTGACTACTGCTGTACACTACACTAATATTGTCAGTAGTTTCACGTACCTGATGTCAGTTAAGACCATGTGGTTCGTTCTTTTCCAAAGGTTCATTTGAATATCCCAGTGTTCTACAAGACTAGCTTCTATTGGAGAGGGTATGTCCTTGCCCTCTTTTAACATGTTAATCTTCTCACTCAGACACTCAAAGTAGGCCACATCTCATAGAATGTCCGCATCATACCAACTTGACTTCCTCACATACACAAGAGATGAAGGTACTTCGTTTGCAGTAAGGTTTCTAGTTTCACTCAAGTTTGTATTCCATCTTTAATCAGCAAGTAAGGTGGTGCAGATGTTAGCACACTGGAGTTGCATTCAGGAGGGCAATAGTTCAAATCTGCATCCAGCCATGTAGAGGTAGGTTTTCCACAATTTCTCTCAATTAATCCACTTAAATGCTGGAATGTTTCCTTTGAAAGGGCACAACCAATCTCCTTCCTCATCCTTGAAACATCCCAAGCTTGTGCAGCATTACTAATGACCTCAACATTGACAGGATGTTAAACCATAATCATCCTTCCTTCCTTCCATGTTAAATTACTGACTGTTATGTCCTCCCCCAAAAACAAAACAAAAATTACATTCTGAGTGCTGAAATAAATTAAAATCAGTGGAATTGTCTTGAGAAAATTTAGATAGTAGGAAATAGACTATTTGAAGTGAGAATGATTACAGCTATTGAAATTATGATACATTGGTTAAAGTAAGTTTATGTAACTTATGGAACTTTCATATAATTCATTCTTATCTCTAGCTGATAATAATTTTTTGTCTGTTGCATTGTCTTTGTAGAATGAAGCTGACTTGCGTGCTGGATCACTGTGGCAGTGCAATTTGGATATTTGGTGCCATAATTCAGCTGTTGTCTTCAGTGAACTTAGTTCTGTTGTGCGCTCCTTGTTACTATCTTCAGGGACGTTGTCGCCAATGCATTCCTTCTCATCAGAGCTGGGAGTCAGTTTCACAAATTCTCTACGTGGTCAGCATATTGTTGACAGTTCCCAGGTATATACCAGATTATAGTCTCTGAAAAAATTTTGAAATTTTATTTGTCATTACCTCATGTCTCCAAAAATGACATACAATTCCAAAAATGGTCAAATATAGTAGAAACATAAATAAAAATGTGAATAAATAAATTTTACAGTTCTTATATTCAGGAGGTCATTTCCATTATTGCTGATAAACACATTTAAGAGGTGGGGATTAATAGCCCATCCTCATGGAGGAAAGGTGTGTCATTATGATGCCAGCTCACAAGTGAGAGAAGGTGAAGAATGTTTGGTGGCTCATGTATCCAGTCAACCAAGGCAAGCGGCGATAGACAGAAATGCAAAGCATTCAGGCAGCAGTGATGGCTAAGCAACAGGATAACAGGTTTTCCCATGTCCATATAGCATACCTGCTGGCTGAGAAAGTTAGATTTGAGACAAAGGTAGAAAAAAGGACAAAACAAAGATGGAAATCAATATATTTGAATGAAAATACACTCCTGGAAATGGAAAAAAGAACACATTGCCACCGGTGTGTCAGACCCACCATACTTGCTCCGGACACTGCGAGAGGGCTGTACAAGCAATGATCACACGCACGGCACAGCGGACACACCAGGAACCGCGGTGTTGGCCGTCGAATGGCGCTAGCTGCGCAGCATTTGTGCACCGCCGCCGTCAGTGTCAGCCAGTTTGCCGTGGCATACGGAGCTCCATCGCAGTCTTTAACACTGGTAGCATGCCGCGACAGCGTGGACGTGAACCGCATGTGCAGTTGACGGACTTTGAGCGAGGGCGTATAGTGGGCATGCGGGAGGCCGGGTGGACGTACCGCCGAATTGCTCAACACGTGGGGCGTGAGGTCTCCACAGTACATCGATGTTGTCGCCAGTGGTCGGCGGAAGGTGCACGTGCCCGTCGACCTGGGACCGGACCACAGCGACGCACGGATGCACGCCAAGACCGTAGGATCCTACTCAGTGCCGTAGGGGATCGCACCGCCACTTCCCAGCAAATTAGGGACACTGTTGCTCCTGGGGTATCGGCGAGGACCATTCGCAACCGTCTCCATGAAGCTGGGCTACGGTCCCGCACACCGTTAGGCCGTCTTCCGCTCACGCCCCAACATCGTGCAGCCCGCCTCCAGTGGTGTCGCGACAGGCGTGAATGGAGGGACGAATGGAGACGTGTCGTCTTCAGCGATGAGAGTCGCTTCTGCCTTGGTGCCAATGATGGTCGTATGCGTGTTTGGCGCCATGCAGGTGAGCGCCACAATCAGGACTGCATACGACCGAGGCACACAGGGCCAACACCCGGCATCATGGTGTGGGGAGCGATCTCCTACACTGGCCGTACACCACTGGTGATCGTCGAGGGGACACTGAATAGTGCACGGTACATCCAAACCGTCATCGAACCCATCGTTCTACCATTCCTAGACCGGCAAGGGAACTTGCTGTTCCAACAGGACAATGCACGTCCGCATGTATCCCGTGCCACCCAACGTGCTCTAGAAGGTGTAAGTCAACTACCCTGGCCTGCAAGATCTCCGGATCTGTCCCCCATTGAGCATGTTTGGGACTGGATGAAGCGTCGTCTCACGCGGTCTGCACGTCCAGCACGAACGCTGGTCCAACTGAGGCGCCAGGTGGAAATGGCATGGCAAGCCGTTCCACAGGACTACATCCAGCATCTCTACGATCGTCTCCATGGGAGAATAGCAGCCTGCATTGCTACGAAAGGTGGATATACACTGTACTAGTGCCGACATTGTGCATGCTCTGTTGCCTGTGTCTATGTGCCTGTGGTTCTGTCAGTGTGATCATGTGATGTATCTGACCCCAGGAATATGTCAATAAAGTTTCACCTTCCTGGGACAATGAATTCACGGTGTTCTTATTTCAGTTTCCAGGAGTGTATATTACGAACTTTCCAAACATGTTATAGGCAAAGCAGGGATGCCAAAGAAATCCTGGCAATGAGATGAGATCATTGAAACTTAACTCTTGATCTAAAATTGTGAAAGTTGTGATTGTTTCTAATTACTGTAGTTTATAAAATTAATAACAAATGAACTACCAATGAAATATGCTCATAATGTGTGTCATAAGAAAGTTGAGAAAGCCAGTAATCACCTCAACAAATTACATTTCAAATCGGGCATATGTATAAAGAATTACAGAAGATTTATTAAAAGTTAATATGCAATGTGCCATTACCAAAATGAAAGCAGCATGCATGTCCCACAGCCTTACCTAATAATGGACGAGAAAACACTGTCTGCTATTTGATAGGTTTGAGAATGAAAACATGGTCCAAATAGGCTTTATTCTTATTTTCTGTGCAGTTGGCTAGTTTCAACCATGAGTCATTTTGAACACATATGTTAAGATTCCAGCTTCATTTCACATTCTAATACATCGCTGGTACATGTGGACAGGTATACATCATATTTCTGTATGTGGCACAAAAACAATACAGTCGTATACATGATTATGTCCATTAGCTGACTCAAACAGTAAACTACCATGTCATGGTATAGATGCAGCTGTTGATATCATAACAGCTGTACCTATACCATGAAGTGACAGCTTTCTGTTTGTGTCAGCTAATAATCACAATCATGTGTATTGTATTTCTGTTCACATGTACCTGCAATTTATTAGAACATGAAGTGAAGCTGGAAGCTTATGATATGTGCTTGAAAATGACCCATGATTGAAACAACCAATTGCATGGAAAATAAAAAGAATACAGCCTGATTCACAGAAAGTAAAAAGAGTACAGCCTACTTAGACCATGCTTTCATTCTCAAAACATGGTGTAGCCATGGACCCTGAACAAAGATAAAATTTTAAAATATTTGATAGATATTTATAATTTGGAGTTAAGTTTTGTTGCATTGCAAGGATGGATGTAGGTACGCAGTCATTAACTTTGTTGATAAAATGTTTAAAATTGTGTCTATACTTTCATGAGAGGTAGCAAGGTAATCACAGTAATTTTGTCTGTTTTGTAGTACATTATGTCTATGTGTAATAAGCTTTAAATTTCAATGGTGGCCATTATTTCAGCAAGCAAGGATGACATCACAAAGGGCATATAAGCATAAGCAGGAAGCCCTAGATAGTCTTTTGCTGGTTGGCAGTTCTTTGAGCAGTGCCTTTAGTAAGTTGTGAGAATCAGTGAGTTTGTTGAGGAGGCTACACGGTGAAGCAGATGTATGTGTGTGTGGTAGATACATTGGAAAGTCCAGGATGGAATAACAATAATACTATGAAAAGGGTACATTGCTGCTCACCATATAGAGGAGATTCTGAATCATGGACAGCTCAACGAAAAGATTGATATGCATTCAAAAATCTTCTGAAGTAGAATTCACACACATCCACAACTCACATGCATGACCATTATCTCCAGCTTCTGTGGACAGAAGGCAGACAGCAACTGCAGCTGATTGGAGAATGGAGAATCAGTCTTGTGTGGGTGGTGGATGTAAGGAAGGTTGGGGTAGAGGGGGGGGGGGGGGAATGGGATAGCAGGGTAGGGGTGGAGAAAGATGTAGTGTTACTTCGAGGAGCATTCAGGGATGTGATGGGGGCAGGTTAGGGCCGCTAGGTGCAGTCAGGAGGTCTGACAAAGGGGGGGGGGCAGAGGAGTCGAAAAAGAGAGAAAAGAAAAAATATTAATGTTTGCACTAGTGGAATCACAGGCAGTATAGTGCTGGAGTGGGAGCAGGGTATGGGATAGGTAGGTGAAGGACAGGGACTAGCGAAGGTTGAGGCAGGGGGGGGGGGGGGGGGGTGAGGAAACATAGGATATATTGCAGAGTGAGTCCCCACCCATGTAATACAGTAAAGCTGGTGATAGAAAGGATCCAGATGGAGCAGGCTGTGAAGCAGTCTTTGAAGTGAAGCACACTGCATTGAAAATTATGTTCAGCAACTCAGTGATCCAGTTGCCTCTTGGCCATAGTTTGTCGGTGGCCATTCGTGCAAACAGACAGCTTGCTAATTGTCAAGTCCATGTAGAAATCAGGACAGAGGTTGCAGCTCAGTGTGTAGATCACATGACTGCTTTTACATGTTGCCCTGCCTTTGATGGGGTAGGAGATGCCTGTGATTGGACTGGAGATGGTGGTGGTGGCATAGTGCATGAGGCAGGTCTTGTATCTAGATCTATTACAATGATATGAGTCATTAGGCAAGAGGGGGGGGAGCAGGAGTAGAGTAGCGATGGGGGAGGATATTGCATAAGTACAGTGGGCAGAGGAATACTACTGTGGGAGGGGTGGGAAGGATAGTGGGTAGCATATTCCTCATTTCAGGGCACCAGAGTAGTCGGAACTTGGGCAGAGAATGTGATTGCTCCTTTGTGGCTGGATGGTGGGTATGTGGAAGGTGGTAGTTGACTCGAACAGCAAGGCATAGGAGATAAGTTTCTGTTCAAGGTTGGAAGGGTAATTTAGGTGTCGCTCTCCAAATACACCAAGGGCCTCACTGAAGCCTTCACAAATGAAAATTACACTCATAACCTTGTACAGAAACAGATCTCCAGTTCCTTCTCTTTCCAGTCACCTTTTGTCCTACATACCCACTGTCTGGCTATGAAGAAGCAATTCCCTTGTGACTCAGTGCCACCCAGGACTGGAGCAACTGAACTGCATTCTCCACCGGGGTTTCATCTACTTTATTTTTTGTCAATGTGTCTGTCTACTAAATCAGAGTTTGAGAAATATTTCTATATTAAATGAATGGGTTTCAAAGCAACTGTGCGTGACGGGTTCCTCAGACATAATGAGGAGACAAGCCAACAAAGAGTTAGATCGACTATCGCCCACACCGGTTGCGGCATATAAAACTGCCAGTGTGTGTGGGAAGGAGGGAAGTTCACTTTGACCCAGGTTGAGTAAGATTCACATGTTGTGTACACTACTACTTCCCCTTCCCCATCCCCTCCAGATTACTGCTAGCATCCCACATGGTAGCTGGACTCTGGCCCGAGATGCAGAAGTTGGCAATCGTGTGCATGAGGTGTGCCTGCTTGTATGTATGAATGGTGTGTTTTTCTCTTTTGCTGATGAAGGCTGTGTCCTAAATTTTTATGTAAGTGTCTTTTAATTGTGCCTATCTGCAACTTAACATGCCTTGTTTCTGGTTAGTAGCAGTCTGTCTTGTTGATATTCCTTCCTGGAGTTTCCATTGTTTAAACTTCAGTTTATGTTGCAACTGAAAGTGGGAGCTGCAAATACGGACATAAATGTTTCTGTTGGTTTTCATGAGGTACAGTGCAATTAAATTAACTTCGTTCACACTTGTTTCTGTATTCAATGCTCTGCTTACACTATCTCATATGTCCAAAGTTAATTAAAGAAATAGTCTTTAATTTGAAGTTTACCTATCTGATTTAGCTTACATCAGTTTGAGTATAATTCACATATTGTGTACTTTTTTATTGTGTGCCACAGCAATATTGAAATTTGGCCTCCTGCTTGGAAGTACTACTTAGTCGTTCTGTCTCCTTGTAATTTTACAACTCACTCAAGCGAGTTGTCCTTCTTGTATGAGTAAATAAATTAGTTAGTAGAAACAAGTTAATAAAAAATTAATGTTAAGAGTGCTGAAAATAAATTAATATATATCCCCTCAAAATTCCAGTATTTGTAAGACTACTGAGATATGATGAAAATGTCTAGTCAGATATTAGTGGCTTCTAAAAGGTGTACAGATTGTGTAGTGAAGTACAACATTATTATGTCTATAACATTGGTATTTGTAAAGAGAGTCACTCATCATGCAAATACGGACATAAATATTTCTGTTGGTTTTCATGAGGTAAAGTGCAATTAAATTAACTTCGTTAACACTTGTTTCTGTATTCAATGCTCTGCTTACACTATGTAACTACATATTTTGCACCACTTAATCTCCAGCAAATGATAGATACAGAATAAGAAGTTGACAATTCTAACACAATCTTCATTTTTTCTGTTTTCTTTTGTTCCTTAGTTGCTCCAAATTCATGGAGGTATGTTCTGTCTTTGCAACTAAATCAAAGGCAGTTTTGTTTTTGCCATAAGTGTTTTGCTTCTTTTATTTATGAAGCATCATCAGTGGTGATTTATACTGTTGTTATTCTAAATGTGTGGTCCTGTAGATATGTGCATTCGGTTCCCATGCTCCAGTTGGCTGATTTCCAGCATTTTTTCACTGAGGTTTATTACAGCACATCACTTGCACTTTTCATGGAAGTGTATGTGATGTTTTATAATAAATGTGGGTGAAATAATGCCGAAAATGGCCAGCTGGTGCATGGGAACCGAATGCACACATGTACGGGACCACACATATGGACTAACAACATTATAAATTGCCACTGAAGTTGCTTCATAAAGAAATGAAGTGAAATGTGTATGGCAAAAACAAAACTGCATTTCATTTAGTTGCAAAGACGGAACACACCTCTGTGAATTCAACACAAAACGATACACTGATCTATATTCTCCTAGTTTTGATGATATATAACCTCTGTGTGATGAGTGGTTGACTATACTTATTCAGTTACTTACAGTCCACCAAAGTAATTTTTTGTTCATGTAGCACAGCAAAAACTGTGGAAATATAGAATATACATTTATTTTGTAGAAAATAGGGTTAACAGGTTTCATCATCAGGGCAGTCACAGTTCAATAGAAGAGGAAATAAACAAACACCTCTTGATGCCACTGTGGTGAAACACATTTGGTGAAAGACAAACAGATAATGGTGTTCTTGCTAGAAGGCAGACCATATTACACATGTAGGCCTTCTTACTGTGTAAAAATGATTCTGATTTTATGTTGCCAGGTGTTTGTAAGGTCTGTTTCAAAAGGACCAAGAGGCAACCTTCTGAGCTCAGAGTACAAACATGCTAGGAATTTGAACTACCAAGATGATCTGGGAGAGCTGCTGTTGGGCATCTGCCAGATTGTCCCACAGGGAGTGCTTTGCTTCTTCTCTTCTTACAGGTTCATGGAACTAATTACCACAAGGTGACTAATCATCTGTTGCTCACATTCTTTCTTCTGCTACTTAGAAATAAGATTCTTATAAATATTATTAAAAATAGTGTAGTGAATATAATGGTATGCATGTTTTTTTATTATTGCTGCTTACCCCTTTTTAAATAAATTCATTCTTGAAGATTCAATTTGTCACAAATCTGTGGAATTTTTTTAATAAAATATGTTATTGCTCCATACATATTTCGTTACTCATTAACACTTTAAGCATCATGTGTCTTTATTTCGTAATGTCCAATTCTTTTCACTTGTAAGTGCAGATAAATCATCTGTGTGTTTGCTATAAGTTTATGGAATTATGCTGCTTGTTAAAACTGTAGGCTATTGTAAGCTTCAGGTTTACAATGAATGTCTAACTTCCAGAGCCATAGATTTCCACCTTACAACAAAGATAATGGAAGAAACTGGGAACACGGAGAATAAAAACACTAACTACCAGTCGTAGAATAATAGGGAAGCGCAATACAAGCATGTGACCCATCCTAGAACACTCCGCAAGCATGTGGAACCAGATAGAACTACCGTGGGAATACCGAATGTCCACAAAGGGGAGGGGCAACACAAATGGTCATAGGCTCACTTCACATATGAGAGAGTGCCACAGAGATGCTGAAAGCACTGAATTGGCAGACTCTTGAAGATTAAACAGACTGAAAGAAGGCTATGGGAGTGCAGCAGTATATTTCAAATTGATGTGTTCAATCCCTGCCCACCATTATGTCAGATACGTATTTGTGTGTGACAACTTATTTGTTGTGAAATTTAAAACTTCAAATTGTAGAACATCAGTGGTATACTCACCTTCTCCAACCCATAAGTTCACTGTCGCCAAATACTGTATTTTCATTGGTCATTTGATGAAATACAATGAAACACACGTAGAGGCCTATGCGTCAACTTTTTGGAACTCCATCATCAGGGAATCAGTGGAAACACGACTGTTTGAGTTCCTTATCAAATGATATGGCAGCTTGTGGATACGTTCTGCATACAATTCTGTCATTAGAAAGTGTTGTACTCTGCATTCTGTTACTTTACTGTATGAAGACATTAGATTTTATATCAATGAGACAAGCTTTCACCATGCAGGGTGTGCGGCACAGTGCACATACTTGCAGCAGAATAGCATGCACTCAAACAGCACATGCACATTGCCAACTGGATACATCACGCATGTGCCAGTGGGGGCTTAAATATGAGAGATCGGTGCATTTTCATCAGTATTCACAAAATGACAGCCAGAATACCCTCTGCCAAAATATCATTCCAACAGTTCACCTGAAGTTTTATGGAACAACTTGTGTGCTGTCCACCACGTTGTCACCTATTGATACCATTACGTACCAAAATAAAAAATTTGGTTTTACAATTGAATAAATGTCTCCTTTACAGTGTTATAATACATCTGTTCTATATTTTGGTAGTTTTGATTGGAGAGATTTTCATTTCCTACATTCTGTTTTTCATGTTACTTGTCTGTCCCTAACTTAGTGTCCATGAACCATGGACCTTGCCGCTGGTGGAGAGGCTTGCGTGCCTCAGCGATACAGATGGCCGTACCGTAGGTGCAACCACAACGGAGGGGTATCTGTTGAGAGGCCAGACAAACATGTGGTTCCTGAAGAGGGGCAGCAGCCTTTTCAGTAGTTGCAGGGGCAACAGTCTGGATGATTGACTGATCTGGCCTTGTAACATTAACCAAAACGGCGTTGCTGTGCTGGTACTGCGAACGGCTGAAAGCAAGGGGAAACTACAGCCGTAATTTTTCCCGAGGACATGCAGCTCTACTGTATGATTAAATGATGATGGCGTCCTCTTGGGTAAAATATTCCGGAGGTAAAATAGTCCCCCATTCGGATCTCCGGGCGGGGACTACTCAGGAGGACGTCGTTATCAGGAGAAAGAAAACTGGCGTCCTACGGATCGGAGCGTGGAATGTCAGATCCCTTAATCGGGCAGGTAGGTTAGAAAATTTAAAAAGGGAAATGGATAGGTTAAAGTTAGATATAGTGGGAATTAGTGAAGTTCGGTGGCAGGAGGAACAAGACTTCTGGTCAGGTGAATACAGGGTTATAAATACAAAATCAAATAGGGGTAATGCAGGAGTAGGTTTAATAATGAATAAAAAAATAGGAGTGCGGGTTAGCTACTACAAACAGCATAGTGAACGCATTATTGTGGCCAAGATAGACACAAAGCCCATGCCTACTACAGTAGTACAAGTTTATATGCCAACTACCTCTGCAGATGATGAAGAAATAGATGAAATGTATGACGAGATAAAAGAAATTATTCAGGTAGTGAAAGGAGACGAAAATTTAATAGTCATGGGTGACTGGAATTCGTCAGTAGGAAAAGGGAGAGAAGGAAACATAGTAGGTGAATATGGATTGGGGGGAAGGAATGAAAGAGGAAGCCGCCTTGTAGAATTTTGCACAGAGCATAACTTAATCATAGCCAACACTTGGTTCAAGAATCATAAAAGAAGGTTGTATACCTGGAAGAATCCTGGAGATACTAGTAGGTATCAGATAGATTATATAATGGTAAGACAGAGATTTAGGAACCAGGTTTTAAATTGTAAGACATTTCCTGGGGCAGATGTAGACTCTGACCACAATCTATTGGTTATGAACTGCAGATTGAAACTGAAGAAACTGCAAAAAGGTGGGAATTTAAGGAGATGGGATCTGGATAAACTGAAAGAACCAGAGGTTGTAGAGAGTTTCAGGGAGAGCATAAGGGAACAATTGACAGGAATGGGGGAAAGAAATACAGTAGAAGAAGAATGGGTAGCTCTGAGGGATGAAGTAGTGAAGGCAGCAGAGGATCAAGTAGGTAAAAAGACGAGGGCTAATAGAAATCCTTGGGTAACAGAAGAAATATAGAATTTAATTGATGAAAGGAGAAAATACAAAAATGCAGTAAATGAAGCAGGCAAAAAGGAATACAAACGTCTCAAAAATGATATCGACAGGAAGTGCAAAATGGCTAAGCAGGGATGGCTAGAGGACAAATGTAAGGATGTAGAGGCCTGTCTCACTAGGGGTAAGATAGATACTGCCTACAGGAAAATTAAAGAGACCTTTGGAGAGAAGAGAACCACTTGTATGAATATCAAGAGCTCAGATGGCAACCCAGTTCTAAGCAAAGAAGGGAAGGCAGAAAGGTGGAAGGAGTATATAGAGGGTTTATACAAGGGCGATGTACTTGAGGACAATATTATGGAAATGGAAGAGGATGTAGATGAAGACGAAATGGGAGATAAGATACTGCGTGAAGAATTTGACAGAGCACTGAAAGACCTGAGTCGAAATAAGGCCCCGGGAGTAGACAACATTCCATTTGAACTACTGATGGCCTCGGGAGAGCCAGTCATGACAAAACTCTACCATCTGGTGAGCACGATGTATGAGACAGGCGAAATACCCTCAGACTTCAAGAACAATATAATAATTCCAATCCCAAAGAAAGCAGGTGTTGACAGATGTGAAAATTACCGAACTATCAGTTTAATAAGTCACAGCTGCAAAATACTAACGCGAATTCTTTACAGACGAATGGAAAAACTGGTAGAAGCCGACCTCGGGGAAGATCAGTTTGGATTCCGTAGAAATGTTGGAACACGTGAGGCAATACTGACCTTATGACTTATCTTAGAAGAAAGATTAAGAAAAGGCAAACCTACGTTTCTAGCATTTGTAGACTTAGAGAAAGCTTTTGACAATGTTAACTGGAATACTCTCTTTCAAATTCTGAAGGTGGCAGGGGTAAAATACAGGGAGCGAAAGGCTATTTACAGTTTGTACAGAAACCAGATGGCAGTTATAAGAGTCGAGGGGCACGAAAGGGAAGCAGTGGTTGGGAAAGGAGTAAGACAGGGTTGTAGCCTCTCCCCGATGCTATTCAATCTGTATATTGAGCAAGCAGTGAAGGAAACAAAAGAAAAATTCGGAGTAGGTATTAAAATTCCTGGAGAAGAAGTAAAAACTTTGAGGTTCGCCGATGACATTGTAATTCTGTCAGAGACAGCAAAGGACTTGGAAGAGCAGTTGAACGGAATGGACAGTGTCTTGAAAGGAGGATATAAGATGAACATCAACAAAAGCAAAACGAGGATAATGGAATGTAGTCAAATTAAGTTGGGTGATGCTGAGGGAATTAGATTAGGAAATGAGACATTTAAAGTAGTAAAGGAGTTTTGCTATTTAGGGAGTAAAATAACCGATGATGGTCGAAGTAGAGAGGATATAAAATGTAGACTGGCAGTGGCAAGGAAAGCGTTTCTCAAGAAGAGGAATTTGTTAACATCGAGTATAGATTTAAGTGTCAGGAAGTCGTTTCTGAAAGTATTTGTATGGAGTGTAGCCATGTATGGAAGTGAAACATGGACGATAACTAGTTTGGACAAGAAGAGAATAGAAGCTTTCGAAATGTGGTGCTACAGAAGAATGCTAAAGATAAGGTGGGTAGATCACGTAACTAATGAGGAGGTATTGAATAGGATTGGGGAGAAGAGAAGTTTGTGGCACAACTTGACTAGAAGAAGGGATCGGTTGGTAGGACATGTTTTGAGGCATCAAGGGATCACAAATTTAGCATTGGAGGGCAGTGTGGAGGGTAAAAATCGTAGAGGGAGACCAAGAGATGAATACACTAAGCAGATTCAGAAGGATGTAGGTTGCAGTAGATACTGGGAGATGAAGAAGCTTGCACAGGATAGAGTAGCATGGAGAGCTGCATCAAACCAGTCTCTGGACTGAAGACCACAACAACAACAACATTCTGTTTTTCATGTTACTTGTCTGTCCCTAACTTAGTGTCAAAAAATCTGTTTATAAGTGTTGAATGTTAGAGTTACCCTTTTGATAAAATTTGTGCCTGATGGAATCCCTGTTAGTTCTGTATTACATCTGTGGCTGTTTTAACTCTTCTTTTAACTATTGCAAAATACTGTGTCCAGTGGTAGGTAGAAAACACAGCTCGTACTCGTTTACAAGAAGGGCAGCAGAAGTGGTCCCCAAAGCTATTGGCTAGTAACTTGGACATCTATTTGTTGTAGAATCTTAGAATATATTCTGACATCAAATATAATGAGGTACCTCAAATAGATTGTCCTCCTCCTTGCCAGCCAGCATGGATTCCAACAACATTGATCATGTAAATTTTTTTTTGTTGGGGGGGGGACTACAGCAAAATCCCTTACATGTTAAAAAATGTAGAACTGTCCACTTCAGAAAGTGAGAAAACGGAGTATCATATGACTGTCATATCAGTGAGTCACAGTTGGAATCAGTCAACTCATACAAATACCTTCATGTAACCATTTTTAGGGATATGAAATAGAATGATCACATAGGATCAGTCATAGTCAACTCTTGGCACAGTGGGGTTCATTGGTAGAATACTAGGGAAATACAATCAGTCGACAAAGCAGATTGCAAGCAAGACACTTGTGTGACTCATTCTAGAATATTGCTTAAGCATGTGGCACCCAAACCAAATAAATCGGGGATATTCAGTGTTTTGCTTGAACCATGAGGGAGTGTCATGGAGATGCTGAAACAATTGAATTGGCAGATTCTAGAAAATAGACACACTCTATTCTGTAAAAGCCTACTTAGAAAGTTTCTGGAACCAACGTTGATTGATGAATTTAGGAATTTTTGACTACCACTAGTGTGTTGGTCCTGTAGGGACCATGAGGACAAGATTAGTTGTTCTGGTTTTAACATCTGAGGAAGCAGTAGATACTGCTGTCAATAATTTTTGGATTATATTGTGCAACATTTTTACATAGTGTACAGCTGCCTGCATCATAATTCATGCATCTTGATTCATGTTAGGTTAACAATATTATTGAAGGCACAGTTATTACATTTGTGTAAATGTGTGCGACACACGAGATCAACATCATGGCATTTCCATGGCATTTCATAGTCCTTAAGATTCTCTTTAAGCATTCTTGAATAGATTTCCACTTTTTTTTTTTTTTTTTTTACTGCAGAAAAGAAACACTACAATAAGAATTAGGTTTCTGTGATACTATATTTCTTGGCACAAGTTAGTGATACTTCGTAGTGTTTGCTTGTGTTCTTCAATACATTAAAATTTTCATAGTTTACCTTATGGTGTTGTTATTACTGTTCTTCAACTTACCTTAATTTTGTTCGTTCAGTTAATAATAAAGTCTGGTGAACTGTGCTGTATTTCACAGATGGCAGCAGACTGGCCTCTGGGAGAAAATTTCACAGTATAAAAGAGTCTTCTTAGAGCCACGAACTTCTGCTGAATTGGAACCAGTGATAACTGAGTATTATGAATGTACAGCAGCAGGTGCACTGATGATGGCCATTATGCGTGGTAAGATATCAGAGGGATTTGACTTTGCTGATGGTAGAGCTCGTGCTGTAGTTGTGGTGAGTAATTTTGTTTGTTCTTAATCTTAATACTAGACATTCTGGCTTCTCATTTGTTGTCACATTTTGGGACATTAGGAATTCAGTTTATGGTAACCTCAAGATAGACCTTAATACTACTTTCCTTCTAATCTTGTATTGCAGTACCAACAATGTAGGAGAAGATATATTGCTACTTACCATAAAGAAGACATCTTAAGTTTCAGACAGGCACAATTAAAAGACACTTACACAAAATTTTTAAAGAGAAACACACCCCTACCCTACTATCCCTCCCCCTCCCTGTCCCAGCCTCCTTCGTACCCCTACCCAGTCGCCACTCCCATCATGCACTGGTGCTGCTGCTCGCAGTGTTGCTTCAGTTGCCTGAGACTGCAGTCGTGTGTGTGTGTGTGTGTGTGTGTGTGACAGTACTTTTGTTGTGCCTATCTGCAACTCAGCATCTCCGCTGTATGGTGAGTGGCAACTTTCCTTTTCATAATATTGAAAAACACACCATTCATGTTCAATTTTGATAGTCTGAGTTCAAATATTGTTGTTCCATCCAAGCAACTTGAGTCAGAACTCAGTGTGGTGCCATGGTGTGAAAAGTGTCAGCTTGGTGATACACTCTTGTGATATGGCTACGTATACAGCAGAGAAAATATGCAAAACTGAAAATAAAAATAAAAAGCTGTTTGTAGAGAAATTAAGATGCATCTGGCCAGAAAATGTTAAAAAAAAGTGGGGGAATGCCGTAAAATGAACTAGTAGCACCAGAAAGAGGCAAAAATGTAGATACTTTTTTATATGACAAAATAAAGGATAGAACTGAGAAAACAAGATTGTGAAAAAGTAAAGCTTTCAGCAGTTCATCAGGTAATGTAAAAGCTGCATTTATTTACTAGGCACCGTCCTGCTGAAGAACATATGTCCTTACATTCTCTGACCTGATAAACCTCCACCCACTAGTGTTGCAGGAAATCCTTAAATCCAAACCATTGTACAATTAGGCTCTTTAACATTGCTAAAACATTACCAAAAAGAAAAGTAGATAACTGTATGGAAGATCCTAGGACCAACCAGGGATCAAGCAAAGAAATGCCTGTTGATGATGTAAACAGTGTGAACTCGTTTTGCCAAAATATTGCAAGTTTCCATGATTCTCATCACACAAAAGAATTCATTATTGATTATAAATTCATTATTGATTATAAATACCACTTCTAAAGCATCTTGAATTTATAGTCATCCCACTTTTGTGTGTTTCATTTTATTTAAGAAAGAATTTCAACTCTCTTATTATCAACGTTCTAAGCTACTGAACATGCCCTCTTCTAAAAACCATCCATTTCCTAAGAGAAAACTTAATTATATATCATTAGCAATTGACTTTGAACTGTAAATATTTCATCAGGGCAGTTTTTATGACAATATTGTTTTGATTTGCTGAATTTAAAATTTCCAATCCACTATCTTATGCCATACTAATTACCCAGATGTTGCCATTTTGTGTACTAAACATGCACACTTTTTTGTGAAACAGTACGAAGTTGATGATGATAAGGATGAGTTTGTCCCAGATTCATAATCCCACTCAGAATTTATAAAATACTTCACAAGTGGCAAAGAAGGATTGTAATTTCAACGTACTGAAACTCCTACAGAGACAGTTTTCTTAAATTGAGCAGTCCTGTGTTATGTGTGCTATCCAAGATATTCCAATGCAATCAAGAATAGTGTGTTGTGAATAATGTACCATTTACATAATTAGAAAAATACTTGGTAATACCAGAGCCTCACAATTGTGGGTTGCTGACCATTATCACAATGTCAAACTATAATTTTAGTACTGTGTCCATGCAACATTTGTGACAAACCATAATTTACCTCATAGAACATAGTGACAGAACAAATAATCAGTAGGTAGCGGCAATTTGATTCTAATGAAAAAGTGTTTTCCCACCTGAAAAGCACAAACACTTGTACGAGATGTGAGATCTTCTGTAGTTAAACTTCATCAGTATATGATTTCACTCGAAAGAGACATTGTTCCTTCTAACTTTCATAAACCACTTTTCTCTCTTTTATTTACCTTTATTTTATCCCGATCTCTGCTAGCAATGAAGACTCAGCCTCTCAGAAAGCTTGAATTTCAACAAAATGTTAGCTACTGTTGTTCTTTTAGTCTGTTTCTGATTTTACCAACTACACTCCTGGAAATTGAAATAAGAACACCGTGAATTCATTGTCCCAGGAAGGGGAAACTTTATTGACACATTCCTGGGGTCAGATACATCACATGATCACACTGACAGAACCACAGGCACATAGACACAGGCAACAGAGCATGCACAATGTCGGCACTAGTACAGTGTATATCCACCTTTCGCAGCAATGCAGGCTGCTATTCTCCCATGGAGACGATCGTAGAGATGCTGGATGTAGTCCTGTGGAACGGCTTGCCATGCCATTTCCACCTGGCGCCTCAGTTGGACCAGCGTTCGTGCTGGACGTGCAGACCGCGTGAGACGACGCTTCATCCAGTCCCAAACATGCTCAATGGGGGACAGAACCGGAGATCTTGCTGGCCAGGGTAGTTGACTTACACCTTCTAGAGCACGTTGGGTGGCACGGGATACATGCGGACGTGCATTGTCCTGTTGGAACAGCAAGTTCCCTTGCCGGTCTAGGAATGGTAGAACGATGGGTTCGATGACGGTTTGGATGTACCGTGCACTATTCAGTGTCCCCTCGACGATCACCAGTGGTGTACGGCCA
The DNA here is from genome assembly GCF_023864275.1 of Schistocerca cancellata. Taxonomy (NCBI): domain Eukaryota; kingdom Metazoa; phylum Arthropoda; class Insecta; order Orthoptera; family Acrididae; genus Schistocerca; species Schistocerca cancellata. The sequence goes on along the minus strand of NC_064634.1, from coordinate 276,811,850 downwards.
GTGTAGGAGATCGCTCCCCACACCATGATGCCGGGTGTTGGCCCTGTGTGCCTCGGTCGTATGCAGTCCTGATTGTGGCGCTCACCTGCACGGCGCCAAACACGCATACGACCATCATTGGCACCAAGGCAGAAGCGACTCTCATCGCTGAAGACGACACGTCTCCATTCGTCCCTCCATTCACGCCTGTCGCGACACCACTGGAGGCGGGCTGCACGATGTTGGGGCGTGAGCGGAAGACGGCCTAACGGTGTGCGGGACCGTAGCCCAGCTTCATGGAGACGGTTGCGAATGGTCCTCGCTGATACCCCAGGAGCAACAGTGTCCCTAATTTGCTGGGAAGTGGCGGTGCGGTCCCCTACGGCACTGCGTAGGATCCTACGGTCTTGGCGTGCATCCGTGCGTCGCTACGGTCCGGTCCCAGGTCGACGGGCACGTGCACCTTCCGCCGACCACTGGCGACAACATCGATGTACTGTGGAGACCTCACGCCCCACGTGTTGAGCAATTCGGCGGTACGTCCACCCGGCCTCCTGAATGCCCACTATACGCCCTCGCTCAAAGTCCGTCAACTGCACATACGGTTCACGTCCACGCTGTCGCGGCATGCTACCAGTGTTAAAGACTGCGATGGAGCTCCGTATGCCACGGCAAACTGGCTGACACTGACGGCGGCGGTGCACAAATGCTGCGCAGCTAGCGCCATTCGACGGCCAACACCGCGGTTCCTGGTGTGTCCGCTGTGCCGTGTGTGTGATCATTGCTTGTACAGCCCTCTCGCAGTGTCCAGAGCAAGTATGGTGGGTCTGACACACCAGTGTCAATGTGTTCTTTTTTCCATTTCCAGGAGTGTAGTAAGCAGGTACTATTCTTGTATCTAAAATACTGTTTCATACATTAAAGAATTTATGGCAAGTGTATGACAGTCCATTCCATGTTCTACCAGTTGAAACTACATATATTAACCACTGTGATGCTCCCAAAAGTGATAATTTCCTTTTTGTTGCTTACCTGGTTATCACATTTTTTAGAAATTGGAGACAAAATTGTAAAGTAGCAACACATAAAAAGAGTCTGTCCAAATTTATTTTTTTATAGTGTTAATTTTAATTATATTAAGATTTTTTTATACTTCGTTACTAATTTTAGGTTGGTATTCCATACCCCAGTGTGAGGGACCCACAAGTCACATTGAAGCAGAAGTACAATAACCTGCACCCACAACTGCAGAATGGACGGCAGTGGTACACTACACAAGCATACAGGTTTGCTAAACATGATTTATATTAAATATGACAATATATTTATTTTGAGTATCCTGAAGTAGATTTGTTTATAAGCAAACAAAGAAGACAAGTATTTGAAAACAACAAAATACAAAAAAACTAAAACCCTTACTTCATATTTATACCTTCATTTCTTTTCACAATGAAGGCGAGTATAACTATTTTATTACTTAATTGTTTCCACATTGAGATTTTGGGATGGTCTCAAAGTCTGCTGACACAAGAGGTCAGAATTCTCAAAACATTACACCTTACATTGCGTGTCACAGACTGGTACAGCATTTCTTCTTTGACTCATTTTTTATACGAACACAGTCTGATCCATAAGCTCCCAAACTGAGGCAGCAACAAATTCAAAACCAGCTGCAAGTGAGTTTTAGTTGTCTATTCATTCAGTGATGCCATTCAGTGTGAGTTCTGGTAGTAGTAGTGTGTTAGGATTGAGGGTAAGGTCAGATACCCCACTACAGCTCGCAATGGCTGACTCTGGTCAGATTTGCTGGTACAGATGTGTGACTCAGTGCGGAAAGCTCTCGAGCATGCATTGTTGAAAAAAGGACTGCGTCATCATTGATCTGGACCTGCAGGGGAAAGCTGGCAGTAGTATAGTGCGCCCACATAAGGCAGGTGGCCACTCAGCAGCTGGTCAGGCCCCAGGTGTGAATCATGGAAGACCCCCCCCCCCCCCCCCCACTGATAGGTCCCCTGAATTTGGTAGAAGTCAATCAGCAGTTGGTCTCCCAGATTGGAGGCATCAGTTCAACTCCCAGTGGCATTAGGACTAAGTGGTGCAGCTAGTAGTTCCACAGCTAATAGAGGCAACATCTAGTAGTAGCAGCTAGATGGTCCATTTAAGCACTACAGCTGTGGGAGAGTACCTCTCGTAGTTGGCTGCAGGTGATGATGGACGCTAAATAGCTGAAATGGGCAGTATTTATGGTGGTTTGACCCCCACTGTTTTGCCAAGCCATCACTCCTCATCACTTAGAACAAGGAAGTAGTCCATAAATGGGCTTGGACGTGTGGTGATTTAGCTTGGCATTGCTACATTCTGCTTCTGCAGTCAGTGTGTTAAATTCCTGACAGCAGTTGTCAAAGTTAGACATGTGGTAACTTGTTCCACAAAGAGGCCCAGGCTGCAATTCTTGCTGTGTCAGAAGAGTCCACTTGTAGCTTCTTGTGAGAATATGCCCAGCTAACTTCCCTTCTCAGAGGCTTCTTGTTTCAGCCCTTGGTGATACTTTCTAGTAACCCAGCCATGGGTTTTCAACTGCCAAATGAAAGAGGCCATAGTGCAGCACAGTCTTGCCGTATCCTTATAATTGTTTTGCAGTTATCAGCCAAGCCTCATGGGTCTACTCAATTAAAGTGATTTTGAATCCTAAAAGGAGAAATATTTCAGAGGTGTCAGATTTGGTGAAGAAGTTGTAATGTTGAGACTTGCTTTCCAATGAGGAAGCAATGGCTCACTACTGCTGATTGAGTCAAGGCATTGTTGTGTAGTACAAAGAAATCATGAATGTGAAGAGGTCTAGACAGATTCATTGAATTCAAGCTTGAATGCATTTTAACACTTTCTGATACATTTTCTTGTATACTGTCCTGCCTGAAGGCAAGATTTCTTTGTGGGCAATACCACAGCTATTGCAAAAACATGATCACCATAATTTCAACCAGTGAGCCGTAACAGGCAGATGTTTAATAAATGCAGAAAGAAGAAGTGATTAAAGAAGCATCAAGAAAAATGTTCCTAAGTTAAATATCAAATATTTCTTTAAACATGTATGTGGCTCATGATAAACCATTTATTATTCTAATTACTTCACTGGACTCATGTGAAACACTCTTTAGGTGAATTACCATCACAAATATACACCAATGAGTGAAAATATCATGACAACTTGCTTAATTGGGTGTTGGTTTACCTTTTCAGTGCAATGCATCATTGATTCTGCATGGTATGGATTCAACAAGTCCTTTGTAGGTTTCTGAAGGTGTGTGACATCAGATGCCAACACACAGTTCCTGTAAATTATAAATTATGGGCCAGTGGTTTGTGAGCGCAGAGCCGGTATCCAGTAGCGTCCCAGAAGTGTGCCATCGGTTTCAGACCAGATTAATTTGGTGTCCAGTACATCAATATGAGTTCACTATTATGCTCCTCAAATTACTGTAGCATGATTCTGGCCTTGTGAGATGGGCAGTTATCCTGCTGGATGATGTCATCTCAATCTGGGAAGAGATCAGACATGAAGAGATGCTGGTGGTGCACAGTAATGTTCATATAGCCCACACCTGTCATGGCACCCTCAGTTACTACTACAGATCACATGGAAGCCCAAGTAAATGTCCACAATAGCATAATACTGCTCCCATTGCCCTGTGTCCATAATGCAGTGCATGTTTTGAGCAGCCATTTACCAGATGTTGGGTCAACATGGGAACACATAGGGGTGCTGTGGAACCCCATGATCAACAATGTACTCTGAATGGTGTGAGCCTAAACACTTGTGCCTGCTTGTAATTGTACTCTTTCAGATATGCTGCAGGTGCCACCTTCCCTGCTTTATAGAGTGGGCAAGCCTCCAGTCTTCACGTTCAGTGATGAGGCTTGGACATTTACATACTTAATGGTTTCACCGTCCTTCAGCTACTTTCCATATACACTCACAACAACACAGAGTGAACACCTATCCGGCTTCACCATTTTGAAAATGTTCATTCCCGGGCATCAAGCCATAACGATCTGCTATTTATCAAAGTCACTTACATAATAGGATTTCCCCATATGCAGTCCACATCACTGCTAGAATGATACCTCATTACATTAATCTCTGACCCACTTATATACTCTCTTTACTGTGTCATACGCCTGGAGTGCCACCAGGTAGCATTCAGTCTTGTGGTCAGCAGTAGTCATAATGCTGTGGCTAATCAGAGTATATTTCTATATTCCTGCAACATTGTCCTCTCTTTCTCCACACCTCTCCCCCTCCCACATTCCTGTACTCCCTCCCCTCCACCACTTACTCAATTTCATCTTAGCTGTCATTGTGTACTTGTGGATTTTTATAGATTAGTTATTGTTAATATTTTTGTCATTTGTAATATTTCAGGGCACTCAATCAGGCTCTAGGGAGATGTATAAGGCATATTGGTGACTGGGGAGCTATGATTCTAGCAGATCATCGATTTGAAAAAGAAAAGGACCATGCTCGCATTTCTCAGTGGCTTCTGGAACAGGTAAGCCAACAATGACTTGATTTATTGTTGTCGCTACAGCTTCACATTCAGTTCATTGCAAAAACTACTATAGACCTGTAACTATCATATCTGGAAACTAACAAACGGTGAAATTCGTTACTATAATTGGAAAAAATCTAGAAGTAATGTTAATAACTTGCCCAACTCTGGCACAATACTTGTATATACATTGATTTAGTACTCTGTAAACCAGCATAGTAATAGATGTCAGGCTTTGTAGTTTTCAATCTCTAGCAAAAGTGGCTTAAAAAAAGCCTTGAAGCAAACAAGATAAAGATTAATAATGTATTTTGTAATAAAAGTACCAATGTAGTTATACTAGTGACACATTAAAACTGTGTTCTAAACAGGTACTGATGGAAGTGTGTGAGGAATGAGAAAGTAGTAAATTTTTGATAAGCAGTCACACAAGTTACTAATAAAAACAACAGTTGTGTAGAATATTAAGCAAAAATAAATGTCAATAGAGTGAAGAAATGTAGAACTTCAAACTGTTTATGTTTTTAAGCTTTCATGAACTTCAAACTGTATATGTTTTTAAGCTTTCATAACTGTTGGCATATATTTACGTAATATTTTGTTAAATAGTTGCTAAAATGTTGAAGCCAGTCTCAGGAGCTGACTACACTTTTCGTCATGACATTAAATTGCTCACTTCAAGAGTCACTAAATTTATGAATACAACAAAGTTGGTTTGTTGTCAATATGTAACCTGTGTGAAGGCTTCACAATTGTTATCATACACATTAGTATGAAAAAATTATTACCATTGTGCTTACAAATGGTTACAATAAAATTAAACAAGTATGTTTTGTTCCTGTAGCTTTCCCAGCAGATGTATTGTTCCATCAATTTTTCAGGGTGGTGTCTACAACATTATTATTTCATCTTCAGGTGTTTTTGCTACATTGCATAGTAATTACTGATTGACTTCTGAGGATATTGCTCTATTTGTTTATTCACTGAGATACCAGTGTGATTTAACAAAGAAGTAACATAATGTGCACTAAATTTCATTTAAAATATGGAAACATGAGGTGAATGATGCAAAAACTATAAATGGTTATGCATCAGATAGTTCATCATTCAGATTGTCAGGCAATGCAAAACCAAACCTAAAATGCCTATGAGAGCATACAAAAAATATGACTGGATTCCAAGTAGTGCTTAAATTGAAACTCTGATCCCAGTTATAAGATTGTCTGGTAGTAAGTGCTTCTTTCACCATGAAATCTGAGATTGTTGAGTATCTGCTGTTATGACTGATGGCATGGACAGTACAAAGAGCAAGTAGTGCTGATCTAGAATCAGTTTTTCCAGAGGCAGAGTGTTTATGTCTTTTCAATCGGAACCTCTGAGTAGTTCCTATTGAATAAGGAGTGAGGGAATTTCAGTTAGCTGAGGTACATATCAGAATAATGTTGTTTCCTCAAATCCAGTATTGCACTGTGACCAATTCTGGTATCTTTACAAATGCACCAGTCTGACTGATAATGGCTGGTGTGCTGACGATGTTCAATGAATTATTCTTCTGTAATATGTTGGACTTCCTGTACAGTATACACCTTATTGACAAAGAATTCTATATCATCCTGCCTTTCCTAGCTACAAATCCTCTTATTGATTCATACAATTGCTTAGGAATTTTTGTTCGTAGTTTGTACTGCCTGATAATTTTAATGGCAAACCATTTGATGTATCATCACTATAGATTTGCAGTATAGTTTGAGTGTTCATGGATTTTAGACGAATTTTAGTGCATGTTATTCATGTCTTATTGTGTATTCACATTGGCATCTCAGAGAATAAATAGTCACAGCATGATTTGGTCAATGTACCGCCTTGGCATTGGCTGTATGGTTTGTAAACAAAATGTTGAAAGATGAAATAACATTGCCTTGGACACATTCCTGAAGGTTGTTGGAATAACATGTATGATGATGAAGGAAAACATAATGACATTGCACTCACAATCCTGAATAAGTATTTATGCAGTAACTATGAATACTAAACCCTACAAATAAAGAACTGAAGAAATGTTACTAACACAGGAAAAAAAAAAAAAAAAAAAAGAAAAGAAAAAAAAAGAAAAGAGAGAGATTGAAGCTTGAATGGCATGATAATGAATGTTGCTAATATACTGTATAATTTACTTGAGTGCTGTGATCAGTTGTTTTCTTAAAACAGTACAAGTGACAAACCATCAAATAAAAATAATATAGGTCCTTGAGCTGTGAACAAAATGAAGAATGGGTTTTTATTTTAGAATTTTAGCATAAACTATGACAGCCAGGTTATTTTCTAGTTTATGCCTTTCTTAGTAACATCCAAGAGCTTCGAAAAATTTGGTAAATAACATTTGTTTCAACTTTGCCTGTATGTGGTAATAACTGCGTTTCATCTACATCTACATCTATACTCTGCAAACTACTTCGAAGCACATGGCAGAGGTAACGTTTAACTGTAGTGTTTTCTCCTTACTACGTCTCCAGCCACCTTTCCCCTTTTCTCTCCTACTCCACTGGCTGCCAAGACGCAACTTCCTTTTGCCAATAGTGGATCTAATAAACCTACATCCTTATTTTCAGCTTGGCCACTACCACAGCTCCAGAGATCTACTGGAAAATCTTCACTCTTTCATAAAGATGCGGATTTCTGTTCAGTAAGTATTTAGAAATATAACCACATTCTGTAGATCCCATAATGAGGAAGAATCCTTAGCAACTTAGAAGTGAAGGTGATGTACAGCTTCAGAGATTCTGTAGACTACATAAATAAATATATTTAATTATAGGCATCATATGTTATACAATATATGAAGGGCCTTGTCATATGATGTCTATTTCAAAACACCACGAATTAGTTTCAGAAAAACTATTACACAGAAAGAAGGTGCTGTTTATAAATGCTACAATGAAATGTCAGAACTGAGCTAGGCATCAGAGTGGTGAAGATACTGGATATGCATTCTATATGGTGGTTTAAATACTGTCAGCTCGCACAGTATTTCCCATGTTTTCCCTTAACCTCTTAAAATAAATGCTGTAATGGTTCTTTTGGAAACAGTATGTCCAGTTTTCCTCCCTATTCTTCCTCAATCTAAGTATGTACTCAAGTCTCCAGTGACCTCATTACCAGTGGAATGTTTTCTTCATACCAATATGCTAAAATTTTGATTAGAAGGTGGAAGAACTCTGTGAAGTTAAAGAAGCTGATAAGAATGAGTAAATTCCACTGCAAGATGACGATTTGGTTATTTCAATGCAAAAAAGAAAAAAAAAATGGTTCTCAAATGAGAAACTTTTGGAATGACACTAGAAATGAAAAGTTAATACATTGTTGGATTTTTCTGAGGACATCATGTTTGTCCTTAACATGTTCAATCAGATGAAAATAAATAGAAAATAGACAAGGCAAGGACCAAATTATACTAAAAAAGCAGCTGATTATAATTTAAACTTACAAGGAAACAGATTGGCTGAACAGTACTTAATTTTTTACGCAACTCCTGTTACATCATAAGAGGATCTGGTTGCCCTGATAGTAGCAGCAGCAGGAACAATTCAGGTTACTCCTGGGGTTTTTGCCCATGTCAGACAGAACATGATCTGACAGTGTAACCTTTGTTTACGTGTCAATGGAGGCATTTTTGAAAATCTAATGTAATTGAAATTGGGTTGTGTTAATTTGTTGTCTCTTGGTCATAAAAAATGGATAAGTGTTTGTTGGTTTAATTAATTTGCGACCAGAGAAATCTTCCTCTACCGGTTTAAATACTCCTCATAGGAAAAAAATGCCATTAGGGAAAAATATTTGTTTTGATGCCCCCTACAACCTCCCAGAGTTTGTTGGTTTAAATACTTTCACTCTGTATATTAAAAAAAAAAAAAAAAAAAAAAAAAAAAAAAAAACATATGTACGGGATTTACATCAAATAGAATTAAAAAGTGTCTATATATGAAACTTTAATAAACAGAGATAAATGCAATGAAAAATGAACTAATAAGGTGATACATACAGATATACTGAGATACTATTTCTAACTAATTTTAAAGCACAAAACATAGTTATATAGTCGTATGAACCTCCAAACATAGTGTGTCATAAATTTAACTCAGTCAATAGATAAGACAGAACTTAATAAATTGCATGATCTTACATACTACATTCCTGATAAACAAAACACAATTATGCAGTTGTATGAATCTGCAAATATAGTGTATAGTTTCTTCCAGTCTAGGAGTCATTATGCATTCATGTTCATGGGTCTTGTCCTCATACTAAAAGTTAACAGTACTTGAGATTTTACAAATTTGCTTTGCTTACCAGAAGCTCCTCTTATCTATACACGTACAGTGAACATTTCCACAAAATTCTTAATGTATTTGATCGTGTCTCTAAATTGTTCGTATATACCACAAATCGGGCTTCCTGTATCAATCAAACAGTTCCCTTCCCACTGATCAGACTTAATCTTAATCTAAGGACACCCAAAATCTGAATCATTTGCTCTGTTATCCGACACTTCGTGCAAAATATTACTTTCAGTTTCATCAAGTGCTACATCCACACTGTCTTTACAGGGTTCTGCCAGCTTTGCTGATATCATAACATTACTTTGATTACCCATGTTGGCAGGTAAAGATTGAACATAATGAATGGATTCCATGATACAACTAACATCACTTCTTACAGAACAAACACAAAATATATTACTGTCAAAATTACACATCCTGCTTAGATCTTCTTTCACTTCATTCCACAGTTTTGATACAGATTCTGACTAACCATAGCTAACTTATTCCAGAATGCACGTTTATCTATGTTATCATCAATCTGGTCCCAAACAAACTTCAAAAAGTTTTCACCTTTATTCTCTAGGCTCACAGATAACTCACCTTTACTGTTTGGATCATTACTCTGCATGACATTAACGAAAAACTCTTTTTATTGGACTGGTATTCCATGACTTTCATTTACAATGTCACATACATCACTTACCTTACCTGTCTTGTCAACATCATTCACAAATAACTCTGAAACTTCATTAAATTCCGCAAATACCTGATACCCATCATCATCATCATCATCATCATCATCATATTACTCCAAAATTACTTCATCAACAGCATCACTAACATTTCAAGTCTCATCTCCATCAAAGTCACTTACCTCATCTACATTCATTTGCAATAAGTCACCAGTCGAAGACTTACCAACCTCAGTTATTTCACATCTCTCATTCACATCTACATCAAAAATAACATCTAGTTCAGATCCAGTACAGTCATCACCTGATTTACATACATCAGTAACACTGTTTTCCGACCAAGAGAAGAAATCATTAGTACATACTACATCAAAATTCTCACTGCTGTCACATTCTGGTTTCTGATTAGTACCTACTTAACCATAATTAAACATAGTATCCCAAGACTTTAGATCAAAACATAAATGAGAAATCTCATGTTCCTTCTGTTCAGTTTTGGATACATGTGCCACATCATTAAGGACCTTCATTGAGGCAAACTTCCATTTCTTGAGTAGTTATTTCTATGATTGTTTCTCCTATTAAAATGCCATGGTTATCTCCATTATTCCTATCCTGCTGATGTTCAAAATTTCTGTCTCTATTAAAACTTTGATTCTGTTTCTGTAATTATTCCCATTGTGATTTCTATCATTCTGATTATTATGGTACATACTTCTTTCTACTGAGCTATCCAGCCTGTCAACATATTGCAAAAATTGTTCAAGACAATCGTCAGGTCCATGTACTAAATACCGCTGCAACCTTTCTGGTAATCTCCTTTTAAGTGCATCAGTCGAGGTCATTTTGTCGAATAGTTTGTCAAGGTGTGTTAATTTTTTAAGGGGGGACGTACACGAAACTGCAGTAATTTTAAAAGTATTTTATAAAACTCTAATTTTTTAAGATAATCAATCCAAATTTGGTACAGTTATTAAGAAATGTTATGCGCATATGAACCTAAATTTTCATTTTTATTGACCTTTTACATCTTTAATTATTAACAATTAATTTTTTTTCAACAATGTAATTACAAATGTTCCTTTTTTGAGAAAACTGTGAGAGCAATGTTAATGAATTTTTGTACACACTTTCATACCAAATAATTACAAAACTCTGTGGAGCAGAATTTTTATATCTTCTTTTGTTCAGTTTTTACGGGTCTCCCAATTTCCCTGAAAAATAATATATCAAATTTAAGGAATATTTTCTACCATAAATACCTTACTATTTTATTAAATGAAAATTCCTTCCACAGAATTTTTCACTATAGTACTGACTAGTCATATACCAAATTTCACTTCTCTACCTTTTGTGGTTTTTGAGAAAAAGGTACATAAAGTTATAAAAATGTAAGTTACGGGAAAACTGAATCAATGATTTGATAGTGTTTGTATTAGGTCTTACCGTCTCTGTGTGAACTAGTGCAAGCCATATGCATACTCCTCTTCATCTGCAAGCAGTCTCTTCTTTGCTTGTCTTCTTTGGTTAACCTGCTGTTCAATTTTATTGGCTGTAATATCAGCCGCAGCAACTCTTTTGTCATCGATGTCCTTCAATATTGAATAGGTGAAAGCTCCTGGATGAAATCCTAGCCTCTGTAGAGTTTTTATTCTTCCAAGATTACCATTGTTAAAAACTAAACAAGCATCATATGCAGCAATTTCAACAATAATTGTTGAAACAAATGTTGTTTTTGGGCAACGTTTCCAAATCAGTGAGTTGTAACTTTCATTAGGGTTTTGTGTCTTTCCATGCACACACTTTCGTAGGAGGTCTGGCTCTGCTAAACACCTAAATGTTGGTTTTATAGCACTTAAAACAGCCACAGGTAAACTGTGCTTGTGTGAATAGTTCATGCCATCACGCTCAGCCTGCTTGAATTTGCACCACGATATGTCACACAAATTATGTACAGGTTTGTCATCTGTGGATAGTTTATGAAAATAAATAGACCACACAGCCTTCTGCATGTTATTCAAATTTCCACTGTTGTCCCTTATTGCCTTGCCATAGTACACTTGTAAAGAATGAATTTCTTTGTCTGTGAGTCTGTTGGGACCACCTAAAAGTTTTCCATCCTCAAGTTTCCTGCCCTTCAATTCACGTTTCAATTTTAAAAGTCTGCCTCCCATTCGTTTTTGCACATGTCCAACACATTCCAACTTTTCTATAGCACAATGGGGACCATAAGGTTCACTTTCCAAAACAGTTTTGAAGGAGCTGGAGTCACCATCACCAAGGTATTTTGTGTATCTAACACCGTACTTTTCCACACTTCGATGGAACATAAGTTTCATAGCTGCAGGTTCCATTCCACCACTAGAACCAGAATAATTTCTACAGCACACTTTCTTGTGTTCAACCTGCCACTTATTTTCTTCCACTTCACCAGCTCTCTTTCCGAGTACACAGCTATAGCAATATTTGCTCATTACCTGAACGTCAAGAATTTTTCCAGTATCAACACTAATGACAGATGATACTCCATACAGTGATGTATGTCCACGCTTCATCCACGTTCCATCACATGACACACACAAATCGGTGTCTGGCGTGTTATCTGCTTCTGTCTTTAGTTCACTATTCATCTTCACAGCTTCCTTTGCAGAGGACTTCAAGTTTTCTTCCACTTCCTCTTGAAGAGCACTTAGCAGTGTTTTATTTCCAGTGGTGTACCTAGCACTTGGTTGTGGCATGTTCATGATCCCACAAAACAGTCTGGTACCTTCCCTGCCTATGCCCAAACATCTCATGCCATATATTAAACGCATATTTGCTTCATATATCCGGTTACTTGATGCCGAAGTTCTAAAAGCAGTGTCTGAATGACAGCTTTCACAAGTAAGATGCAACATACACACTATTCCAATTCTGTTTTCTTCGTCATATAATCTCAAACTTTTTGCACCACAGTCAGCACATACACAAGCAGATGATATAATATCAGATAGTATTTTCAAATCAATAAGCCTAAAACCACTAGTAGCTTGAGTGTCTGAGCCACAATCATCAAGTGATTGACAGCTGTCAATTTTCCTTCTCGAAGCACTCGCTTTCTTGGTTGAAGTATCGTTTCCATTTGTTATTATGGGGCTGGTTTTCAAGTTGTCTTTACTACATCGAGAAGCTTGACACTTTCTAACCTTTTTAAACACCTTACTAGAACGCGGCATGCTGCAAAATATAATAACAAGTCTACTTACAACTTTCGTAAAAATGTATTCCAAACAAACACTCGTAAACAAACGCTATAAATCAAAGAATATAAAACCAGCGGCAGAGATATTATTCCACAGCCTTCTTGATGTAGTACACAAACGTTCCCTGCATTGTGACTGCACAAAACTGGAAAAAAACGCAGTATAAATAGATATACGAGAGGATGAAGACCAAGATGGGGGGGCGTCGCCCTGTGCAAGCTATTACAAATTATTATTTTTTTCCCCCTTAGAAGCGGAATTGGAACGTAATATTTGGTAATTGAAATTTCAATACCATGTAGTAAATGAAGAGCCAATAAAATTTTTTTCACAAATTTGGTCATTTTCATGTACGTCCCCCCTTAAGTTGATTCTTACAAAACTCTTTCAAAGTACTGTCCCTACTCCTGTAATTAGGACCATTCAAAAATTCACTTTTGATTCTCCCCTGTTCAGCTTCCAATCAAATTTTATTTAAAAATCTTTTCTCGGAATTTTGATATGTTTCCCACTGACTTAAATTGAAATGTACCCATGATAGAGCTTTGCCTTCAAGACATCTTTTAACAAATTTAATTTTTTGATTGTCATTCATGACTGACACAAAACTATCTCTACAGTGGTGCGGAAAATCCACTGGATGTAAACTGTCTGATGGAAAACTATTGATAGGAGTGTTGGACCACACGATACCATTGTTTGTGCACAGTCTTTGGTTCACATGAATTTCTTGAAATGCTGGAATTTTTTGATCTATAACAGTTACATTAATTTGCATTTTTTTCAACATTACAATTTTTTGGTTTAAACTAGTGAAGTTTTATGCCATTTTTTCCTCTACAGCCCTCTGTTCAATTCTGATCTCATCAATATTCTTTGATTGTCTTGCTGTTTCAACTATGTACTCATTTTCCAAAACAATAAATTTATTTTCTAAAATATCTACTTTTTCATTCACACTTTTTAACCCCTCTGACAACCCATTGTTTAGCTCTGAAACTTGGTCCATTTGCTCTTGTACCCTGTCCATTTTACTGTTGTTTTCAGTTCTTATTTCAGTTAACTGATCATAAACTGGACTAATTTTGCTATTGTTATCTGTCTTCATTTCCTATAGTCTTGCCAAAATTAACTGCAAAATATCAGTTTTTACTGTTTCTTTGCGGAGTACGATTCCACTTAGCTCAGACATGTCCGGACTGCATCCTACAGCTTTCACTTCTACCTAGTGTCTACTCTCGTCTCTATTCATTTTGTTTACATGCAAATGAGTCCACAAACAAATTAACTCCACAAATAGTTTGTACTTATCTTTCCTTTTTGTAAAGTCCTCTTTCATTTGATCCAGTCCATCATTGGCAGTAGTACATCATCGCTGTTGATACTATTTACTTTGTTGGGCAGCCCTTGGTCTTATTTCTTCATGTGATCGGAAATCCATTCATACATTAACTGCAAATGGCACAAATCACTTTCCCTTCTTCTGAAACAGACACAACTTCTTTATTAATCAATTGATCCCAGACCATTCCACTATGTGTAATCTCTCACTGCCACAAATTGTTGTTGTCACTGTCTTTATGGTTAACTGTTTTAATAAGTTTTAAGAGGAGTAAGATTGACAATAAACTTTGTACTTACCTTCCTTTCTTGTAGTTGGCTCCAGTTCTTCATGTCTAGGAGCTGATTCTTGAAGCTGAAATTTTCATATTTTAGGATTTCCTGATTCCAATTGACTTAATTAACGTCGAACTAAGCCTGTGCAATTATTTTTGTTTTCATGATAATTTAGCGTCTCACGTTTTTCTGTATCACACTGTCTTTTGAATTTTCACATTAACAAAGCTGAAATATTATTCTTCCCAAATAAAATAACACATCTGGTCACATCAGAGGCATGCCAACTACTGCTTCACTCTGTGGTAAGAACAATATTCCAAAGGGTGTACAGATTTTCTTGACAAATAAATTCCTATTAATTTATAAATGAATCCGGAAATAAGCATAATAAACAGTATAAGGTAGCACAATTAATAATAGAAAGTTTAAGTGTGGCAAATATTTAATAATTTCAAAGGTTTCTAAAAAAATAATTTTAACTATACATTCAGAGCTAGTGCATATCAATTATAACAAGGAAAAGAAAGTAATTTCTTTTCATAGATTTTAGTTTTAAATGTAACACATCTGTGTGAAATCATATGAATTTTTTTAGAAAAACAGCTGATATATTGTTAACCTGTTCAAAATTCAGATATGTTTCTGGTATCAGCTACTTCTGTTGAGGAAAAGAATGCTAGAAGGAGGTGTCCCTTTACAGGCTACAGTTGATATATAAAACATTTTCCCAGTGTTATGTCTCTGAGTGTGGAAGACACTTTTGGAAGTAAAATGACAACTGCAGCCAGAGACAAAACATCAGGATGCAGTTCTATCTATCAACCATAGGCTCTCAGCCCAGAAGTTTTAACTGAAGTTAGCCCCAGTCATGGGCACCTATGTTGTAAGATATGACTTCATTTTGTGCTTGAAGTTGATACATTAAATTTTTTATGTCACTGGGCAGGTGGGCAAATATTTTTTTGCTTGAATACCTCGCTTGTCTACAGACTGTGATTGATTGTTGATAGGAAATTTCATAAGAACATAAATGTACTGTGAGGCTGTTGCCAGTGTGCCCAACTGTTTAAAGGTTGTAGAGTGGACACCAAATTTATCCTCGTCTCATGCTTCTGTGCAACAAACACATTATTTCTCGATGATGATCTATGCTAGAATATGATGGCATAAAACATTGGTAAATGAAAATATGAAAAGTAAGTCAACTTTCTGACATTTTCATTTCAAAATGTGACATTATCTATAAAGCAAAAGTTGCAGACTTTGGACATTAAAGATGATCTGCAACTTGTGAGATCTAATTCAGGTTCTTCTCAATATAAACACTTCAGATTGGAAAATGCAGCATGGAATAATGACAATATTATGGAAAGAATCGTTGCTACTCACCATATAACAGAGACACTGAGTTGCACACAGGCACAACAAAAATGACGGCCAAACAAAGCTTTGGGCCAAACAGACCTTCATCAGGATTAGACAACACACAGACATGAAAGAGACTGTGGACATGTGTGTGTGTGAGCTGCGTTTATGTGAGTGTGTGTGTGTTTGTATGTTGTCTAATTCTGATGAAAGCCTGTTTGGCCGAAAGCTTTGTTTGACATACTTTTTGTTGTGCTCATCTGCAATTCAGCATCCCTGCTGTATGGTGAGTACCAACTATCCTTTTTATTGTCATTAAACACTTAAGAAATTAGAATACTGTGCTTCATTTATTGATTTACACATGAGCATTATTTCTAATGGTGTAACTGGGCCGTGTGCAGTATTGCATTGCATGTTGATAATTCTGTTTGTGCTTGGGCCTGCAGACTCAGTATGCAGGCCCACCTCTCCTTTGAATGTGAATGCAATATTTTGACTTCTGGAAGAGCAAACAGCTACAAAAATTGTCAGCTTTATGCAATAATTGATTGTTATCTTTCGTCTGTCAGTGTTTCAGTTTATTTCATGAGTGAAGCTAGACATTTGTCTTTGCAGTCTGCAAAATTACTTTCTTGATAGGAGAAAGAATTGAAATTATGTAAGTATGTGTGAAAACAAGTTTGATTAAGGAAACTCGCAAAATTTTTGGGGTCAAGTATCCGGAGAGAGGACTATCAACAAAGAGGGCAATACAGAGTCTGTGTAAAAATTGGTGCTGCTATATGGGTGTGTGTAAAATGAACTCGCATGGAATCCTATAAAGAGCTGCCTTGCACAAATCTAAGTTGTCTTTCAAAGATCCTAAAAGTCCTTAAATTTTTGATTGAGGACAACAGATCATTTTAACCTTATGTATTCTTAATACTCTGTTTTTGTGGAAACATTTCAAATACATGGCAGGTAAGTTGCCATTTTGAAGCCGTCATCCTCTTCTTTGTTCTGTCATTTATACTTCTGTAATTCTTTCTGCACTTGCTAAGATGAATATCCATTGATTAGGGACACAGTTTGTAGGTGTTCCATTCCACTTGCAGATTATCGGCACTTTGATGAGGAAAACTGCAGAACTTTTGACTTCCATTTCTCTACCAAAGGAGGTCACTAACACATTGAGACCATGTACTTCAGTTTCACCTAGGCTGTGTGGACTAAAGAAAGTGTGCATCCATGACTAGTAGTGGGCAGTACTGCAGGAGCCACCTATGATTTAGTCAAAATTTGTAGCATCTTCATTCAAATCCATTGTAGGAATGTGTCCATATTATATAAGAAATTCTACATATTTTATCTGCAGAGTTAAGTAACCTAAGCTGAAAGCAACAAGTTGTTGGGTTTGATTGTTCGGCAGTTTTACCATGTAAATATGATTGATTCGATATCGATGAGATGAGCTTTTACCATGAAGGGTGTGCTGTGCAGTGCATTGGCTTATAGCAGAAGCACATGCTCTCAACCAGTACACACATCTCAACTGATACAAGAACAAATATAACCTCTCAAAGATGCAACACCGTACAGGTAAGAATTTCCAGGTTCAACAGTTAGTTTTATGATGGCATGTTTTTGAGTGCACACGAGTGTCATACTTATAGATGTGGTTAGTCATGAACGCTTGATCAGAGGAAGCATTTGAACGAAAACCAAGTAGTGTACTGAATAGTACGGTTGCATGTCAGGACAATACTGAATAGTAATTTGCAAGTAGGGAATGTGATCAAAGATGGAGCATTTATGAAGGTTGAAGTTGTATTCAAATCTCGAGTCATGATTTTGTTACTGTAATTCAATAATACCTTTCGACAACAGATATAATGAATCAAAAGTGGCATATCAATCCTTTGTGTGTAATGAACTCCATGTAACCAGTTATCAAATAATACTAATGATGAAACACTATTACTGGCAAGGAGAGAAGTAATTATCAATGAAGTGAGCAATGGATAGGAACCTCACAAAATACAATGACATCTAGGTAAACCATACATATGCCAGTGGGGACATAAACAGGGGGGCTCAATGTGTTCTGCCAGCTATACAGCTGAAGGTGGCCAGAAGACTCTGCACCAAAATATTGTGGCAGTAAGTGGTAGACATCTGCCAGTTTGCCAAAAACTTCATGGATCTGTCTACCTCAAATGAATTTTCCTTTTGATGCAATGAATTATATTTTATCAAACAATAGAAAAACTGTACAGGGTGCAAATCCTAAACTATTTTCGAATTGCAAGTAATCGTATAATCATAAGATGAAGAGTAAAAATGGATACAAAGCTAGAGAAACATATCGGTCACAAAGTCAGAAATGTGGTGTATGAAAATATATTTAATGGAGGTGAGGTATTCTACTTTAAATCTCCCAGCATGTTCAGCATCTTAGGAAATTAACGATACAAAGACCTACACAAAAGGCGCAGTTATTTAACAAGGATAGTTACACAAACATCCTTATAAGAAATAAAATATCTTATGGAACAAGTGAACTACAATAGAAAAGGTGAGTCTTCCAAGTAATTGTGTGTTGGACCAGAAGTCAAACCATGGACCAATGCCTTTTGCAGGCAAGTGCCCTACCAACTGAGCTGCTCAAGCACTACTCATGACCCGTCTTCATAGCTTACTTCTTCTAGTACCTCATCTCCTACCTTCCAAACTCCACAGAAGTTCTACTGTGTAACTTGATGTACCCGCTCTCCTGGAGGAGAGCACTTTACAGATACAAGGCTACTCTACAACTTGAAGATTCATTTCCAGAATGAAATTTTTACTCTGCAGTGGAGTGTCTCCACAATATCCTTTCTTCCAAATGTGCTAGTCCTGCTTGCTGTACAGGAGAACTTCTATGAAGTAAAGTTTAGAGATGAGGTACTGGTGGAAGTAAATCTGTGAGGGTGGGTGGTGAGTCATTCTTGGGCAGTTTAGTAGAGCACGTTTGCACCAAAGGCAAAGGTCGTAAGTTTGAGTCCTGGTGTAGCATACAGTGTTAATCTGCCAGGGAATTTCATTTCAGCACACACACAACTGCAAAGTGGAAATTTATTCAGTGAGCTGTCACTTTTTTTTATCCCATCAAGAATTTTCCATTCCCTTATCGGCATTAAATAAAATGATTCATAACTGCCTTTGAGCGGATTTGAGGAGATACAATAAAAATTTGGTAGGAGAAACAACTAAAAACACATACAGCTAATATATCAATGAAAATAATATTTTTGAAAATTTCTGTATATAAAAGTCGATGTTGCGACTGACTGACTGATTCATCATTGCCCAGCCCAAACCATTGAGGATATAAACTTGAAATTTCCAGAGGGTGTTGATCTTATACTGTAGATCTCATTTAACAACAGATTTTTCATTCAGAGGGTGTTGATCTTATACTGTAGATCTCATTTAACAACAGATTTTCCATATTTCCATCCACAAGGGGTTGAAGTAGGGAATGAAGGGCTTATTGAAAAATGTCACTATTAAGGTAATTTTGAAAACGTTCCACCATTTTTTGGAAATTTTAACCTTGTGGGAGTGAAATAGTGGATGAAAGCTGTTTTTGAAAATATATTGTTGTTAAAGAACTATTAAAGTAGTATTAAAGCGACATCTATGAACATTGGTATTTGATTTTTGGGTTACAAATAAAAAATTTTGCATTTAATTGTTTTTGGAACTTGAACCTGTAATGGAATAAAATAGGGGATTTATGAAAATATTTTATTATGTAAGCATTTTTAAAGCTATATCTATGAAAATTTAAATCTGGCTTCTCAGTTCGAAATTAAAAAAAAAAAAAAAATACATGTTTCACTGTTTTTGGAAATTCATCCTCTATGGGGGTGAAATGTGAGATGAAAGTTTGTATTGAAATACACTCCTGGAAATTGAAATAAGAACACCCTGAATTCATTGTTCCAGGAAGGGGAAACTTTGTTGACACATTCCTGGGGTCAGATACATCACATGATCACACTGACAGGACCACAGGCACATAGACACAGGCAACAGAGCATGCACAATGTCGGCACTAGTACAGTGTATATCCACCTTTCGCAGCAATGCAGGCTGCTATTCTCCCATGGAGACGATCGTAGAGATGCTGGATGTAGTCCTGTGGAAAGGCTTACCATGCCATTTCCACCTGGCGCCTCAGCTGGACCAGCGTTCGTGCTGGACGTGCAGACCGCGTGAGACGACGCTTCATCCAGTCCCAAACATGCTCAATGGGGGACAGATCCGGAGATCTTGCTGGCCAGGGTAGTTGACTTACACCTTCTAGAGCACGTTGGGTGGCACGGGATACATGCGGACGTGCATTGTCCTGTTGGAACAGCAAGTTCCCTTGCCGGTCTAGGAATGGTAGAACGATGGGTTCGATGACGGTTTGGATGTACCGTGCACTATTCAGTGTCCCCTCGACGATCACCAGTGGTGTACGGCCAGTGTAGGAGATCGCTCCCCACACCATGATGCCGGGTGTTGGCCCTGTGTGCCTCGGTCGTATGCAGTCCTGATTGTGGCGCTCACCTGCACGGCGCCAAACACGCATACGACCATCATTGGCACCAAGGCAGAAGCGACTCTCATCGCTGAAGACGACACGTCTCCATTCGTCCCTCCATTCACGCCTGTCGCGACACCTCTGGAGGCGGGCTGCACGATGTTGAGGCGTGAGCGGAAGACGGCCTAACGGTGTGCGGGACCGTAGCCCAGCTTCATGGAGACGGTTGCGAATGGTCCTCGCCGATACCCCAGGAGCAACAGTGTCCCTAATTTGCTGGGAAGTGGCGGTGCGGTCCCCTACGGCACTGCATAGGATCCTACGGTCTTGGCGTGCATCCGTGCGTCGCTGCGGTCCGGTCCCAGGTCGACGGGCACGTGCACCTTCCACCGACCACTGGCGACAACATCGATGTACTGTGGAGACCTCACGCCCCACGTGTTGAGCAATTCGGCGGTACGTCCACCCGGCCTCCCGCATGCCCACTATATGCCCTCGCTCAAAGTCCGTCAACTGCACATACGGTTCACGTCCACGCTGTCGCGGCATCTTACCAGTGTTAAAGACTGCGATGGAGCTCCGTATGCCACGGCAAACTGGCTGACACTGACGGCGGTGGTGCACAAATGCTGCGCAGCTAGCGCCATTCGACGGCCAACACCGCGGTTCCTGGTGTGTCCGCTGTGCCGTGCGTGTGATCATTGCTTGTAGGTACAGCCCTCTCGCAGTGTCCGGAGCAAGTATGGTGGGTCTGACACACCGGTGTCAATGTGTTCTTTTTTCCATTTCCAGGAGTGTATTTCATTGTGCAAGCTCTTTGGAAGCTAAATCTATAAAAATAATTTGTATTTGGCTTGTTTGTTAGAAATAAAAATATACATCACTGTGTTTGGAAATTCAACCACTAAGGGAGAGAAAGGGGGGGGGGTGAAACATTTTGTGAAAATATTTCATTGCAAAAGCATTTTGAAAGCTAAATTTTTGAAAATTGGGGCTTGGCTTCTCGGTTAGAGATAAAAAAAAAATGAGTGTTTCACTGTTTTTGGAAATTCAGCCCCTAAGGGGATGAAATAGGATCACACTGAGTCACTGAGTCATCATCGCCCAGCTGAAACTGCTGAGGATAGAAACCTGAAGTTTGGAGATGGTGTGGATCTTAAATTGCAGGCATCGTTTAAGAAGGGAGTGTCCAAAATTCCATTCCGAAGAAATAAAAAAGAAGTGTGTCTCAGCATTTTTGGAAATTCAACCACTAAGAGGGTAAAGTAGAGGGTGAAAATTTTTTTGAAAGTAAATCATTGCTAAAGAACTATTATGGTATTTTTAAAGCTACATCTATGAAAAGCAGTATTTGACTTCTCGGTTATAAATTTAAAAAAATGTGTTTCAGTGTTTTTGCAAATGCATCCCCTAAAGGAGTGAAATAGGGGTCGAAACTTTTTAAGAAAATATTTCGTTACATTAAAAAAGTTTTAGGCCTAAATCTATGAAAATTGGTATTTCGCTTATCAGTCATATATAAAGAAATATTTGTTAGGGGATGAAAGTTGCTATGGAAATATCTCCACAAGAATGCAAAAGGCATGATTAATAAAAATTTTGGACTCCAGCTACCAGAATCACTTTTTGGTCAGAAGTACATTTGGAAAAGACCATGCTTCTATGGCTTTAATTAGCGTGAAAAGCTTAGAAGGTGTTGCAATTTGTGAACACCATAAAACTTTGATTAAATAAAAACAGAAAAATCTCTGCAGCTCTACAGTCTTCGCAGGTGGAGTAGCAGGCAGTAAGCTAGCATAATCTAATTGGATGGATAAAAATATCTACTCACTAGGTGGCTGCAGCAGGAGACAACATTTGTAAAGGTTAAGGAAATTTGCAAGCTTTTGAAGTCTGTGGTTTCTTCTTCTGGAAGAATGGTTGGAAGGGAAGGAAGAGGGATGAAAGAGGAGGACATGTGAATTACAGGAAATGGGGAGATTAGCAGAAAAGTCACTTTAAAAACCCAGGTCAGGGGAGATTTACCATAAGGAATGAGAAGTGTGTCTCCCCTGAGAAGAGGTTGTGGGCTACTTTTCTGTTAATCTCCCCATTTCCTAAACCGCACTAGTCCTTTTCCTTCTTTCCTCTTCCTTCCCCTTCAACCCTTCAGCCAGAAGAGGTGGCCACTGGCTCCAGAAGCTTACACATTTCAGTAACTTGAATATATATTTTCTTCGCTGCCACTTGATGAGTAGATCTTTTATTTACCCAATTACATTATATGTAAAATAAATAAAATGCAACCAATAGCAGATCGATGTGTGCAGCACAGAAACACACAACAAAAATAGCATACACACCATTTTTTGAGCACAAGCTGTTTTTTTAGCAGTAGTACACACACCCAACTGCACACTCCTGTGGTCATGGCAAGACTAATTATTAACACTCGATTATTGAAAAGTAATTGCTTGAGTTGATGGAGGTGAGGAGCATGTAGGGAAAAACACAAAGTGGTAGGGAAGGACATAAGAAGAGGACAGCAGGAAAGAGGCAGGTCCTTGGCCGTGCAGCAAGATGAAAAGAGTACAGAGGATACAACAAAAAGAGATGGAGAGAGAGAGAGAGAGAGAGAGAGATTCCCCCATGGGGAGGAAGGGGGGAAGAGAAAAAGTAGTTGGAGGGGTGGGGGGGATCTTTATACATACTCTGAAAACTACTATAAAGTGCATGACAGAGAGTACTTAGCATGTTACCATATTTGCATGCCCCTGTACGTGCTGTGATTAGTCTAGTTTTGCCTTCATAGTCCATATGGGAGTGATATGTAAAGAGATGAAGAATATCTCTGGATTCTTAACTTAATACTAGTTCTTGAAGTTTTGTAAGTAACCTTTCATAAGATAGTGTGCGCCTATTTTTAAGAGTCCACCAGTTCAGGTTTTTCATCATTCTCATGGCACTCTCCCGTGAGTCATACCAATCTGCAACTTCTACTTTTGTAGTCCTGTCTTGCTCAGTTGCATGTAATGTTATGGTATATTAATAATTTTTACTTATGGACCGTATGAATGTGGGGAAAAAACCGCAAATTGGCATTCATAAGAAGAAGAACAATACCAAAAATGCAACAGGAGCGTAATATGTAAAAAAAACTGCTACGCAACCTGTAAGTACAGTTCAGAACATTACTACTTAATAGGAAATACCAACCACCAGAACTTTTTATAACCTATAGGTACAGTGACAAAAATGTAAATTAAATAGCAAACATATGTACATATATGAACCATGGACCGTGCCGTTGGTGGGGAGGCTTGCGTGCCTCAACGATACAGATAGCTGTACCGTAGGTGCAACCACAACGGAGGGGTATCTGTTGAGAGGCCAGACAAACGTGTGGTTCCTGAAGAGGAGCAGCAGCCTTTTCAGTAGTTGCAGGGGCAGCAGTCTGGATGATTGACTGATCTGGCCCTATAACACTAACCAAAACGGCCTTGCTGTTTTGGTACTGCGAATGGCTGAAAGCAAGGGGAAACTACAGGTGTAATTTTTCCCGAGGGCATGCAGCTTTACTGTATGAGAGCTACATCAAACCAGTCTCAGGACTGAAGACCACAACAACAACAACAACAACAACAACAACTACAACGTACATATCCCAGGCCACTGATGAGGCCTTGCAGAAAATAAAGACGAAACGCATATGGCACTAAAATTGTGTTTAATTCAGTTGCTGTCAGACAGTCCATAAGTAAAAATTATCAATATACCATAATAAATCTGTAACTATTGGTGCTACCCTCCTTTGTATATGTTCAGTATTCCACGATAGTCTTATTTGCTATGAGTCCCACACATTTGAGTAATATTCTGAAATGGGATGCACAAGTGGTTTGTAAGCACTCTCCTTCATAGACTGACTGCATTTTCCCAGTATCCTACCAAAGATGTGAAAGCTGCCACCTGCCTCATCTACAACTGAGAGTATATGATTGCTCTGTTTCTCATCCCTACTGGTTTAACCGGCACGAGTTCAACATATGGTCTTTTGTGTTTGTGAATCTGCTCCAGTCTACCATTTTCAGTGATTTGTGAGAGTAATTCCTGTGAACATTTCTCTTGGATGCAAGAAAATATTTATTTGTAATGGTAACTGGTTGTGATCATAAAATGACTATCTTCAGACCATATACGAAGTGTGATCAAAAAGTAACAGAATTTTTTTAATTTTGTGGATTTTAAACATCTATTTTTTATTTTTTATGTTATTGTTACCCATGTTTCTGATAACATTTGCGTTTTCACCTGTTTTGAATTTTAGCTTATCATTGACACTTGAAAACATTTTACGTGTTTTGAGTGCTTGGCATATTTTTAGTTTAGAAAGAAATGGTTCAGAGAATTTGCATTAAATTTCACTGGAAAAATGGAATAAAGTGCAGCACTGCATTCTGAAGGTTGACTGTAGCTTTTGGTAAATCTACTTTGGGTAAGGAAAGAGTTTACAAGTAGTATAAATTCTTCAAAGAAAGGCGTGTAAGACATTGAAGATGATGAACAACCCGGATGCCCTAGAACATTAATTACCAATGACAGTGTGGAAGAAGCAAAGAAAATAGTTCTGGAAAATTGCTGAAACGCTATCAGAGAGGTTGCTGATGATGTTGGCGTCTCTTTTTGCTCATGCCACCAATGTTTTCAGATGTTCTGGCAGCAGCAAAGTTTGTTTTGAAATTGTGGAATTCCAGCAAAAAGTGAAGTCATGTGGACATCACACTGGAATTGCTGAATGAATCTGGCAATGATCCAGAACAAACATGGGTATACAGGTATGATGTCGAAAACAAGGCCCAGTCGTCTGAATGGGCACTGCCTGAAAATCCAACACTGAAAAAAAAATTCTGGAAGTTATTCACATGTAAAGGTTCTTCTTGCACTTTTCTTCGATTACAATGGGATAGAGCATCATGAGTTCTTACCTTGTGCTTGTATGGTCAGTAATGCATACTACCTGGAAGTTATGTGCCGTTTGCATGAAGCAGTCCGAAGAAAATGACCAGAATTTTGGCAGAACCACTTGTGGAAATTTTGTCACAGTAATGCTCCCACTCACACCTCAATGCTTGTTCATGATTTTTTTGGCAAAAAAAGAAAGAATGAATGAAAACTCTTATGTTGCCTCAGCTACCGTATTCACTGTACATGGCTCGCTGTGATTTCTTTCTATTCCCAAGGCTGAAGAGAACCATGAAAGGATGTTGTTTTGCGGTCATTGATGAGATAAACCGGAATCACTGAAGGGTCCAAACACCCTAAGAAAAAGTGAGTTCCAGATATCTGTGGGGGAGGTTTCTTTGATGGGGACAAAGTTAATGTTGGTGAATAAATAAAGATTCCTTAAGAAAAACAAAAATTTTCATTATTTTTTGATCACGCCTTGTAAATCATTATGGTATGTGGTGTCAAGAAAGGAGCAGGTATTGTTGCTCCATGAGCACTTGATGTTTATGGAGCCATAACATGTGCTCCATTCACTACCACCACCTACCATTGTGGTATAAAAGGTATAAAAATGATCACTTTATGACCAAAACTGGTGACCATTACATATAAATATTTTATTGTGGTCAAGTAAGTTCTTAATCTGTTTTAAAGGTTGGTAAGAAATTGTGTCCTCTCTTTGTTTGTTTTGGTTTTTACTTATGTTTTACAGTAATCATTCACTCTTTGCCTTTTATGTGTTAAACCTCAACTTATGGAGATTAAATGGTTTCTTCTAGGTGAAGAAAAGGAAAGCAGTTTTTCCTACATGAGAAGCAGTGCTTGTGATGTGTAGCATGGAGACAACATTATTGCAGCAATCTTTTCAGTCTTCATTGTGGAAGTTTTGTAAACGAAAGGGAGCTAGTCACTTGTTTCATATGTGCATAGGGAGATGATGTTGAAGCTTGTACAGAACACACAAATGTGTATAAAACAAGATAATTTTTATGGTTTTTAAAGACAGTTTTATTCATGACCGTATATTTGTTTATAACTGTATCATCAAGTGAAACATTTGTTTTATCAATTGTTTTTACTGACACTATTTAATTTTTAAACCAGAGCACTTTTCTGAACACAGAATCAGTGAATGATAATTGTAGTGTATAATGGGATCCCATTTTCAGTGCTTTTTTTAAAAAGATATTACCTTATAAGGATCTTAGAGCAATTTTTTTCATACTAAGTGTTGTCATATGACTGCAGTATGGTAACTACAGCAAATCTACTGTTATTAAATAATGAAATAATGGTTTCTTCAATCTGTTGCTTGCTGTAAAATCTATAAACTATGTTTATGACAGATAAATGTCAGTATGCAGAAGTGCAATAAAAATTACTTAAATTACTTGAACATTTGAGTTCTCCAAGACCAAACACTTATTCTACGCAAAAGGCATACAGACAAAAATGAGATACAAGGTGTCAAAGGGTCACAAATATAAATCATACAATCACAGGAGATATAATGTACAGTGGAGCCTAGGAAGAGAGAATAGTGTTCCTATTAAGTTAATGAAAGTGCTTTGAGGTGAAGTTGTCACATGAGGTCAGAATACAGTCTTTGTTAACATTTAAAGACTGATTGTACACGCTCACTAGTAAGCTGAACAGAGCACATTTTTTTTATTCTGAAATTTCAGAATATGTTGTCAATCTTTGTCCATCGACAATTATTTCGTGAATATGTCTACTGTATTTGTGATCAATGTAGCTTGTAATTTTCATGTACAATTTTTTGGCTATATTTTTAGTGTTTTTTAGAGATTTTACATTGTTGTAAATGCATATTTTTATACGAAGATACTGTATTTTTGTATTTATGCAATATATGTATAAAATGTGAGATTATATACAGAAGTGATTTATGAAGAATTGATAAACAGAAAATGGTAATACTATAATGTCTTTGTCTTCTGTTTATTGCGCTATTTCCTCCCAACAAATATTACACTTATTCTCCTATGTTGTCTCCTATAAAACAGCAGTTCCCAACCAGGGGCTATTTATCCCAAGGGGTAAAATGAAATTTTCTGGGTGGTAAAAATAGGAAGGGCTTAACTACAAATCAGTGACAAAACTAAATTGTTTCGAAAAATCAACATTACTTCATTTTTAGATGTGTAACTAATTCTAAAATTAAAGTTGTGGCTTCAGAAAAACCTTAATAGGCAACATCGCAAATGTAATTTTACTTGTTACTAGTTTCAAGCCATCTTCAGATCACAACAGAATACATTGATTACCATACAATTGCCAATGACAGGACACATCGTAGTAATTTGTGTGAGTAGGGTCATTTATTACACAGTCCAATGGAGAAATTATGTAAATTATGCGATAATAAAAGGTCCTCATAAATAATGCATGCTGACAGAATCAGACAGTTCTCATATGTGGACAATGAAATCATGTTTGCCTCATTCAATTATTCTAAAGTAAAGTTGTAAACAGTGACACAACATTAACACAACAGCTTGCTTATCTCCAAATTTGACCATGTCAGATAATAAGATAAATATGCTAAGTCAGGTGACTGGAGGCAACAGAAAACTGCTTAAGTGAAAGCATAAAGTTTATTTCAACAAAAAGTGTTTATAGTTGAAAGTGACACCTAACAATGGAAGAATAAAAATATGTATAAAGCAAAGTTAGCACAAATGGTTAAAGTTGAAAGGAAACAGTTATAACCATACAAATCTGCAATGCACATAGGGACAAAGATTTACTTCTCACTAATGTGAAACAGCATCTCATTCTATAGTCCATAATAGTCATTGCTTGTAATTTGACTTCGTAATAACGTAATGTGGCAAGTATGCTCTCGATGTCCACATATGAAGACTGCCTGATTCTGTCAGTGGGCATTACATATAACGTTTTATTCTGGGATGTATGAGGTCTGTTCAAAAATTTCCGGAACATTGTAATTTCATGCCAATAGTGTGTTGTAGTGAAATGCAGTTGGCATCCCTGCACATGCCTGTGTTCAATGTGTAACTGCCAGAAGTTTCATTGTTGTATGCCTGTTAGTTATTGTTCAGTGCCATATTGAGTAGAATGTTATGTCGCACAGTTTGTGAATTAAGAAATGACAGAGTTAGAGTAATGTGTCTGCACTAAATTTTGCGTGAAACTCAAGAAAACTTTTACAGAGGCACACCAATTGATGCAGAAAGCATACAGTGAACTTGACTGTGGGTCAGGAAAGATTCTTCAAGACCAAACAAAGCTCATCAGGTCAGCTCAAATGCCAAAGCCGTGCTGATAGTTTTCTGTGACTTTGAAGGATTGTTTCATCATGAATTCGTGCCTTAAGGATAAACTGTTGATCAGTAGTACTATCGGGATGTGTTGAAGTGCATGCAAGAAAATGTGATAAGGCCTGAAATGTGGCAAGACAATTCATGGCCATTGCATCACGATAACGCACCTGAACTTTCATCCCTGTTGGTGCATGACTATTGCACAAAAAACAAAATCATTGTGCTGCCTCATCCTCCATACTTTCCAGACCTGGCCTCAGTGGACATTTTCTTATTTGCAAAGCTGAAAACCACATTGAAAGGACGAAGAGTTACAGAAGATGAGATAAAAGAAAACTCGAAGACAGTTCTTCGCACGATCCAGCAAGAGGCGTACGAAGACTGCTTCTGGAAGTGGAAACGGCATCGGGAGTGGTGTATCGATTGTGGAGGTGAGTATTTCGAAGGAGGCCACACCCAATAAGTAAAAGGTAAGCATAGAAATACTTTGTGGACAAAGTTCCAGAATTTTCTGAACAGACCATGTATATCATTGTTCCATTGGATTGTGTAATAAACGATACTGTTCACACTTCTGTTTGACAGTTGTACATGAATTAATGTATTTTATTATGGTCAGAAGATGGCTTGTAGACAATCCAAAATTAGCCCTGTAATCAGTAAAATTACATGGGCAATATTGTCTGTTTAGAGTTTTTCTGAATCCACAGTTTCAACACAACAGATTTCTTATCTCCAAATTTGACTATATTAAATAATAAGATTTCATTTATTAGTCAGTCATTTGTTGGCCTACCAAGACAATAGGCACAAGCAGTGAATGCGTTTTTGGTGTCACCAGTTTCATTAACTTCTCAAAGTATTTTATATTGTTAGATGAGAAACAAGCAAGTTAGGGAATTTTTTTTTTCTATTCAATTGCCAACTACTGAGTAAAAAATTGCTAATTTGTAGCACTGACTTTCATTTTCTATTGGACATAAGTAGCTGAGTTGACATGATGTAATAACTGTATAAGTTTCCTCCATATTTGTAGTTGCGGTGACACCAAACAGTAATCTTAAAACTATCACTGTAAATGATATACACAGTAACAGTCTCAAAATTGCTTCACAGTGAGGGCAAAACTGAATGCTGCATGTCCTTCAAACTGGCTTTTCCTCTGCAGTATGAATATTGCCCACACAGGTCTACAATTTCAAACATATTGGTTCCAGACTTTTGAAGTTGAAGAAATTTAGGGTGAGAAAAAACCTTATAGAAGTCTATGGAACTTATTTTGTTATTATATCATCATTAACTTACAAAAGGAAAAATATTCACTATTATCTCTGTACAAAGAGAGACTTTGCTTGCAATCAATGCTACAACGAATTTAACATCTGGTCATGCCTCAAAAGACATCACACAGTATCTGCTGCATACCATTGTCTGTTAGCCCCGTTTTTATCATCATGCTTGTGCTTTGCAAGCTTCCTCCAAACTTTAATATGTACTGATTCATTGTTCAGAGTCATTGCCGAAATTCTTTATAGCAGACTCTTTGTGACAGACTTTTTGCCTTGCCACACAAAGAACGGTGTTCACTTCTAGGTTTGAGTCAAGAAAGGAAGAAAGCTGGAAGTTGATTCATTTGTTGTGCTGTAGACGAAAATTCCTTTATGTGAATGAAGCAAAGCTGCATTCCTTGCAGAAGTAGTTTTTTGGAAAATGTTTCATTTTTTGGATAGAAAGTTAAGAACTGCAGATATTGGATTTGCATGTTGTCAAACAATTTCAGGAAAACTATTTGGTAAAAATACTTGATTCTTTCACACTGCAGAGTGAAGTAGCTATCTTTTTGTCACCAGTCATAATTATCATGACACTTTTAAGTTACTAACTCATTGCCTGTTGTTGCAACAAATTATAAGTGTGATTGCTAATGTGAGAGAAGCAGAAACTGACCATCTGAAATTGTTGTATCCTTTCAAAATAGTCCCAGTATTAAGAAATTTTCTGCAGTCACCAGCAAGGAATTTCTGAATCCCATTCCATTATCCATTTTTAAAAGTGTGCAGCTTTTCCCCACCATTGGAGATTCATTTGCCAGTCATGTGTACAAGGGGGTAGAAAAAAAATGGAATAACATTGCCGTGGACGGGGCATTTGTAGTATGCATTTCTGCCATTAGGTGTGCATAGCGTAGCTCATTGCCAATTCAGTGCCTCCTGTGTTGTTGGCTTATCTTGTTCTGTTTATCTGCAGGGATTAATTTTTGCTAGTGCTATTATGTTCTTGTTTCATTTTTAATGGTGGATAGTTTAAGTGAACAACATGCAGCTGTAAAATTTTGTTTTCTTTTTGGTAAAAATGCTGCTGAAACTGTTTTAACACTGAAAACAGCTTATCAAGCTGATGCTACAGGAAAAACTCAAGTTTACAAGTTGTTGTTGTTGTGGTCTTCAGTCCTGAGACTGGTTTGATGCAGCTCTCCATGCTACTCTATCCTGTGCAAGCTTCTTCATCTCCCAGTACTTACTGCAACCTACGTCCTTCTGAATCTGCTTAGTATATTCATCTCTTGGTCTCCCTCCATGCTGCCCTCCAGTACTAAATTGGTGATCCCTTGATGCCTCAGAACATGTCCTACCAACCGATCCCTTCTTCTTGTCAAGTTGTGCCACAAACTCCTCTTCTCCTTAATTCTATTCAATACCTCCTCATTAGTTATGTGATCTGCCCATCTAATCTTCAGCATTCTTCTGTAGCACCACATTTCGAAAGCTTCTATTCTCTTCTTGTCCAAACTATTTATCGTCCATGTTTCACTTCCATACAGGGCTACACTCCATACAAATACTTTCAGAAACGACTTCCTGACACTTAAATCTATACTCGATGTTAACAAATTTTTCTTCTTCAGAAACGCTTTTCTTGCCATTGCCAGTCTACATTTTATATCCTCTCTACTTCGACCATAATCAGTTATTTTGCTCCCCAAATAGCAAAACTCCTTTACTACTTTAAGTGTCTCATTTCCTAATCTAATTCCCTCAGCATCACCCAACTTAATTCGACTACATTCCATTATCCTCATTTTGCTTTTGTTGATGTTCATCTTATATCCTCCTTTCAAGACACTGTCCATTCCGTTCAACTGCTCTTCCAAGTCCCTTGCTGTCTCTGACAGGATTACAATGTCATTGGCGAACCTCAAAGTTTTTATTTCTTCTCCATGGACTTTAATACCTACTCCGAATTTTTCTTTTGTTTCCTTTACTGCTTGCTCAATATAAAGATTGAATAACATCGGGGAGAGGCTACAACCCTGTCTCACTCCCTTCCCAACCGCTGCTTCCCTTTCATACCCCTCGACTCTTATAACTGCCATCTGGTTTCTGTATAAATTGTAAATAGCCTTTCGCTCCCTGTATTTTACCCCTGCCACCTTTAGAATTTGAAAGAGAGTATTCCAATCAACATTGTCAAAAGCTTTCTCTAAGTCTACAAATGCTAGAAACGTAGGTTTGCCTTTCCTTAATCTTTCTTCTAAGATAAGTCGTAAGGTCAGTATTGCCTCACGTGTTCCAGTATTTCTACGGAATCCAAACTGATCTTCCCCAAGGTTGGCTTCTACTAGTTTTTCCATTCGTCTGTAAAGGATTCGCGTTAGTATTTTGTAGCTGTGGCTTATTAAACTGATAGTTCGGTAATTTTCACATCTGTCAACACCTGCTTTCTTTGGGATTGGAATTATTATATTCTTCTTGAAGTCTGAGGATATTTGGCCTGTCTCATACATCTTGCTCACCAGATGGTAGAGTTTTGTCAGGACTGGCTCTCCCAATGCCGTCAGTAGTTCTAATGGAATGTTGTCTACTCCCGGAGCCTTGTTTCAACTCAGGTCTTTCAGTGCTCTGTCAAACTCTTCACGCGGTATTGTATGTCCCATTTTGTCTTCATCTACATTCTCTTCCATTTCCAGAATATTGTCCTCAAGTACGTCACCCTTGTATAGACCCTCTATATACTCCTTCCACATTTCTGCTTTACCTTCTTTGCTTAGAACTGGGTTTCCATCTGAGCTCTTGATATTCATACAAGTGGTTCTCTTTTCTCCAAAGGTCTCTTTAATTTTCCTGTAGGCAGTATCTATCTTACCCCTAGTGAGATAAGCCTCTACATCCTTACATTTGTCCTCTAGCCATGCCTGCTTAGCCATTTTGCACTTCCTGTCGATCTCATTTTTTAGACGTTTGTATTCCTTTTTGCCTGCTTCATTTACTGCATTTTTATATTTTCTCCTTTCATCAATTAAATTCAATATTTCTTTTGTTACCCAAGGATTTCTACTAGCCCTCGTCTTTTTACCTATTTGATCCTCTGCTGCCTTCACTATTTCATCCCTCAAAGCTACCCATTCTTCTTCTACTGTATTTCTTTCTCCCATTCCTGTCAATTGTTCCCTTATGCTCTCCCTGAAACTCTGTACAACCTCTGGTTCTTTCAGTTTATCTAGGTCCCATCTCCGTAAATTACCACTTTTTTGCAGTTTCTTCAGTTTTAATCTACAGTTCATAACCAATAGATTGTGGTCAGAGTCCACATCTGCCCCTGGAAATGTCTTACAATTTAAAACCTGGTTCTTAAATCTCTGTCTTACCATTATATAATCTATCTGATGCCTTTTAGTATCTCCAGGGTTCTTCCATGTATACAACCTTCTATCATGATTCTTAAACCAAGTGTTAGCTATGATTAAGTTATGCTCTGTGCAAAATTCAACCAGACGGCTTCCTGTTTCATTTCTTAGCCCCAATCCATATTCTCCTACTATGTTTCCTTCTCTCCCTTTTCCTACTCTCGAATTCCAGTCACCCATAACTATTAAATTTTCATCTCCCTTCACTACCTGAATAATTTCTTTTCTCTCATCATACATTTCATCAATTTCTTCATCATCCGCAGAGCTAGTTGGCATATAAACTTGTACTATTGTAGTAGGTGTGGGCTTTGTGTCTATCTTGGTCATAATAATGCGTTCACTATGCTGTTTGTAGTAGCTAACCCGCACTCCTATTTTTTATTCATTATGAAACCTACTCCTGCATTACCTCTATTTGATTTTGTATTTATAACCCTGTATTCACCTGACCAAAAGTCTTGTTCCTCCTGCCACCGAACTTCACCAATTCGCACTATATCTAACTTTAACCTTTCCATTTCCCTTTTTAAGTTTTCTAACCTACCTGCCCGATTAAGGGACCTGACATTCCACGCTCCGGTCCGCAGAACGCCAGTTTTTTTTTTCTCCTGATAATGACGTCCTCTTGAGTAGCCCCCCCCGGAGATCCGAATGGGGGACTATTTTACCTCCAGAATATTTTACCCAAGAGGAGGCCATCATCATTTAACCATACAGTAAAGCTGCATGCCCTCGGGAAAAATTATGGCTGTATTTTCCCCTTGCTTTCAGCTGTTCGCAGTACCAGCACAGCAAGGCCGTTTTGGTTAGTGTTACAAGGCCAGATCAGTCAATCATCCAGACTGTTGCCCCTGCAACTACTGAAAAGGCTGCTGCCCCTCTTCAGGAACCACACGTTTGTCTGGCCTCTCAACAGATACCCCTCCGTTGTGGTTGCACCTACGGTACGGCTATCTGTATCACTGAGGCACGCAAGCCTCCCCACCGACGGTAAGGTCCATGGTTCATGGGGGGGAGGAGTGTTCAAGTGGTTTGCTCAATGTAAAAGTAACAACATGTCGGTTGATGACAAACCTCATTCTGGACATCCATCAACTGCCTGAATCGACAAACATACTGAAAAAATATGGACCTTTTTTTCACAGACCATCAATAGACAACTGATCAACTGTCAGAGATTAGTGGGTTATCTTGGAGCTCAGTTGAGTGAATTTTAACAGAGGATTTGGGAATGAAAAGGGTTGCTGCCAAGTTTGTTCCTCGGGTTTCTGATGGACAGTCGAAAGGAACATAGTTGACATATATCGTGCTTTGAGACAACAGCTCAAAGCTAATCCAGATTTTCTGTCAAAGGTCATTACTGGTGATGAGTCATGGTGCTATGATTACAACCCAGAATAAAAGAAACAGTCAAGCTAATAGAAGACGTCATCGTTACCTCATCCAAAAAAATGTTGTGAAGTCAAATAAAACATCAAAACATTGCTGATTTGCTTTTTTGCTGCCAAGGGCATAGTTCATTCAGAGTTTGTTCTCCCAAATCAGACCATCACTCAAACCTGTTATTTGGAAGTTTTAAGAAGATTGCCACGCACCTTATTTGCCTGACCTGGCTCCATGTGACTTTCTTGTACTTCCATGCATGAAAAGGGACGTGAAAGAGCACAGATTTGACAATATTGAAGAAGCCAAGAAAAAAATAAGGGAGGAGTTGTCAGACATTTCTAAAGATGACTACAAAAAAATATTTCGAACAGTGGAAACACTGGTGGTACAAATTAATGAGTTGTAATGGGAAGTATTTTGAAGGGAATAAGGTTGTCTTGTAAACAATTTGAAAATATATAGCTTTTAAAAAAAAACATTCTGGTTTTTCTGGGTACCCCTCATATAATTTGAAAGTGTCCAAAAAAAAAACTTAATATGTTAAGGTGCATCCACAGTTCTCAGCAGATCAAAGGAAGTGAAGTGTTCTCACAATCTAAGTTTGGATGAGACTGTGCTCTGTGGTGCAGAGCTGTGCCACATCATGCGTGATGGTTCCAGTTGGAGGGTATTCAGGGTTGCAGCTGGAGAGGTTCAAGATTACAAGTCCTGTATTTATTTAAAAATGAGGGAAAAACCACCATCAGTGGGTAACACCAGTGTTAAAAAGTTGGGCAACGTACAGCAGAGATAATCTTTCCAGTGATATCCTTACTGGCAAGAATGGACAGTTAAAATTTTTATCAAATTTGCTCAGAGACTTGGAACATCTGTTGTATGTGAATAACAAATAATGAACATAAACTGAAGACTTGAAATAAAAAGGGCCATAATAAAGAATTTTGAAGTTTTGTGTAAAATGAGACCTACATGACAAACCCAACAACATACAAAAGGTTCAAACTGTCACAAATGGAAATGTAGTACCAGTGCAATCAACAGATGGCATGTGGTTTAACAGCTGCTCCTGTTACGCTGTGAAAGGCTCTATGTTACATGCCCTCACTCCTCAGTGTTCAATAAAATGGCGGAAGTGGCAGATGTTTGTAACAGTTTGAGTAGAAACAAACAATGAAGCAAAGGAGAAGGTACTGTGGCTGTGGCAACAGAAAAGCTGAAAAACGGACAGAATGAATACATAAGCTCAAGTAGTAAGCATATTCCTGCAAAGGCTCATCCAGCCACTTTTTTTTCCTTGCATTAAAGCAACAGTTAGGTCCCACTAAATGATGTTGACTGCAACAAAATAAAAAAAAATGTCATGAGCTATAATGCACAGAGTTCTCCTCCTTTGTTTCAGAGTTGGTGTGCTTACAAGTATAAATGCAAGAAACTTAGCTATGAACACAGTCATTTTGTTTGATGATTTTATGCTCTGGAAGATAAAAGGCAAGGGAGTTGCTTGATGGTATTGGTGCAGGTATCAAAGAAGACATCATGGAACCTACAATGACCCTTCACGGAGCAGGAGACAAACCACTGTTCATTACATTGTTCCAGGTGGGCAAGGTGGCTTGGAGCAAGTTTGCAGAGGAATGTTTCCTGAAATATTTTCAATAACTCAGAAAAAATCCAAATACTAACTGAGAAGAAGAAGAAGAAGAAGAAGAAGAAAGGCATAACCATGTACAAGGGGACAATAGGTAAAAATAAAACACAACACAGAAAAGTCAGTCAAATGAAACTACATGGTTCCAGAGACCTTTTCAGTTCTCAAACATCTATTATGTATAGCTGTGGACTGAAGCGATGCATGAACATTTTTTCGATGCTGAGTTGCTATTGCAATACAGTTGGAGAGCATCTGCAGTGCTGTTTCAATTTAGGGAAAATACCAAGTGTGCAGAGGCATGAATGGGAATTTGCATCGAGGAGGGAGGCATGTTAAGGGGACCACACCCTGCCTATTTAACCCATGTTAATTTAGGCAAGTATTTGACCCATTTCTGAAAAAACTATTTTATGCAGGACATTAATAGTTTTACTGTATGTTACATGATGCTAGTATAGTCAACTGTACTAAAATCTACTTTATCCATTTTAAAGTTATTAAGAAATACTTTTTTTAAATTTATTAACAAAAAATATGAAGTTTTTTCTGCAGAAAATATTTGTGAATTTCCTAATGGGGGAATATTAATGAATGTAGTACCAGAGGTGGCTTTTTATGTTATGCAGAGTCTCCAAAAATTTCATTCATTTATCTATGGTAGTTGCTGATATAATTGGGCATAGGTACTGAAAATTTTAGTATGCAGGAAATTGACTTTAAAGAAAAAACTTTTGAAATTTGTTGCAGTTAATTAAAACTGTCCTGCTGCATATGATGGCCCTTCTTTGGCCTCTAGGTGGTCTTCCAGCTTCTTTTTCACCTTCCTGGATGTTTGTCTTGCTTTCTTGGCCATACTAGATGCAGGCCTGTTTGCATCAGCTATCCTCATTTTATCGCAGTATTGCAGCCCAATGATAATATTTTCATCAGGATTAATTCCAAGCTTTTTGATTACCCAACACTTTCCAGTATTACCACAACTGAATGTAATAACAGCATCATGTACTCCTAGTTTCATTGTATGCATGCCTACAAATACAGTTTTGGAAGACGGTTCCAAATTATGCTGTTGAAACATTCATTTGGGTTCTGTGTCTGCCCGTGCAGACATTTCCTTAGAAGGTCAGGATGAGCCAAGTCTCTGAAAATAGGTCTAATTGCTGTAATAACAGCAGCAGGAAGAGAATGCTGGTGAGAATAAGATTCTCCAGTTGCCTGAGCCCTATCATATTTGCATCACAAATTTTCTCCTGATGGACACAATCCATGACATGGCTTATCATCAGTAGAGGACTTATGGAAGGATATGACCCAAACATCTCTCTTCATTGCCTCCAGATTTTCTTTATTTCTCCTAATTTCCCATAGTATACCTGCAAGTTTTCTATTTCATTTTTAGTTAACCGACCCTGTCCAGTCAACAATTTTCCATCATCTAATTTTGTTCCTCTCATAGCAACAGTTAGTTTTCTCAGTCTTGTTCCCAAACGTTTTTGAACATGACCTACACATTCTATTTTGCTAATAGTGACATCTCCATGTGGCTTAGAGTTCACCATGTTGTTGTATGCCTTACTGTCACCATTGCCCAAATATTTGGTGACCATATGCCTCTTGTTTCTACGGAGCGATGAAATATTTGTTGTACTCCGTGAACCTCCATACCACCACTTGTTCCTCTAAAATTTGCCACACAGTTGTGTTCTTTATGTTCATTGACTTAACAACGTTTGCAATTTTTAAACATTATCTCCACATCTAACACTTTACCGGTGTCTACACTCGTGGCAGTCACTACTCCATTGAGAGAAGTATGTCCTCTTTTCTGCCAACTTCCATCAAGTGCAACTGCAATATCCAAACATCCATGATTTTCTTCCACTGCTTCCCTAGCAGCCAGTTTCATGCTTTCCTCACTGACCTCACATACAGCTTTCTTTCTCTAATATTGCAGTCAGTTTTTCAAATTTATTTGATGGTTGATGTAAATTCATCACTGAACAAAATGTTCTCCCTGTAGCCATGCCCTTGCCCTAATCTAGTATTGATATCATAAGGGCCCTTGCATCTAGTTTTGAAGAACTCATAAATGAAATAACAGCTGAGCATTTAGTGCAAATTAAATCCAAAGCAATTGCTAGGCCTTTTCTCCCACTGGCACACTCTCAAATTTTCACACTCTGTGACTCGCCACACTGTCTGCATTGTACAAATTTAGAAATTACTTCTGATAATATTCTCAAATTTATAATAATGTTAATGCACCCTTTGTCACGTACAGTAAATTCGTTGTAACTCTCTGGAAATGGTGAGAGCTTCTTTGATGATGCACTTGTTGAAGAATGACAATTAGAAACATTGTTGTCAGGTGACATAAACTCTTGTAAAGAAAGCTTTCTAAACTTGTTTTCTCTAAATTGTCATTTCTTTGAAATGCCATTACGTTTCATCACCTTCAATAAACACAACAAAATACACGTAAACAAGCACTGCAAACATAAGAATAACAACTACTCGCAATCACACTTGAACAAAACTAACCGCATATTTGAAAGCATGTTGTTTACAAACAGTAGAAACAAAAGAATACCGACTGTTGCATTCCAAGGATAGCCAACACAATGCGAGAAAAAAAAAATCCATAACATGAAATGTAGGGGATATAAAGATGTAAAATTTATGCAGAAAAGTTGGCGAAAGAAAAGTGGGCGTGGCACATAAACACATGTGGTAGGAAAATGCTCTTTAAATGCTTGAACAAATTTTCAGAGTATTTAAACAAAACCTTAATCTATCGAAATATGATGAAAACCGAAAATCTATTTTTTTC
The DNA here is from genome assembly GCF_023864275.1 of Schistocerca cancellata. Taxonomy (NCBI): domain Eukaryota; kingdom Metazoa; phylum Arthropoda; class Insecta; order Orthoptera; family Acrididae; genus Schistocerca; species Schistocerca cancellata. The sequence continues at coordinate 276,772,680 of NC_064634.1, read as the reverse complement.
GACCTGAACCGGTGTGGTCTCCTTAAGGCAGTCTGCGCAGTTGTGCAAAGTCAGTGTATCAGTGTGGCTCAGTGCTTAGCACATTTGCCTAGTGAGCAGGAGACCTGAATTGGAATCCTGCACTTGATACAAATTTTCATTCCTGGCTTCAGTCTGCACATATACGTCATATGAAAATTCAGTGTTGAAATAGAAAATCAAGTAGTACAGTATACAATATTTTCCTTGAAAGCAAAGTCACTATAGCAGATGAAAAACTGAAAAGGAATGTCTCAGTCCCAATCTTAATGAACTTTGAATGTTCAGTGCCTTCAAGAAAATCAACTGTGATGCCCATGTGACATACTATTATTATTATGATACTTTTAAGAAGCATTTCCATCACCTCTCTTTTCACCATCCTTGTTCAGACATATGTGAGACATGTGATCAGTTACATGCACAGGCTCTGATTAACCCACAGTCAACAGAAACTAGCCTTGAAGCTTCATATTGAATCACACTTCTGATTGCTGAAACCAAGAAACTTCATACAATAGAAGAGGGTCTCATCATGCCTTGCTTGCTAGATGTGATAAAGCATGTTCTAGGAGAGCAATAAGTGGAAAAGATAAACACGATATCTGTTCCTAGTAACACAGTCAGAAGCCATATTGAGGACATATTTTGGACACAGAACTCAACTAAATAAGTTCATTTCTTTGCATTACAGTTAGATGAATTGATTGACATAGCATCTTCTTCCCAGCTGCCACTCTATGTTTGACACAGAAATATGATGGCCTGAAAGAAGAATACTTGTTCTCTAAATTGATGGAACTATTACAAATGTCAAAGATGTTTTCCAATCACTGAAGAATTCATAGGAAAATGAGATACAGTAGTCCAAGGGTTGTTGCACGTACAGATGGAGCACTTTTAAAGTTGGGTGTTCACTATGGGTTCCACACATTGGTAAAAGAAGTAGCTCTAAATACAACATTCAGCTACTATACTATACATTGTTAGGCTTTGGCAGTGAAAACACTTCCACCTGAAGTTTTGACAAGAAGTTGCTTTGTTTCTGAAAAGAGCAAGGACAGAAAAAAAAACACTTACATGTCGAAAAACAGAGAGCATATTTAGTTCCAAAGTGACATATTTCATTGCAGAAATAAATATGCTTAACCTCAGCTTGCAAGGAAATATGGTGAATATTTTGACAGTATAAGATAAAATAGCCAGTTTTCATCACACTGTAATGCTGAAGTTCAAGACATTTTGATGTTTTCACAACTGGTAATGATGCTTGATACCAACAATAAAAATGCTCCTTCACACATGACATGATGTAAGTCAGGACTTTTCATCACATAATAGATTCTATGAGTAAGTATTTCCCTGAACTGGGAAATCAACAAGTAAATGTCTGAGTTTTAAGGCCATGAATGAAAGAGTATTTTTAAATAATAATGTTGAAATCAAAGCAGAATTTCTTGGACTGCATTAAGACAACACGATGAAAAATAGATTTCTCTAAAACAGAACATTTTGGCAGAAAGACTGGTGAAGGGTATGCATTACTAACAACAATAGCCTGATGAATACTTGTTCCATTCACCACATCTTACAGGCATGAAAGTGGATTTGCAACTATGGTGGGGATGAAAATGAAACCGAGGAATCAATTCAGCTTGGAACATGATTTGCAATGTACATTGGCTGAGACCAAATTGCATATAAAAAGACTCTCTGGAATAAGCGGTATAAATCATGTCATTAAATTTCATTATTTCTTGGTTTAATATTGTTGTTGTTGTGATTGTGGTCTTCTGTCCAAAGACTGGTTTGATGCAGCTCTCCATGCTACTGTACCCTACGCAAGCCTCTTCATCTCCAAGTAACTACCACAACCTACATCCTTCTGAATCTACTTACTGTATTCATCTTTTGGTCTCCCTCTATGATTTTTACCCCCACTCCCCTCCAGTACTACATTGGTGATCCCTTGATGCCTCAGAATGTGTCCTACCAAATGATCCCTTCTTCTAGTCATGTTGTATCTCAAATTTCTCTTCTCCCTAATTCTGTTCTGTACCTTCTCATTAGTTATATGATCTACCTAATATTCAGCATTCTCCTGCAGCACCACATTTCAAAAGCTTCTATTCTCTTCTTGTCTAAACTGTTTATCACCCATATTTTCCTTCTACTATACATGGCTACACTCTAAACAAATACTTTCAGAAAGGACTTCCTGACACTTAAATCTATACTCAATGTTCCTTTTGTTCTAAAATGTCCTTCTTGCCATTGCCAGTCTACATTTTATATCCTCTCTACTTGACCATCATCAGTTATTTTGCTCCCCAAATAGCAAAACTCATCTACTACTTTAAGTGTCTCGTTCCATGATCTAATTCCCTCAGCATCACCCGATTTAATTTGACTACATTCCATTATCTTCATTTTGCTTTTGTTGATGTTCACTTATTTCCTGCTTTCAAGACACTGTCCATTCCGTTCAGCTGCTCTTCCAAGTCCTTTGCTGTGTCTGACAGAATTACAATGTCATCAGCAAACCTCAAAGTTTTTATTTCCACTGTCTGGACTGTAATTCCTACTTTAAATTTTTCTTTTGTTTCCTTTACTGCTTGCTCAATATACAGATTGAATAACATCAGGGATAAGCTACAACCCTGTCTCACTCCCTTTTCAACCACTTCTTCCCTTTTGCCCCTTGAACTTATAACTGCCATCTGGTTTCTGTACAAATCATAAATAGCCTTCCACTCCCTGTATTTTACCCCTCCTATCTTTAGAACTTGAAAGAGAGTGTTCCAATCAACATTGTCAAAAGCTTTCTGTAAGTCTACAAATGCTTTAAACATAGGTTTGCATTTCCTTAACCTATCTTCTATTGGAAGTCGTAAGGTCAGTATTCTCCAGAATCCAAACTGATCTTCCCCGAGGTCCGCTTCTACCAGTATTTTCATGCATCTGAAAAGGATTCGTGTTAGTATCTTGCAGCCGTGACTTATTAAACTGATAGTTCAGTAATTTTCACACCTGTCAGCACCTGCTTTCTTTGGAATCGGGATTATTTTATTCTTCTTGAAGTCTGAAGGTATTTTGCCTGTCTCATACATCTTGCTCACCAAATGGAAGAGTTTTGTCTTGGCTGGCTTATCCAAGGCTATCAGTAGCTCTAAAGGAATTTTGTCTACTCCTGGGGCCTAATTTTGACTTAAGTCTTTCAGTGCTTTGTCATATTCTTCACTCATTATCATATTTCTCTTTTCATCTTCCTCTCTGTCCTCTTCCATTTCCATAATATTGCCATCTAGTACACCTTTCTTGTATAGCCCCACTATATACTCGTTCCATCTTACTGCTTTTCATTATTTGCTTAGGACTGGTTTTCCATCTGATATTCATACAGATGGTTCTCTTTTCTCCTAAGGTTTCTTTAATTTCCTGTATGCACTATCTATCTTACTGCTAGTGGTTTAATATAACACCTACAAAAACATTTGAGTTTTATTTGTTGAATGTTAGTGAAATATTGTTTATTTTCCTGTAATTTTGAAAACAAAAATGTTCAAACATTTTTTTCCCAGTATCATCATCATCATCATCATCTTGGACAGTTTCCAGCCTCTGGCTGTGTCTGTATGGAACATAGGCCTCTCCATCGTCTTCTGTCTTGCCACCATCTCTCCGTCTTCACCTTGGTCCAGTCTTCTCCTTTCTTCTAGATGCATTCCTTTACTCCTTTCAGCCACCTGTCTCTCAGTCTTCCTCTTGGTCTCTCTCCTTCCATTTTCATCTCGTGTATCTTCCTGGGTATCCTCTCTTCCTCCATTCTCTAAATGTGTCCATACCATCTCAGCCTTGATTTCTCTATCTCCTGTAATGGTTCCAACTTCATTAACTCTCTGATTCTCTCATTTATTAACCTGTCTATCTTTGTCTCTCCAGTACTGTTTCTCAAGAATTTCATCTCACTAGCTTGTACTTTGCTTTTCTCTCTTCCTTTCATAACCCAGGTTTCTGATGTGTATGTCAGGATCAGGACATAGTATGACTAGTATATAACCTTTTTACTGATTTGGGGTACATCCTTGCTCCATATCAGGCTTCTGAAAAACTTCCAAAATGCTTCTGCTTTCCTTCCCCACTCGTTTATTTCTCTGTTGTTTTTTTTTCCATCTTCCTGTAACAGACTTCCTAGGTACTTGAAACTTCACACTCTCCTCAATCATTCCCCACCAATCGTTATTCCCATTGTTCCCCTCTCCTTCTGTCTTGTGATAATCATCTTGCTCTTACTTATACTAAGTTTCATCCCATATTCTTGTACTGTTCATTCCCCTATGTTCAACTGCTCTTGTACTTCCTCCTCCTTATTCTCCCAAATCATCAGATCATCTGTACTCATTATATCATCCATCACTACAATGAAGAGTATGGTGAAAGTGCACTTCCCTGCCTCAAGCCATTCCTCTGTTCAATCCAAGCTGATCTCTCTCCTCCCAGTTTCACACAGCTCACACTTCCATGGTACATTTCCCTTATCCTCCAAATAATCTGTTTTGCTACTCCTCTGTTCTCCAGGGCTTTCCACACTTTGCTTCTATATACACTATCATACACTTTTTCAATGTCCGTGAAGGTCATTAGTAAATACACTCCTGGAAATGGAAAAAAGAACACATTGACACCGGTGTGTCAGACCCACCATACTTGCTCCGGACACTGCGAGAGGGCTGTACAAGCAATGATCACACGCATGGCACAGCGGACACACCAGGAACCGTGGTGCTGGCCGTCGAATGGCGCTAGCTGCGCAGCATTTGTGCACCGCCGCCGTCAGTGTCAGCCAGTTTGCCATGGCATACGGAGCTCCATCGCAGTCTTTAACACTGGTAGCATGCTGCGACAGCGTGGACGTGAACCGTATGTGCAGTTGACGGACTTTGAGCGAGGGCGTATAGTGGGCATGCAGGAGGCCGGGTGGACGTACCGCCGAATTGCTCAACACGTGGGGCGTGAGGTCTCCACAGTACATCGATGTTGTCGCCAGTGGTCGGCGGAAGGTGCACGTGCCCGTCGACCTGGGACCGACCCGCAGCGACGCACGGATGCACGCCAAGACCGTAGGATCCTACGCAGTGCCGTAGGGGACCGCACTGCCACTTCCCAGCAAATTAGGGACACTATTGCTCCTGGGGTATCGGCGAGGACCATTCGCAACTGTCTCCATGAAGCTGGGCTACGGTCCCGCACACCATTAGGCCGTCTTCCGCTCACGCCCCAACATCGTGCAGCCCGCCTCCAGTGGTGTCGCAACAGGCGTGAATGGAGGGACGAATGGAGACGTGTCGTCTTCAGCGATGAGAGTCGCTTCTGCCTTGGTGCCAATGATGGTCGTATGCGTGTTTGGCGCCGTGCAGGTGAGCGCCACAATCAGGACTGCATACGACCGAGGCACACAGGGCCAACACCCGGCATCATGGTGTGGGGAGCGATCTCCTACACTGGCCGTACACCACTGGTGATCGTTGAGGGGACACTGAATAGTGCACGGTACATCCAAACCGTCATCGAACCCATCATTCTACCATTCCTAGACCGGCAAGGGAACTTGCTGTTCCAACAGGACAATGCACGTCCGCATGTATCCCGTGCCACCCAACGTGCTCTAGAAGGTGTAAGTCAACTACCCTTGCCAGCAAGATCTCCGGTTCTGTCCCCCATTGAGCATGTTTGGGACTGGATGAAGCATCGTCTCACGCGGTCTGCACGTCCAGCACGAACGCTGGTCCAACTGAGGCGCCAGGTGGAAATGGCATGGCAAGCCGTTCCACAGGACTACATCCAGCATCTCTACGATCGTCTCCATGGGAGAATAGCAGCCTGCATTGCTGCGAAAGGTGGATATACACTGTACTAGTGCCGACATTGTGCCGGCTCTGTTGCCTGTGTCTATGTGCCTGTGGTTCTGTCAGTATGATCATGTGATGTATCTGACCCCAGGAATGTGTCAATAAAGTTTCCCCTTCCTGGGACAATGAATTCACGGTGTTCTTATTTCAATTTCCAGGAGTGTATATTCCATATTCATAGTGCTGTTCCTGCAGTTGTCTTACAGCAAAAATTAGAGCCACCATGGACCTTCCTGTTCTGAAGCCATGTTGCTCTTCTCTTATTCTTCCTTTTAATTTTACCCGCATTTCTGCTTCCAAAATTTTCTCAAAAATTTTTGCACAATGATATAATCTTTAATAAACTACCAAACAATAATTGGGGGGGGGGGGGGGGGGGAGGCTATACCGTATGTTGCATGGCGGAGGATACTAGTCATTTCCTGTTACACTCACAAATAGACTGAGGAAAAAGGACTGTCTGTATGCCTCCGTATGAGCCCCAACTTCTCATATCTTATCTTCATGATCTTTACGCGCAATGTATGCTGGCACAGTAGAATTGTTCGGCAGTCAGCTTCAAACTTCAGTAATCAGCTTCAGGGTAAAAGTCTCAGAAAGGGTGGGAATTTTGCTATAATATGTGTCACCTACTGCTGGTGACAAAGACTGCAATACTTTTGAACTGTTATTGTCTACATAAAACTGAATCATGGCAAGGGCAAAGATTCTTACCAGAATGATAAAATCGTCTATAGAAAAATACATATAATGCAAGTTAATGTACTCATACAGATAAATCTTTCAGGATCTAGAATTAATAAAGAGTAGCAAGAAGATTCTTAGCAAATGATTATTGTTTATATAATAGATGGCCTTAATTTTGTTGATTTATCTTTTTCTTTACTATCTCAACTTTTCTGTAGCTCTTCCTTCCATGAAATTACTGAATCCAGTACCTATTTATATACTAATCACTCTGAAACGATGACTAAAACATCTTGCCTTTAGCAAAACACAAGTTTGTTTTTTAACCCAAACATGTTTCACTGCAGTTGCAGCATCTTCAGTGGTCATTTAGTTTTCATCTGTTAAAGATGAAAAATAAAAGCCCACTGAAGATGCTGCAACTGCAGTGAAACATGTTTTGGTTAAAAAACAAAATTGTTTTTTGCTAAAGGCGGACCCTATCTGTTAAAGATGAAAAATAGAAGCCCACTGTAGCTGCTGCAACTGCAGTGAAACATGTTTGGGTTAAAAAACAAAATTGTGTTTTGCTAAAGGTGGACCCTATCCAAAAACATACGTATTGTTAAAGCAAACATGGAAAAAAAAGAGCTTCAACCCCAGGGTGAAGTACAAGATTTGTATCGAATCTGTTAAACAATTATGAATATGTGGCAACTTGTGTAGAATTTAAATAGAAAGAATTTTCTGTCAAGTCATTATACTGGTTGTAATAGGTATAAGTGCAGAACATCAGTATTTATATCATTTGCAGACTAACAATTATAGCCATTACAAGTCATATGCTTTTAGGTTGGTAAGTATCTCCAAGTACATGTGGAAAGAGCAAGCCATTAATGCTTATATTCCTCTGGGCAGCAGGTCAGGTGTTAAAATGTTAATTTGTGGACGCAAAATGATTATTGTATACTGACAGATATAGTCCACTTAGTGGCACAGTGCAACAGTACAGGAAACATCAAGTTTGTGGGAAGACTATTTGATACAGAGAAAAACCAACACACTAATGTGTGTATGTATTAAGGTACCACATATAAAAATATTGGCACTTACACCTGTTACATCCTGTGTGTCCAGTGGCTGATGATGTTGTTTATTGCACCTGTTATAATAAGGTAAATGATAAAGGGAAAGTAAAGTAGAGGCATTCTCAAAGTTCACTGGGAGACCTGTAGAGGTTCATTCAGCTGTGTAATTGGACTCTTTCCTCCACGAAGTGCAAGAGCTGTATTTTAAGTGATCCTTTTGAGTGGATCATGACAGAAAGGAGAGAGTGAAACCCAGTGCCAGCATATAGCCTACTCCTCTCAAATACTGATAAAATATGTAAATCAAAATTTATTCTGCCATCAGGATTCTAACCAGCTGACTCTGAAGTACATGCCACCACACAAGCGTATGTCAGAGACCTAGGTTATGATACTATGTAGATAAATGATACATATGAAAAGGTGATCAAAATATGAAATAGAGACCTCAGCTGTTGAAGAATAGTACAAGGCACAAGACACACACTTATCTAATGGCTGTTTGCACTCCCTCCCCCCCCCCCCCCCCCCCCCTATTTTTCAACATAAAATGGCAGTACTGATACAGTTTACAGTTTTCATCTATTATGAAATTTTATTATAGTGTACATTTCACTCGAATGTGAGAATGCCTTTTTGTAAACAAACTCTAGATCATGGCTAAGTAATTTTCTATCATATGCTTGTTCCCCAGGAGTGCTAGGTCAGCAAGGCATACAGGAGAGTTTCTGTGGAGTTTGGGTAGAAAAAGAATGGTAGTGGATCATGCTTCTGATAACTTGATATGATTGCCTACAGAAGACCAGATTTGAGTTGTGATATGGCATGCAATTCTGCCAACTAGCTCCACAGCAGATAGAGATATTGAAAGGATGTATGATACAAAATAATTAATCAGATAGTCAAGGGAGACAAAAATTTGATTGTGATGAGTAGCTAGAATTTGGTAGGAAGAAAAGTAAAAATAGAGGACATATGCTGGGGAAAAGGAATGAAAGAAAAAGCTGCCACGTGAAATTTGCACAGAGTATAATTTAGTAATCACTGCCACGTGAAATTTGCACAGAGTATAATTTAGTAATCACTAACACTTGGTATAAGAATCGTGAAAGAATGTTGTATACATGGAAGACACCTGGGGACACTGGAAGGTTTCAGACTGATTATGTAATGGTAGGAAACAGATTTTGAAACCAGTTTTTAAACTCAAAGATGGTTTCCAGGGGCAGGTATGGACTCTGACCAAAATTTATTGGTTATGAACTGTAGACTAAAGCTTAAGAAACAGTAAACAGCAATGAAATTAAGGAGATGGGACATGGGCCAATTAAAGGAGCCAGAGGTTGTTGAGAGTTTCAAAGAGAGCCTTGGGAAAAGGAATCCAATAAAAGATGAATGGATAATTTTGAGAGATGAAATAGTGAAGGCAGCAGAGGATCACATAGGTAAAAGGAAAAGGTCTAATAGAAATCCTTGTATGACACAGGCGATACTGAATTTAATTGATGGAAGGAGAAAATATGAAAATGCAACAAATGAAGCACATGAAAGGGAATAAGAAGTCTGATAAATGAGACTGACAGAAAGTGCAAAATGGCTAAGCAGAAATGGCTAGATGACAAATGCAAGGCTGGGAGAAAGATAGAGAGACGTTTGGAAGTAATAGAAGCAGTTGCTGTGAATATCAAGAGCTTAGATGGAAAAATACAACAAAGCAAAGGAGGGAAAGCTGAAATATGTAAGATGTAAGAATTATATAGATGGGCTTTACAAGAGAAATGAACTTGAAAACAATGTCATAGAAAGGAAAGAGGAAGTAGATGTGGAAGAGATGGGAGATAGAATTATTACAGATAAATCAAAACAAGGCACCTGAAGTGGACCACATGCCCTGAGATGTATTGGTATTCCTGGAAGAGTCAACAATGACAGAACTATTGCATTGGCCATGCAGGATAGATGAGAAGGGTAAAATACCCTCGGATTTCAAGAAGAATGTAATAATTTCAATTCCAAAGAAAGCAGGTGCTGACAGGTATGAACAATAGTGAACCAGTAGTTTAATAACTCATGGTTGCAAAATATCAACATAAATTATTTACAGAAGAGTGGGAAAGCTGGTACTGTGCTGGGTATTGACTCTGTGTCTGTCTTGGCTACGATAATATGTTCACTGTGCTGTTCATAGTAGCTTACCTGCATTCCTGTTTTCTTATTCATTATTAGACCTACTCCCATGTTAATACTATCTGATTTTGTATTTATAACTCTGTTCTCATCCAATTGGAAGTCCTGTTCTTGCTGCCACCACATTTCACTAATACCAACTATATGAGGTGTGTTTGAAAAGTCCATGCAAAGTCCAAGAGATGCCACCACCAGTGTGTATCAAGGTCATGTTTAGTTAGTAGCATCTTTTGAAAGAACACACACCAAGTTTCAGCCATATTGGTCTATTTCTTTGTGTTTGGCATTCGTGTGAATCAAGGAAGTCAAGTGATTGTCAAAAAATTGATGTAAAAGAATTTTTTGTGGTGATTAAACATTACTTTATGAAAGGCAAAACACCTCAGGAGACTAAAGAGAAGCTTGATAAACATTACCCTGACTCTGCACCTTCTATTAGAACAGTTTACAAGTGGTTTCAAAATTTTTGGAGTGGCCATATGGGCACAAGTGATGCTGAATGTTCTGGATGCCCTGTGGAGGTTACAGCTCCAGAAATCATTGATAAAATCCATGATATGGTGATGGATGACAGAAGAGTTAAGGTGTGTGAGATTGCTAGTTCTGTGGGCATCTTGAATGAATGGGTACATAATTTTTTGCATAAACATTTGGACATGAGAAAGCTATCCGAAAGATGGGTTCCACGATTGCTCACGCTTGACCAAAAATGGAATCGTGTGAAGTGTTGCAAGGATGGTTTACAGCTGTTCAGGAAGAATCTGCAGGACTTTAAGCATCGTTTAGTCACTGTGGATGAAACATTGATACATTACTATACTCCTGAGACCAAACAACAATCTAAACAATGAGTTACCAAGGGAGAATCTGCACCAAAAAAGATGAAGACCATTCCTTCAGCCGGAAAGGCTATGGCAACTGTCTTTTGAGATTCGCAAAGGATAATCCTCATCGACTATCTGGAAAGGGTAGAACTATTACAGGTGCATATTATTCATGGTTATTGGACTGCAAAGAAGTCCTTTTCCATCACGACAATGCACCAGCACACACCTCAGCAGTTGTGGTTGAAAAATTATTGGAAATAGGATTTCAACTCGTTTCACATCCCCCCTATTCTCCAGACTTTGCTCTCTCGGATTACTATTTGTTCCCCAGTTTGAAGAAATGGCTGGCAGGACAAAGATTTTATTCAAACAAAGAGGTGATTGCAGCAACTAATAGCTGTTTTGAAGACTTGGGCATTTCGTATTATTTGGAAGGGATCAACAAACTGGAACAGTGCTGGATGAAGTGTATAAGTCTAAAAGGAGACCATGTCGAAAAATAAAAACGTAGTAGTTTTTATTTTTGCACGGACTTTTCAAATGCTCCTCGTAGCTAACTCCAAACCATTCATTTCTTTTTGCCAGTTCTTTAATCTCCAAAGCTTATAAAGGGATCACTCAATGACACTCTCACTCAATGACAACCAGGTTTGATTTTCCTGATGACAGTATCCTCTTGAATGGCCCCATCCTTAGATCAAAATGCAGGACTCTTTCATCTCCATAATATTTTACCTAAGAGGATCTCATCATTCTTCAGTCATACAGGAAAACTGTTTGCCCTTTGGAAAAATAACAGCTGTAGTTTCCACTCACTTTCAGTCATTCACAGTACTAACACAGCGAGGACATGTTGGCTAATGTTACAAGGCCAAATCAGTCAATCATCCAACTGTCACCCCTGCAGCTACTGTAAAGGCTGCTGCCTGTCTTCAAGAAACACATCTTTGTTAAGCCTCTCCACTGACATCCCTCTATTGTGGCTACACCTGCAGTACAGCCATCTGTATCATTGAAGCACTCTAACACCTCAGCAAGTTTGTAGTTCACAGAGATGACACCAGTGAAATGAATTTAATAAAAACAACAATTAATGTTTAGTATCTGATATAAATGGGATATTCTGTAATTCATAGATTTGTGTGTGTGTGTGTTTTCCATTCATAATTCAGTAATTAAGTGTTTGCTAATTTTAGAGCTTTCAGCATTTGTACCACATTGTGTTGTGAACCTTTTCTTCCTTTCTTTGCAGTTAATCAAAATGCGTTATTAATCTTTCACACACAACTCATGGTGACTTGCCCCAGTTTATTCATGACAAAAGATACATACATGATACTTCTCAGAAACATTCCAATTTTTTTAAAAGAACTTCACATTTACCATTGACTAGAGAGATGATTCATTTTACAATTGCAATTGTGGCCTTTGGGCCATTCTCAGTGGTTCTGAAAATATTTTCAGTGGTTCTGAAAATATTTTGTTTCAGCACATGTCAGACATAAAAATTCTTCACCATGTCTACATGTCATTGTAAAAAATAAGCTGTTTCATTGTAGAAACATACTTTTTTAGATGATGGCAGTTGTACATATCAGAGGATTTTAATGTATGCCATGTGCTGAAGCAAAATCTTTTGCAGCACAACTTGAAAGTGGCCCAAAGGCCAAAATTGCAATTCTGAAATAAATAATTTCTACAGTCAGTGGTAAATATGAAGTTGTTTAAAAAAATCTACATGACTGTGAACCCTGACCATGAGGAGTTAATCAGTGCAAGTTCTCTTACATCCATACATTCCAAAGTGAGGTCAAGTTCACATTATTTCAAAGTTCCACTTATCACAAAAATTCCCTAATCTAAACACCTTAGCCAAGCTTATGGCATACTCTCCATGCACTGAACAGTTTGCATTACAATTAGCTCAGGCTGGTCCTGGACCAGTTTTTATGTTGCATTCTGGTATGGTTTAGTCAGAGGGCATTCCACATGACTAGCACTCTCTGCATATTAGCTCCACTGTTGGTTAACAGCCACCATGGGAAAAGATTCAGGTGGTTTGTGGCCCAGAAGAGCCAACACTGAAAAAAGTCGACCTCCACGAGCATCACTGCAGAAGGCTGTGGTAGGATGAGGCTTGATGGAAGATGCTCAAGTCACCATGTGACCAGGTGTTCCACTGGGGACAGAGAAGGTGGTGGTTGGTGAACAGGATGGTGGAGGCAAATTTGATTTTGATGGCACCACAGAAGACAATGGATGGAAGCTGCTGTATACATAACAGATATGCGGATCCAAGCTGGGTGCTGCCTGAACTGTGTCCACTCTGTGATATCCACCTGAAAGGTAGATGCGTTGGTGACTGAGCACCAGTGGTAGTTGTAGCATATCCGAGAGGGTGTACTGAGGGGCAGTCACACAGCTGGTCCACCAGGCTGTAGCCCATGATCAAGGTAGCCCTGTGTGTTGCCAGACAACTACATAGAGTGTTAGAAATGGTGTTAGACATCAGTTCCTTGTGGAACTGGGTTTTGAAGGTGCAGATAAAGTATTCTGCATGAGTGTTGGAGATTGGAAGAAAATGTGCAATGCGAAGATGTTGAAGCTGTTATTGGCTGCAAACCAATTCAGAGTCATAAGAGGTAAATGCTGTCCCATTATCAGAAACGAGACGCATGGTACACATTCAAGGACAATGAGTTTTCCTCAAGGGTGCAATATTAGTGGTAATAGTGACCCAAGACATGTGAAGCATAGTAGGAAGCTGAGAAAAGGAATCTGTCATGACCAATCACATGGAGCCAAAAAATGGGTCTTCAAAACCTAAGGTGATATGCTTCAAAGGCTCTGCAGCATCAGGCCAGGGAGAGAAACACTGAGAGATGCAGTTTGATGAACCAGACAGGTAAAGCATTGATTAACCAGGGACAAGATGTCAGAGTCAATATTTGGGCAGAATACGCATTGTTGTGCCAAAAATTTAATCCAGGACATGCTCCAATGGACAGTGGGCAGGAAGGACAGGAGTTGTGGCCAAAGAGAGGGAGGAATCATGATGTAGCAGTGGTCCTCATCCAAAACCTAGGGGTAGTGATCTATAGGAACGAAATTTAGGACTGAGAGGCGTGTCCAGGCACTCATATTGTACAAAGTGAATGATGCATTGTAACATCAGGTTCTTCTGGGTGATATGCATAATGTGAAGGAATAGACTGAAACAGTCGAATCCATGTCTGAATTGAGATGGAAACACGTCAATTCATGTTAATCGAAGGCTGGGTCAGGCCCAGTGGGGAACATGGGCAGCATGTCCACTTGTGCATATAATGTCACTACTTAATAGTGAATAGAATATGGAAATGAGACAATTACAGCATCCAGCACTGGAGTGATGAACAGTCCAATGTGGTAAGTGATGCTTGGGAGCAAACATGGTGAGAAATGTGCAACACTCTGTGATAAGATGAAATTTTTGACCATGAAGGAATAATTTAAATCTTGGACTGTGGTAATGATAGTGAGGTCCACACACTCCATTTGAGAATGATGCTGCTGAAAAGCATATAAAATCTTAGAAGTATATGTGATATGGTATTCAGTGCCATCAGAATATTTATGGTACATGACTTTGCTGACACCATGAAAGTACACGTCAGTTGCTATTACCAGAGGCAGACTTCTGACGTATGTTGTCAAACACAGTGCCAATTGAGGTAATCTTTTGAACCATGGAAAGCTGGTTGGTATCAAGGTGACCATTCAGATATGCACCTTAATGATGTAGCTGGTTGAATGGGTAAGAGTGTTCTGCTGGATTTATAATGAATCAGGCATAATAGTACATCTTACCCAGAAACACTTATAAGTCTTTTATATTTGTGGGCAGCTGCATCTTACCTCTCACCGTAACATAACCTCTTATTTCTTCTGGTCCATTTATAGGGAGTTTAAACCCTAAATATGTCAAGGAACATCGCATGAAATAGAGCTTGCACAGGTTGCATTTAAGTTGTTTCACTACCAGCCTCTGGAACAAAAGCTTGAAATTGTGAAGGTATTCCCCTGATGCCGCACATTTGACCAAAATATCATCAAGATTTGCAGCAAATTGAGAATATCTTGTAGAAACTGATCAATAAAATTTTGAAATATGGCAGGGCCTGAAGAGATCTCTAAAGGCAACTGATTATAATGCTAAGCATAATGCAGTGTATTTAGCACTAGGTAACGTTGTGATGCTGCATCTAAAGAGATTTGTAAATGTGCCTCTGTGAGATCAGTTTTGCTAAATAAAGTACCATGGTCTAATTTTGAAAAGAGTTCACCTGGGATTGGTAGAGGATAAGTTCCCATTTCAGCTTCTGAATTTATCATTACTTTAAAGTCATCACAGAATGTCAAAAAGCTGTTGAGCTTTTCGTGATGTTCCCAATAGATTGGCACATTGACTATGGAGAATAGGCATTAACATGTAGAGCCAAGAGCTTTGGGCAAGTTTTGAACAAATATGGGGCAGCTAAGATTTTAAGTTTGATGTGAGCTTCAAAATCATTTGTCTTGGCTAGTCCAGGTGAGAAGATTTGAGCACATCCTTCACAGATAGTCTTTAATGCAATGCAAGCCCCTTTGGACTTGCACCCTGTGCACTGTTTCATATACCATAAATCCAATTTTCTGAAGATAGGATTTCTCATTTCCAAGTTGGGCAAGAGCCGCAGTATATCGCCCCTGTTTAAAGAGCCCATGTAGTTCTGGCTGTCACAAACATTTAAAATTGCAATTCGTACTTAATCCATGTACAGCAGTGAAATAGTCTGCATAAGATAGAATGGGGCCCATTTTCATCTGCCAAAATTCTAACCTGGCTGCAATACAGGTTTTTTGGTTGTAGTAAAGAAAATATTCTATACAACTTAGGTTTCACTGGATTTATTAACAGCTGTAGTTTCTCTATTAGGTAATACAGTTTGGGATTTCTTGACAAGAATGTGGCTTCTTGTCTTTCCAAGACAGAAATTTGACAAGCTTAAAAATATGACAACAGTCATGATGGCATGTCTCCCAATATTCATGTTGTTCATCTAATGGTGGGAAAGCTGTAAGCATGGGTGACACTGGAGACTGTCCTATGTTAACACACTTGACACACACTCTGCAGTGACCAGTGTAAGATTCTACACCTGCGGTCCAGGAACACAGCTATGCTGCGCACCACAGAAGTCACAAGACACTAGCACCGGCAAGGGCCTCCACTCTTGTGTGTGCAGTGTCTCCGTAGTGCACTGTACCGGCCCGCTGATGGCTTATAGAGTCGGACCCAGCCAGCCTCACTCTGTCACATGTTCACATTCAGCCTATGTGTCTTGGCAAGTGTTTCCCTGTACCAACATTTTTGAACTAATAAAGTCTTGTGTTTGTTGTTATCTATGTGTTCTTGCAGTCAGAACACATTGGCGATGAGTGGGGTCATTTTTCACGTGTTGTGCCATTGCTTTTCACATTTGATTGTGACATTTTTCTTATTGTAACATGGAAGCTCTGATTCAAACCTTGGTGCAAGCACAGACAGAACTTTTTATTGTCATACAACAAGCTGTGCCAGTGTTACTCTCTCCCCCTTAATTTCTGGCTGTTTCGTCCCTCTTTCCTGCCATTTGATGAGGCAGTGGAAAATTGGGAAGTGTGTGAACACCACCTATGGTAACATTTACATGTCTTCCAAGTTACGGATGCAGAGGTATGTTGTGCACTGTTTTTGTCCTGGATTTCTCTTGCCTTGTATCAGGTGTTGCGGCAGTTGGCCGTGTTGCAGGATCCTTCTCCATTGTCTTTTGACAGTTTATGTTCATTGTTCTCATCCTATTATCACTGCCAAACACATGTCGTAGCCACTAGCATTAACTTCTACCAATGCAATCAGTCTTATTGTGCCATTTTATCACATCCAAGTCATGGTTCATGTTATTATAATCCACTCTGCCACAGATAAGGAAGTCTGGTGATGGGCCCTCCAATTAGAAAACTCTTTCGCTGACAAAGTGTTGTCTATTACCCAGTTGTATGAGGTCTAACACGCCACTGGTTGGCAGCTGAAAGCTTGGTGCAATGTTGCAGCAGTGCAGGGTGGCACAGCTATGTCCACTGTGTTCAGGGAGGGCGACAGAGTGGCAGAGCAAGTAGGCTTATCCAGCGGCTTCCATGCACCACATAAATAGCATTCTGGTCACCATTCCCTGTTGCTGTCATGTGCATCTTGTTACTCCCAACATGATAGATTAGAGTGCCCCCACCATTGTGCCATCCAGTGTAAGAAAAAGGCCACATTTTTATAATCTGCCACTCAGTGGCACAGAAAACAATATCAGAGGACATGGATATGGATGTCCAGGAAGTGTCGTCAGGTCCGGTACCCGATGAGGAGTCCAGCAAGACTTTTATCAAGGTTTTGGTTCACTCTTGGCAGATGCGCCTGCTGATGGACACTGGTGCAGCAGTTTCCCTGCTTAATGCCCAAATGTATTCAGACCTCAGGTCTTCTCCACTGTCACCAGTAAGCAAGCACCTACAGGATTATGGTAAACAGCAAATCCCCTTGCTCAGTCAATTCACAGCTTACATTACCTATAGGTCAGTAGCTCAGCCTATTACCTTTATTGTTGTTCATAATGCTATTTCAGCAAACCTTTTTGGGTTTGATGCCTTTGAGGCCTTTGACTTTTCAATCATGAATGCCATATCGATGGTATCTTCCGAAATTCCTTATCAGTCATTGGAATCACTGTGCTCTGAATTACAGGATTTTTTTTTCAGAAGGCCTGTGGTGCACCACAGACTTTAAAACCAGCATAACATTGAACCAGTTGGCTTGTCACAGATTTTTTTGTGCTTGGCAGATTCTTATAGCCCTCCATTCCATGTTAAGTTGGAGCTGGACCATAATGGGCCACACCCCTTGCTATTGTGGTGAAACACTCTGTTAAAGTGTGACTTTGAGGTGATTTTAAGGTCACTAAGAAATCACAGTCTGCGGTTCATACCATGCCATGTTTGGAAGAACTGTTCACATGCTTAGCAGGGGGTCAACCCCTAAAGCATATCACCAGTTACCCTTGGATGAGGAGTCCAAGTGAATCATGGTTCTTAATATGCCTTTGGCCCATATTGATACCAATGCTTAATGTTTGGTGTGGCAAGTGGCCCCACAATTTTTTAAAACTATCTGGAGCAGGTCATGATCACTGTCCCACATTGCTTCAACTATCTGGATGACCTTATCATTACTGGAAGTATGATGAGATACCACCTACACAATCTCTGGGTCCTTTTTTGAAAAACTTCCAGTTTATGGGTCTGCATTGCAATCTACAGAAGTCTAAATTTTTCCACACATATCATGACAGTGCGTCCAATCCCTGGAAAATCTGGTCCAAGTCATTGTGGACATGCCACATCCCTCATTGCTGCACAAACTGCAGGCTTTCTTGATTAAAACTGCCTATTATCACAGGTTCAGTGCCAAGGCATCCACCATTGTATGCCCTCTCTACTTTCTTCCTCATGAAGGTGCTTGCTTTGTCTGGACTTGAGCATGCGACCAGGCTGTTTCCACGCTGAAGGACCACTTCTGGTCAGAACTATGTGTAGCTAATTTTGATTCTAACAAAATGTTGGCTTTGGCTATGGACACCCCTACAGTAGGGAGTGGGGGCAGTCCTTGCCCATTGGAATGTAGACAGCTCAGAGCAGCCACTGGCATTTGCATCCAAAACTCTCAGTCCAGCACAGGTCCACTACTCTCAGATTGAAAAAGAGGTTCTGGCCATTGTGGATACAGTCACCAAATTTCACATGTTCTTTTATGGCACCAAATTCTAACTCATTATGGACCACAAACCATTAGTTTTATTATTCAGTCCGCCTATGTGAATCCCCGATAAGGCAGACTATAAGTACGGCAGTGGGCCTTGTTTCTCTCCAAATTCCACTATGACATACATTTTACCCCACTGGGTGCCATGCCAGCACTGATGACTTATCCATACTGCCTGTTGGCCCAGAGCCCAAATTTGATTGAGAGGAGCTCATGTATTTTCATTTGAAAGTTGCCTCCCACCAAACCGTAGATGGCTTTCCGATTACTACATCTACATCTACATCTACATTTATACTCCGCAAGCCACCCAACGGTGTGTGGCGGAGGGCACTTTACGTGCCACTGTCATTATCTCCCTTTCCTGTTCCAGTCGCGTATGGTTCGCGGGAAGAACGACTGTCTGAAAGCCTCTGTGCACGCTCTAATCTCTCTAATTTTACATTCGTGATCTCCTCGGGAGGTATAAGTAGGGGGAAGCAATATATTCGATACCTCATCCAGAAACGCACCCTCTCGAAACCTGGCGAGCAAGCTACACCGCAATGCAGAGCGCCTCTCTTGCAGAGTCTGCCACTTGAGTTTGTTAAACATCTCCGTAACGCTATCACGGTTACCAAATAACCCTGTGACGAAACGCGCCGCTCTTCTTTGGATCTTCTCTATCTCCTCCGTCAACCCGATCTGGTACGGATCCCACACTGATGAGCAATACTCAAGTATAGGTCGAACGAGTGTTTTGTAAGCCGCCTCCTTTGTTGATGGACTACATTTTCTAAGGACTCTCCCAATGAATCTCAACCTGGTACCTGCCTTACCAACAATTAATTTTATATGATCATTCCACTTCAAATCGTTCCGCACGCATACTCCCAGATATTTTACAGAAGTAACTGCTACCAGTGTTTGTTCCGCTATCATATAATCATACAATAAAGGATCCTTCTTTCTATGTATTCGCAATACATTACATTTGTCTATATTAAGGGTCAGTTGCCACTCCCTGCACCAAGTGCCTGTCCGCTGCAGATCTTCCTGCATTTCGCTACAATTTTCTAATGCTGCAACTTCTCTGTATACTACAGCATCATCCGCGAAAAGCCGCATGGAACTTCCGACACTATCTACTAGGTCATTTATATATATTGTGAAAAGCAATGGTCCCATAACACTCCCCTGTGGCACGCCAGAGGTTACTTTAATGTCTGTAGACGTCTCTCCGTTGATAACAACATGCTGTGTTCTGTTTGCTAAAAACTCTTCAATCCAGCCACACAGCTGGTCTGATATTCCGTAGGCTCTTACTTTGTTTATCAGGCGACAGTGCGGAACTGTATCGAACGCCTTCCGGAAGTCAAGAAAAATAGCATCTACCTGGGAGCCTGTATCTAATATTTTCTGGGTCTCACGAACAAATAAAGCGAGTTGGGTTTCACACGATCGCTGTTTCCGGAATCCATGTTGATTCCTACATAGTAGATTCTGAGTTTCCAAAAACGACATGATACTCGAGCAAAAGACATGTTCTAAAATTCTACAACAGATCGACGTCAGAGATATAGGTCTATAGTTTTGCGCATCTGCTCGACGACCCTTCTTGAAGACTGGGACTACCTGTGCTCTTTTCCAATCATTTGGAACCTTCTGTTCCTCTAGAGACTTGCGGTACACGGCTGTTAGAAGGGGGGCAAGTTCTTTCGCGTACTCTGTGTAGAATCGAATTGGTATCCCGTCAGGTCCAGTGGACTTTCCTCTGTTGAGTGATTCCAGTTGCTTTTCTATTCCTTGGACACTTATTTCAATGTCAGCCATTTTTTCGTTGGTGCGAGGATTTAGAGAAGGAACTGCAGTGCGGTCTTCCTCTGTGAAACAGCTTTGGAAAAAGGTGTTTAGTATTTCAGCTTTACGCTTGTCATCCTCTGTTTCAGTGCCATCATCATCCCGGAGTGTCTGAACATGATGTTTCGAGCCACTTACTGATTTAACGTAAGACCAGAACTTCCTAGGATTTTCTGTCAAGTCGGTACATAGAATTTTACTTTCGAATTCACTGAACGCTTCACGCATAGCCCTCCTTACGCTAACTTTGACATCGTTTAGCTTCTGTTTGTCTGAGAGGTTTTGGCTGCGTTTAAACTTGGAGTGAAGCTCTCTTTGCTTTCGCAGTAGTTTCCTAACTTTGTTGTTGTACCACGGTGGGTTTTTCCCGTCCCTCACAGTTTTACTCGGCACGTACCTGTCTAAAACGCATTTTACGATTGCCTTGAACTTTTTCCATAAACACTCAACATTGTCAGTGTCAGAACAGAAATTTTCGTTTTGAACTGTTAGGTAGTCTGAAATCTGCCTTCTATTACTCTTGCTAAACAGATAAACCTTCCTCCCTTTTTTTATATTCCTATTAACTTCCATATTCAGGGATGCTGCAACGGCTTTATGATCACTGATTCCCTGTTCTGCACTTACAGAGTCGAAAAGTTCGGGTCTGTTTGTTATCAGTAGGTCCAAGATGTTATCTCCACGAGTCGGTTCTCTGTTTAATTGCTCGAGGTAATTTTCGGATAGTGCACTCAGTATAATGTCACTCGATGCTCTGTCCCTACCACCCGTCCTAAACATCTGAGTGTCCCAGTCTATATCTGGTAAATTGAAATCTCCACCTAAGACCATAACGTGCTGAGAAAATTTATGTGAAATGTATTCTAAATTTTCTCTCAGTTGTTCTGCCACTAATGCTGCTGAATCGAGGGGTTGGTAAAAGGAGCCAATTATTAACCTAGCTCGGTTGTTGAGTGTAACCTCCACCCATAATAATTCACAGGAACTATCCACTTCTACTTCACTACAGGATAAACTACTACTAACAGCGACGAACACTCCACCACCGGTTGCATGCAATCTATCCTTTCTAAACACCGTCTGTGCCTTTGTAAAAATTTCGGCAGAATTTATCTCTGGCTTCAGCCAGCTTTCTGTACCTATAACGATTTCAGCTTCGGTGCTTTCTGTCAGCGCTTGAAGTTCCAGTACTTTACCAACGCAGCTTCGACAGTTTACAATTACAATACCGATTGCTGCTTGGTCCCCGCATGTCCTGACTTTGCCCCACACCCGTTGAGGCTGTTGCCCTTTCTGCACTTGCCTGAGGCCATCTAACCTAAAAAACTGCCCAGCCCACGCCACACAATCCCTGCTACCCGTGTAGCCGCTTGTTGCGTGTAGTGGACTCCTGACCTATCCAGCGGAACCCGAAACCCCACCACCCTATGGCGCAAGTCGAGGAATCTGCAGCCCACATGGTCGCAGAACCGTCTCAGCCTCTGATTCAGACCCTCCACTCGGCTCTGTACCAAAGGTCCGCAGTCAGTCCTGTCGACGATGCTGCAGATGGTGAGCTCTGCTTTCATCCCGCTAGCGAGACTGGCAGTCTTCACCAAATCAGATAGCCGCCGGAAGCCAGAGAGGATTTCCTCCGATCCATAGCGACACACATCATTGGTGCCGACATGAGCGACCACCTGCAAATGGGTGCACCCTGTACCCTTCATGGCATCCGGAAGGACCCTTTTCACATCTGGAATGACTCCCCCCGGTATGCACACGGAGTGCACTTTGGTTTTCTTCCCCTCCCTTGCTGCCATATCCCTAAGGGGCCCCATTACGCGCCTGACGTTGGAGCTCCCAACTACCAGTAAGCCCACCCTCTGCGACTGCCCGGATCTTGCAGACTGAGGGGCAACCTCTGGAACAGGACAAGCAGCCATGTCAGGCTGAAGATCAGTATCAGCCTGAGACAGAGCCTGAAACCGGTTCGTCAGACAAACTGGAGAGGCCTTCCGTTCAGCCCTCCGGAATGTCTTTCGCCCCCTGCCACACCTTGAGATGACCTCCCACTCTACCACAGGTGAGGGATCAGCCTCAATGCGGGCAGTATCCTGGGCAACCACAATCGTAGTCCGATCGGGGGATGCATGGGATGAGCTGGCCGTCCCCGACAAACCCCCATCCGGACCCCCACAGTGATGCCCATTGGCAACAGCCTCAAGCTGTGTGACCGAAGCCAACACTGCCTGAAGCTGGGAGCGAAGGGATGCCAACTCAGCCTGCATCCGAACACAGCAGTTGCAGTCCCTATCCATGCTAAAAACTGTTGTGCAAAGAACGTCTGAACTAATCTACAGAGAGCACAAACAAAACGACACAAAATTGAAACGGTTATTAAAATACAAGATTGCCTAGTAAATGCAGTAATGCTGCCACTTGTGCACTGCTGACACACTGCTCGGCGGCGGAAGGAGACTACGCGATTTTACACTATTCAGGTACTAAAACGTGATGCTGCAACTCTCAAATACTATAATACGCCCGAAATTTATGAATTAAACAATGCAAGTACCAAAAACACGCAAAGAAATTAAGAATTAAACTATGTAACAAATGAGTGAGCTAGGAGTATACGACTTGCTGCTGCAGCTGCTTATCCAACGGCGGCAGGGAGCACACTGACTGTGACCAACCGACACTGGCCGTTCAAAACAAAAACAGATGACAGACGACTACGCGAATTTACACTATTCAGGTACTAAAACGCGATGCTACAACTCTCAAATACTATAATACGCCCAAAATTTATGAATTAAACAATGCAAGTACCAAAAACACGCAAAGAAATTAAGAATTAAACTATGTAACAAATGAGTGAGCTAAGAGTATACGACTTGCTGCTGCAGCTACTTATCCAACGGCGGCAGGGAGCACTAGAACCTGGATTGTCAAGGCTGTTGTGTCTGACCCACTCCTCAAGCAGATTGTCCACCTCATCCAGCAGGGTTGCTCATCTCATACTCCAGGCCATGCTTCTGAGCCACTTTCAAACTACTTTGTCTGGCACCGTCATCTCGTCATCTTGTGTGGTCCTCCTCCTCTCCACAGATGACACAGCTCTCAGGGTGATGATTCCCGGGAGTTTACAGCAATAGGTGTTACAGCTGTTACATGAGGCTCATGGGAATATTTCCTGCACCAAAGCCTTGGCTTACCGACTCAAGGCTGGAGCATTTGACTGCTGTGTGTCCCCAGTGTGCTAGTCAACTGGCAGTTCCCAAGGTTTTGTTTTTCCCTTGTCCTCTAGCTATCCTGGGAGTGCTTCCCTGAGGATTCTGCATGTCTGTTTCTGAACGTGGTTTTGCTGATTGTCATTGATGTCTGTTTTCATTTTCCTCCACCACCTCCTCAACCACTACTGAAGTATATTTGAGGCTCTTTCAAATTTTTTTAAGGTCTCCCGGTTATTCTCATTTCTGCCAATGGACACCTCAGTTCTTGCCCCCGGCATTTCATCATTTTCATGTGCGGTCCAGCATTTGCAATGTTGCTTCTCTCCCTTTCACCTTCAGTCCAATCGAGAGGCCGAGCACATGGTTTGCACCTTTTAAGACCCAGATGATAAAATATCTGCTGGACTTTCCTGCTGAGGAGACATTACCGTTTTTTTCTGGCAGCCTACCGGATCACTCCTATTAATTCCCTTAGCCCTGCCAAGCTTCTCCATAGGCACCAGCTACAGATGCTGCTCCACCTCCTCCATCCAGGGTCTCACCCACCGTCATGTTCCACTGTACCATGCTTTCTGCCAGGGACAGTATTCTAGGCACGTGGCTTTGGTCAGTATCCCCAGTAGACACCGGCAACTATCATGCATCAGAACGGCCACCTTGTCTACACTGTGTGGATGGGAGACCATGAGGTCTGGTGCCATCAAAATCACCTCTAAGTCTAGGTGGGCACCCACCCATCCCAACTGCAACATCGCCTTTGCTGGTGCCCAGTCACTGGGTGCCACCTCAGTCTGGTGGAGTCTCCTCCACCTTCCCCACCAGTCCAGATGTCGCCATGGATCATGGCTTGGACTGCCTGTCACCAGTACTGTCTCATGCCCCACAGGGGGACATTGGGGTGCTACTTGCACCGGCCACTTTTGTTCATATTCCAAGGTCTCCTCCAACTGGGAATTGCTGTAACCTCTCACCTCCAAGGCCTGCATGGACATGGGCACCATCTCCATGTCATGGCCATCCACTCCTTTGGCAGGGAATCAGCAACATTTTGATGCTGAGGAGGGAGGCGTGTAGTTATCCACATAAGGTTCTACACCTATGATCTGCACATGCAGCAGTATGGCACACCACAGAATTCACAAGGTGGTAGCACTCACTCCCTGTCACTTGTTGACATTCAGCTTATATGTCTTGGGCTAGCAGTACAGTCGTTCCATGCTAAGTATTCTTGAAGTAATAAAGTGTTGTGTTTGTTATTATTGTGTGCTTGTAGTCAGATCACATCACTACTGACTAAGAGTGGCCTTGCACAAACTGCTGGATTTTGGTGTGATTTTTTCAGAGGGCACTCCTAATGACAAGTCACTGTGGGTAGTGGTGTCACAGTGGTCAACAGTAAAAATGTGCCAGCTACATTGGATGGCATCACTGCAACATACAAGTGTTTTGTAAGTGATGTCTTCTGTTCTTGACCTGTATTTTAACCATATCACACCAGCAAATCAAATCTTCCAGTTTAATTTTCTCACAAATTAGAAAAGTAATTTTTCATTTAATGTCAGCATACATAGTCACTCCCTGGTTTTTGTTTGACTGGCTCCTGTTATCAATCATCAATTGTATAATTAAAACAAACAAAATTATTTACATTTTGGGAAGTGCACATTACTACAATTTTTATATGGTAATACTTTTTTATACTATCTTAAAAATCTGCACAGAAATGGACGAAGGGCACAGGGATGTGCATAAAAGTTAAATAATCCCTTGTTGTCAGGGTGGAAAGTGGAATTAAGGTGGAAGATGGGTGAAAGCATGGAATGGAAAGGGGAAACATTCTGGGCATGTAGAGGACAGGCAAGTGTTGGGAAGCAGAATAGAAAGAAGCAGACGGGCCTCAGCAGCAGCAACAAAACTGTGAGAATGGTCACAAGCACCAAACTCAGAAGCTTATGGACCAGGATGTGAGGAAAATAGAAAGGAGACTACCATGCTGGGTAGAGTGTGGAGAATGGAAAAAGACAATAGAGGGCAAAAGCAAGTGACTGGTCAGTGACAGGGCTGTAACAGAATGTGATGGGTCATTGTATAGGACAAGTCTTACAACTGAGAATGTTCTGTTGGGTGTGGGGTTTAGAGCAGAAGTGCCATAGGGATAGACAGGGATGTTGCATAAATTGAGATGGGAAACTACTTTGGTGACAAAAGGAGAAC
Source organism: Schistocerca cancellata (assembly GCF_023864275.1). Classification (NCBI taxonomy): domain Eukaryota; kingdom Metazoa; phylum Arthropoda; class Insecta; order Orthoptera; family Acrididae; genus Schistocerca; species Schistocerca cancellata. The sequence continues at coordinate 276,746,844 of NC_064634.1, read as the reverse complement.
AGATTTGACATCCACTAGAAGACTAAGTTTACAACAAACATTAAGTCAGTGATTCATATTATAAACAGTAATTACCTTATCACAGATTTCTGGGGCACATTTGAAATATTCTGTCATATTCTATTTGATATTAAATTTTCACCCCACTCACAAACGTGGTTAAAATTTCATATGAATGTATACTGTTTAGTAGACATTGTTATGGTACTGATGGGAAAGTCTTCCGAAAATCTGGAAACACCAAATGTTCTTCCTGGAATCATCAGTGGTCTTCATGGAAAAATTCATTTTGTTCCAGTAGGTTTTTACACATGTGCAGGGAATGTTGTAGATATATGTTAAAAGCACAGATGAGTGACACAGGACACTGATTCTGGTGATCCATTCTTTTGCCTGTATTGTTCTTTTAATCACTGGGAACAGTTCCCTGTTCAAGGGATTTGCAGAAAATTTTGCGTAAGAATGGAGATAATCCCATCAAGAATTTAATGTAGAACCTGACAGGGTCTCCACCTGCTCCAGGGGCCTTACTAAGTTGTAGAGAAAGCAAAGGGATGAGTACCAGTATCTATATCATTCATCTCAAAGATATCTATATCATCCATTTCAAAGTGGTATAGCAGTTGAATAATGGTAAATGTTTCTTTTTGAAGGAACATTTGAAAATAAAGTTCATCATTTTTGCTTTTGTTTTGCTGCTGCTGCTTACAGTTGTACTATCATTAGTAAGTCTGTTAGACACTGACAGCTTCAATATTTCCAAACTTAATTTGGAAGTCAGTTAAGAGCAGTAATTGAAGCCATTGCACATTGCCCAACTGATAGCTAAGCTGATATCATTTAACATGTTGCAGATCTGTGCATTACTTTGTACCTGTTTGCAGCATCTACTGTTTCCTAAACAGATTTAAATGTGAGACCATTACTACAGGGTTGAAAATGTAAAACAACCCTAGTATCCTTAGGGGTGGGGATTTTGAAATTGGTGACACATAAAAATAATTGAAAAGAACCAATATTTTGGTTCAATCCAGAGGTTTTGGCTCTGTGGCCTGATTGGTGATGTTCCTGATGACAATTAATCCTTAGGGGAAGGAGTAGCAGGTTATGTGCAAAGCATAACTCTGTAACATGTGGAGTAATTTCAAAGGACCTTGAAAAAAATACCATAGAGTTTGGACACTCCTAGCAATTCTTCTAATGTTTACACATATGGCTTTCTATCATTAAAATTAAAATACTGTGTATTTAAGAAGCTAAATAGTTTACTTTACAGCATGAATAGTATATTTATACTTTTAAAAAATGTAAATCAACTGTACACATATTTCATTCATTTTTTGGTCTAACATAAGGCTGGGATAAAAAAGCAACCATATAAATCTTACTAGTATATATTATCTATCATCTTCAGCTGTTGTGGCAGGATAATCACTTAGAATTGCCTCTCCAAAGATCTCCGTGCAGTTAATTTGGGATTTTATCCTACTTTCAGTACCAATTAATGTGGTGCAGCATGTAAATTGAGACTGCCACTCAAGTTGACAACAGACACCAAGGTGCATAGTTTCCAGAAACAGTTGGAGCCCTCTTTGGACTGTACACAGACAAGCTGTGAGGGCCAAGGAAAGAGGACAATGTAGAGCATCTGAATTACCACCTGAAACACAAATACTCAGATAAAGCCCCAAAGCCCCAACAGGATATCCCACTGGAGACTGCGGAACATTATTCTAAAGGTAGTAACATTAAACATTTCAAATTATCTTATTTTCAATGGGCAGATTTTATGCCAAAGTTCTAAGGCAACTTGAGGCAGTCAATAGTACTATCAGTAGCAATTTTCTGCATGTAAATAGTAACTTTGAAATGGTTAATAATAAATTTGAGATCATGAGACAGAATATGGGAATGTGAAATAGGGCTGGTAATAAAACAAATCTTTTTTATTGTATTTTTCCAGTGTCAGGACACACAAATAATGTCATAGCAAGTTTCAACTTCTTAAAAAGTCATCATCAGATGATCTGAATATTGCAAGGTTGTAACCAGCATCAGTATTTTCAGGGATGCTGACTCTGTGTGTGTGTGTGTGTGCGTGTGTGTGTGTGTGTGTGTGTGTGTGTGTGTGTGTGTGTGTGTGTGTGTGTGAAGTTTTATGAAACAATGTGTGTGCAGTGACTGATAATGAGATTTGAGTGAACAGTGTGGCATTACATTATCTAATAAGTGATTTGTAAAAAAAGTATTGTATACCAGGAGTAAATGTAATGATTGTCTCTAACTTGTCGGAGATTTACTCTGCTCAGGGACTGGGTGTTGTGTTGTCCTAATCATCATCACTTCATCACCATCAACGCACAAGTTGCTGAAGTGGCATCAAATCGAAAGACTTGCACCAGGCGAACGGTCTACCCAATGGAGGGCCCTCATCACACGACATTTATTTATTTTACTTGAAGTTTGTACATATATTTGTGTATATGAATTAGCTTATTTTAAATTGGTCTGAAATTGTAAATAATTTGACATGTCCTATATCCTTGTGAAAAGAGATCTGTGGAAGAATAAAGCTGCTGCTACTACTACTGCTACAACATTTTAAACCAAGTGGTCCAAACAGACAAAATACTGTGATTGATGAAATTGTAAATTTTTGGGTTTATGGATTTATGCATAGATGATCAACTTTCATGGAAGCAAAAAAATAAAAATAAAAAATAAAAAAATAACACACAGTTTCTATGTATTAAGAAGATTATCACCATATCTTAATTCTGAAACCCTAAGGATTGCATAATATGGATTAGTGTATCCTTTCTTGTCTTATGGAATTGTACTGTGGAGTGTGACAAACAAACTAATATGAAAATATTGTCATACTGCAGAAGTTAGCCTTGAGGATTATAGCAAAAGTAACACCAGGAACTTCTCACAAACACATTAGACACAATATTCTCACAGTTTATGCCACGTATATACTAGAAACTATAATGCTAGAGAAAGAAGACACTAACATCACTAAAAGAAACATGGATATTCACAACTATGAATCAAGGCATAGAAAAGACTTCATTTGGTTAACAGAAGATTAACATTAACAGCAAAAAGCCCCTTTGTCAAAGGAGCTGTTTTTAATAACTTCTTACCAAATGAAGTTAAGATATTGACAGGGGATACATTTAAAAAGTGAGTCAACCCATGGCTTATCCCTTATAACTTGAATTTATCATGAATTATAATGTAATAAGAAATAATGTAAATTAAAAAATTAATTGTAATAATTTATATTTAGTTAAAAATGTGCATGCATGTACAATTACGTATTATGAGCAATAAATTGAAATTAAATTGAAAGTACAACACTTAGCACTGGAAGCATGTTTGTTATGAACACCAATGTACAACCAGAGAAGAACTGAACTGAACTGAATTCCTGGACCAACCATGAATGTTTCATAATATGCAAAAATGACAACTTTCAAGATCCTTCCAGTAATGATAAATACTAAATAACAAGTAATTGTTGATGATTAAGTTAAAGCTGGTGACCTACAGCAAACTGCCTTGTGATGCTAACCACTACACCACACAGCTTGTGACTTTGCTTCTTGTCTTGGAGAAACAGCAACCTGCTGTTTCAGGAGTTCTCGTTGGAGCTGACTACAGCACTCAGGATCTAGATCTTCTTCACATCTTCATCCATATGGCAAGCAATGAAGGTAGCCTCTTCCATCAAAGCTTTTGATCATTGAGCGGGTCTTTAGTTTCCTTGAACAAGAAGCCACCATTGTCAATTTGCACTTCACAATTGCAACAGGACTTCATACAGAGGACAAGGACTGTTGTAGCCTGCACAGGGCTAGGTATATCATAAACAACTTGGTGGTGAGTGGAATACAGTGCATGAAGAAAATATTGGTTCCCATGCAGACAAATGACAGGATTTATTGATACTGATACAGTGAACACTTCACACGGACTTACCAGATGGAAGCTCTTACTCAATAGCGATCCGTATTTCTTGATTTCCTTTTGTGTTACAAAAAGAGTTAACATTTGGCAAGTAACTTTCCAGTAACCCAGAAGTCCAAGCTGGTGTCTGGATCAACATGAAATGGCTATCATAAGCTTAGCATATGCTCCATTGGATAGGCCACTGTATATGTCTGGTGTAAAGCTGGGAATGTATGCTAGTGAGAGCTCTGTATGTGTTCTTTAGGATAGGCTACTGGGCTTGCCCAGCAAAACGACGAGTCCATATGCTGAGTGGCAAGCAAGAGGTGCTGAGAACGACAAGCCAGCATGTTTTGGTCACAGTTCAGAAAGTTTACATACACTTGGAGCATGCACCACCTGGTACTGGCTTGCCAGGATGTGGGCTGGTTCCAGCTGGTGATTGGAGCCTGGCAATCTACTGGATGCAAATATATGTTTGTTTGCCAAACTAGTCAGTGAATGACTGTAAAGCTTCTCTACCTGCTTAGGGACGAATGGTGGAGCCACCTCTAATAATTGAATGTCATCCATCCTCTTCCCCCTTAGGGAAAAAGCAGGGGTATCATGATGGTGCTGCATCATGGCACTGGCAAGTCATGGCACTGGTGTGTCGTGGTGCTGGTGTGGGGAGCTCATGGCAGCTAAGTTGTGGTCATTGGCATCCAGGACCTGGAGTTGAGAGGTGGCATCTGATAAGGTTGTGGATGGTCCAGGCATGGCTGTGAGAACTGGAAAGCATGGAGCATGACTGAAAACAGCAAATGGATGCAGAAAGCTCAGTGTGCCAGGATTGATGGTGTAGAGGCAGTGAAAGTGAGAGGTGAATGGTAAGGAAGGTGTGCAGAAAAACAAGAATGGAGCACAAGAGAAATCAATTCCTTGCAAAGCCAGTGGAGTATCTGACAAGTAAAAACATGGAAGTAAGACAGCAGAGCACCAGAATATGTTGTGTGTAAAGCTGTCAGAGCAGCTGATGAATAAGAGAACAGAAAGAAGAGGGCAGGAGTGAGCCTCAGTAAGGAATGAGGAACAGTGGTTCCTGTAGAAGCATTGGAAAAAAAAGAAAAAAAACTGAAACAATGAAAGAAATGGAGAGCTGTACAAGTATCATCCAGAGGTGGCTGACCATGGAGGCACTGCAGGGGTGGTGGCTGGACATCTCTGCTGCCACAGTGATGCCTTTCAGAGCTGCTTGACTCTTTAGATACTGTAGACATGGCAGCTGGTCACCACTGACTTCACTGATCCTTTGATCACACACAGTACCACCAGCTAGAGGAGGCCCAGAGAGGCAACCAGGCAGAAGTGGCCAGAGTGTTCCTCATCAGATTGGTGTTCCATTGTCTGGTTAGCTGTGCCTGCTGCAGGCACTGCAAGAACCGGAATGGGGGCTGCCGTGTGATACTGTATGATGCACATACTGTAGCAAGAGTCAGAGTGTGCCAAGGATGTGGAAAGAATGTTGAGATGAAAGCACCATTTACCTGATGGGCAATAAAAAGATCTACGGAAACTGTCTGAAAACTTTGACACTAACAACAAAGAATGGAACATCGCAAACATGGATCACCGTCATCAGTGACAGAAATATTACACCAAAATGTGGATACTTCACTGTCGACACAAGACAAATGTGGGACCTCATCATCAATGATAGAAAAGGAACTTTGCAAGAAAGTCTTCTATCCTCATTGCCGATTATGTTTTATCTCACAAAGGAATGGGTATACCAGGACCACCTGCATATGGTGCATGAAAAAGACATTGACTCCCATGTAAGCAAAGAACATTCTTTGTTGGTAATGGTACATTGAACACTTGACAGTGAGTTATTAGACGAAATACTCTTAGCCAGTAACTGACTGTGCATCTCAGTTTCCCTTTGTGAGTTACAAGAAGAGATAAAACTTGGCAAGTAACCACAGTGCTTTAGTCGGTTATAAAAAGAAATTACACTTGACTAGTAACTGCCCATTAATTCACAACTTCAAGCTGATATCCTGGTCAGTATTTAATGGCTACCGTAAGCTCAATGTCTACTCCAGTGTTCTGGTGACTGGACATGACTTCCTTACAGATGAGAGCATACTTTGATGAGACCATGGCATGTGCTCCTTAGGATGGCCCACTAGGCACAACCAGGGTAAAGCCCAGAGAGACTGCTGAGTGAGTGCTAAGCAATGAGCATGTGCTCTGACTGATGAGACACTGAAGAATATGAGCATAGAGCCTGAGGTAGATACTAGATGAAAACTTGTGCTCCAAAGGATGAGCTGCTGGACATGGTCAGCATAAAGCCCGGAGCATAAGCAAATGCTACTTGGTAGTCATAGAGCCGGCAGAAGCATTTCCATGAGGAGCACATGACCTGATTGCAGTGCCTTTCTTGTATGAAGCATGCTCTGCTGGCAGCAAGATTGACACTTCATATGAATGCTGCAGGAAATGCCTGGAATGACAAGCCAGCATGTTTTGATCATTATCTGAGAAGTTTACATTCACTTGAAGCATGCGAAAGCTGGAACTGGCTTACCGGCAAGTTAGCTGTTTCTGGCAGGTAACTTGTGCATGGAAACCTGCCAGCTCCCACAGTATGGCTGGTTACCGAAGTTGTTATTGTTGTTGTCTTCAGTCCAGAGACTTGTTTGATTCAGCTCTCTTTGCTACCGTACGCTATCCTGTGCCAGCTTCTTCATCTCCAAGTGACAAATGCAACCTACATCCTTCTGAATCTGCTTACAGTATTCATCTCTTGGTCTCCCTCTATGATTTTTGCCCTCCATGCTCCCCTCCAATACTAAATTGGTGATTCCTTGATGCCTCAGAATATGTCCTACCAATTGATCCCCTCTTCTAGTCAAGTTGCGCCACAAATTTCTCTTCCCCAAAGTTCTGTTCAGCATCTCCTCATTAGTTATGTGATCTTCTCATCTAATCTTCAGCATTCTTCTGTTGCACCACATTCTGAAAGCTTCTATTATCTTCTTCTCTAAACCATTTGTCATCCATGTCTCACTTCCATACAAGGCTACATTCCATACAAATACTTTCAGAAAAAACTTCCTGATACTTAAATTTTATACTCAATGTTAACAAATTTCTCTTCTTCAGAAACGCTTTTCTTGCCATTGCCAGTCTACATTTTATATCCTGTCTACTTTGACTATCATCAGTTATTTTTCTCCCAAAATAGCAAAACTCATCTGCTACTTTAAGTGTCTTGTTTCCTAATCTAATTCCCTCAGCATCACCTGATTTAATTCAACTACATTCCATTATCCTCATTTTGCTTTTGATGATGATCATCTTATATCTTCCTTTCAAGACACTGTCCATTCCGTTCAACTGCTCTTCCAAGTCCTTTGCTTTTTCTGACAGAATTACAATGTCACTGGCAAACCTCAAAGTTTTAATTTCCTCTCCATGGATTTTAATTCCTTCTCCAAATTTTTCTTTTGTTTCCATTACTGCTTGCTCAATATACTGATTGAATAACATTAGGGATAGGCTACAACTCTGTCTCACTCCCTTCTCAACCACTGCTTCCCTTTCATGTCCCTTGACTCTTATAACTGCCATCTAGTTTCTGTACGAACTGTAAATAGCCTTTCACTCCCTGTATTTTACCGCTGCCACCTTCAGAATTTGAAAGAGCGTATTCCAGTCAACACTGTCAAAAGCTTTCTGTAAGTCTACAGATGCTAGAATGTAGGTTTGCATTTCCTTAATCTATCTTCTAAGAGAAGTTGTACGGTCAGTATTGCCTCACATGTTACAACATTTCTATGGGATCTAAACTGATCTCGCCCAAGGTAGGCTTCTACCAGTTTTTTGATTCTTCTGAAAAGGATTCATGTTAGTATTTTGCAGCTGTGACTTATCAAACTGATAGTTCAGTAATTTTCACACCTGTCAACAACTGCTCTTTCTTTGGGATTGGAATTATTATATTCTTCTTGAAGTCTGAGGATATTTTGCATGTCTCATACATCTTGCTCACCAGATGGTAGAGTTTTGTCATGGCTGGCTCACCTAAGGCTGTCAGTAGTTCTAATGTTGTCTACTCCTGGTGCCTTGTTTCGACTTAGGTCTTTCAGTGCTCTGTCAAATTCTTCTCACAGTATCACATCTCACATTTCATCTTCATCTACATCCTGTTCCATTTCCTTAATATTGCCCCCAGGTACATTGCCCTTGTATAGACCCTCTATATACTCCTTCCACATTTCTGCTTTCCCTTCTTTGCTTAGAACTGGGTTTCCATCTGAGCTCTTGATATTCATACCGGTGATTCTCATTTCTTGAAAGGTCTCTTTAATTTCAGTATCTATCTTACCCCTAGTGATATATGCCTCTACAACTTTACATTTGTCCTCTGGCCATCCCTGCTTAGCCATTCTGCACTTCCTGTTGATCTCATTTTTGAGATGTTTGTATTCCTTTTCACCTGCTCTAGTTACTGTATTTTTATATTTTCTCCTTTCATTGATTAAATTCAATATTTCTTCTTTTATCCAAGGATTTCTACTATCCCTCATCTTTTTACCTACTTTATCCTCTCCTGCTTTCACTATTTCATCTCTCAAAACCACCGATTCTTCTTCTACTGTATTTCTTTCCCCTGTCCTTGTCAATCATTCCCTAATGCTCTCTCTGAAACTCTCAACAACCTCTGGTTCTTTTGGTTTATCCAGGTCCCATCTCCTTAAATTCCCACCTCTTTGCAGTTTCTTCACTTTTAGTCGACAGTTCATAACCAATAAATTGTGGTCAGAGTTCACGCCTACCCATGGAAATGTCTTACATTTTAAAACCTGGTTCCTACAGCTCTGTCTTACCATTATATAATATATCTGAAACCTTCCAATGTCTTCAGGTCTCTTTCATGTTTACAACCTTCTTTCATGATTCTTAAACCGAGTGTTAGCTAGGATGAAGTTATGTTCTGTGCAAAATTCTACCAGGTGTCTTCCTCTTTCATTCCTTACCCCCATTCTATATTCACCTACTAATTTTCCTTGTCTTCCTTTTCCTACAATTGAATTTCAGTCCATCTTGACTATTAAATTTTCTTCTCCCTTCGCTATCTGTATAATTTCTTTCATCACATCATATATTTCTTCGATCTCTTCATCATCTGTGGAGCTAGTTGGCATATAAACTTGTACTACTGTGGTAGGCATGGGCTTCGTGTCTATATTGGCTACAATCATGCATTCACTATGCTGTTCATAGTAGCTTATCTGCACTCCTATTTTTTATTCATTATTAAACTTATTCCTGCATTACCCCTAATTGATTTTGTATTTATAACCCTGTATTCACCTGACCAGAAGTCTTATTCCTCCTGCCACCAAACTTCACTAATTCCCACTATATCTAACTTTAACCTATCCATTTTCCTTTTTGAATCTTCTAACCTATCTGCCCAATTAAGGGATCTGACATTCCATCCTCCGATCCATAGAACGCCAGTTTTCTTTTTCCTGATAATGACATATGAAATTGAGTGAATACACCTAAATTCAGTCTTTTATGTAGGTCTTCAATGCGAACTGAGCAGTTTAGATTGTTATTCACATGTAATCCCATGAATTTGGAACACTCAGTTCTCAATATTTCACTGTCACCATATTTTATTTGAATATTTTCATGTTTTTTACTTGTTGTTTGAAACTGAATTAAACAAGTCTTGTTAACATTGAGTGACAGACCACTTGAAGTGAATCAATCTAGAGCTTCTTTGAATACAGTGGTTGCAACATTCTCTACAGTGCAGTTGGGTGTTTTGTCAATCATAATGGTTGTGCCAGAAGCAAACAGGGTGAAGTGTGCTTTTTGTGTCATACAGCATGACAGATCATTGATAAAAATGAGGAAAAGTAAGGAACCAAGCATGGAGCCCTGTGGCACTCCACATTTTACTGTGCCTCAGTCAGAGCAGCCAGGTGCCATTGCAGAATTGTTCAGTACTGCCTTCTGCCTTCTGTTGTCTAGACAGGACTTGAGCCACATTCTTACTTTCCCATTTAAACCATAATGCTCAGCCATGGTAAGTAGAATTTTGTGATCTACACAGTTGAATGCTTTAGACAAATCACAGAAAATTGTAACTGGTGACATTGTTTATGGATTCGAGAAGTTGGTTGACAACCGAGAAAATGGTGTGTTCAGTTGAAGTACAACTCTACAACAGTTGGAATTGATACCAGATGCCCCAGGGTAATTGTGGCATGTGCTTTCATCATTGGCATTTTGTACAGTGACTCATATAATGTCTAATGGACTGTTAGAAACCTGGTCAGTGGTACCTGCATCTGATTCTGTCTAGAGTTCCAGGTGATCAGATGTTGGAGTGTCACAGGAAAACTTTGAGGTAATTGCATGTCAATGGGCTGGGAGGACAAACAATCATTTCTCCTCCATCAGATTGTAGTTCCTCTTATACGATGTTCTCTTTATTATTTTAGTTCTCCTTTGCTTAGTTCTTCATTCTTCAAGGCTGCCGTAGTTTTTAGCAGTTCTGGATCTTCCCTCTGTTCTGCAATAATGTCATTCAATACAGCCATGACTGAAATTTTGTCTATGTTGCTGTAGTCCACCAAAAATTTTCTTGAAAGGCATTTGGCATTCTTGTGTTAGTGGTCACTTTTGTCTACCACTGTGACGTTGTACTCCTCAGGTCGCAGTACCTGTCTCTCACCAGCCAACAACCCATCAGATCCTTCAGGCTAGTTAGCCAGCATTGAGAATAGTGAAATGTCACAACTATGGTTTTCAGAGTAGATATGATATGAATTTGTTGATGGTCCAAACAACTTCAAAGCACTCTTTCTCAGTTGTAGTGTAGTTCCTCTCAGACTTGGAGAATACTCTGGAAGCAAAAGCTGTCACATTTTTATCACCTTCCTGAATTTGTATTAGTATGACATTCTTGTCATACAGCACTACAACAGTACTGGAGAAGTTTTAGCACCTTCTTAAGGCAAGAAAAGATTTTCTTTGCACCTTGTTCTAGGAAAAGTTGGTATCTCTGTACAGTAATTTTTATAAGGGATGTTCCTGGGTACAGAACTCCTTTATGAATTGCTGGTAGTATGAGTACAGTCTGAGAAAACTTCCCACAACACAAATGTGCTGAGGAGTCTGAAAATCTGTGATTGCTCTCATTTTCTATGTATCAGGTCTACCTCCATCACCAATTTTCTTTTTCAGAAACATTTTTGTTGCTGTTGCTAGTATGCATTTTATATCCTCTCTACTTCAACCAATTTCAGTAATTTTGCTCATCAAATAGCAAAACTCATCTACTACTTTTAGTATCTCATTTCATAATTTAATTTCCTCAGCATTACTTGATTTAATTCAAAAACAGCCTTGCTTTAGTTCTGTTGATGTTTGCCACACAACCTGTTTTCAAAATGCTATTCATTCTGTTCAACTGGTCTTCCAACTCCTTTGCCAAATGCAACAGAATTACAGTGACATCAGCATATCTTAAAGTTTTTATATCTTCTCCGTGAACTCCAGTTCCCTTTCCAAATTTCTGTTTGGTTTTTTTTACTGCTTCTTCAACGTACAGATTGAACAACATGGAGGACAGACTGTAAATCCTTTCTCAATACTGCCTCACTTACATGCCCTTCAACTCTCATAATGGGAGTCTAATTTATGCACTTGTAGATGATCTCTTGCTTCCCATATTTGATCCCTTCTGCCATGAGAATTTCAAAGAGTGTTTTCTAGTCAACATTGTCAAATGCTCTCTCTAAATCTGGAAACATTGTAATTGCACAGTTGCCTTTTTAAGATTTGACTTCTATGATGAGATGTTGGGTCAGTATTGCCTCCTGTGTTCATACATTTCTCTGGTACCCAAAATGATAATCCCCAAGGATGGTTCTGTAAGCCTTTTCTATTAAATTGATGGTACATTAATATACATATCTGTCATCACTTGCCTTATTTGGAGTTGAATTATTACATTCTTCTTGACAACTTAAAAAATTTTGCCTCTCACATGTCTTGTATACTTGATGGAATAGTTTTGTCATGATTGGTTTTCTCAAGCTCTTGTAGCAGAACTGCCAGAAAATATTAATATCTTTGCTTTTTTGTACTTCGTTTTACTTACTTTGGTTGTTGACTAGTTGGTGTGAGACATTTGTCATGACTGTTACCGTGATTGTCGAAAACTATTTCTTTGTGTTTTGATTAATCTTGTGCTAATAAAAATATTACATAGTGAAAGTAAATGGTGTTTTCTGTGTTATAAGTATAACACACACCATACTGGTGACGTCCGACGTGCAACATACGTCCGATTCGACAATGTGGCTGTTTACTTCGACATCTCCACATCGCTCACCTTCCGCTCCTTTTGGACTACAACATGATACTAATGGTGCCTCTACACTGCCTTTCCATGGTTTCCTACACACAATGCCACCAGCAACTGGGATAAAATTGAAAGACAAGTACAACGCCGTGGAGTTTTCTCCGTCATCAACAATGCCGTTGTGGACTCTTTCAACATCGTCAGTGAAGTCACCTGCTATGAAATCTTTTCCTACGTTTGTCTATAACAAACCAATCATGAGTGCTGTGCCTAAATTTGTGACTCACAGTGCGTCGTATGTACAACCTCCTGTGACATGTAGTGTGCAACATACCCCAATACTATGAACCTCACAGACTTTTCAAGCCCACATATCACTTGAAGCTCCCCATATAGTGCTGATAAATCGGTTTTGGACACATTCTCTCCCCACTCACTACAAGACTCACTACAAAAACAGATGGGTACAAATTTCAGTGACAACAATTACTGGTTGGACAGTCGCCCCGCCCCGATTGTTTCTGCAGCCTCGGCTGCGCCTGCCGTGCCTCCCGCGCCAGCCGTGTTTAAACCAGCCGCCGCGAAAACCGTGAGTGACAGCTTCATAAACACTCCACCACTCCCGTCCGCTGTGCTATCAAATGTGTTACATCCACAACACAAGAGTGAGAAAATTCCTAAATTACCAAGGTTTACGATGGACAATCTGCATACGTGGTTTATTTTGGCAGAGACCATATTCACTGGCCTAAACATTGATTCAGACAGTGCTAAATTTATTGCGCTTATTAATGCCCTAGAGGACCACGCTGAGTGGGTAAGGGACTTAGTGCTGCCGGCGGCCCCCGCAAATCGTTACGCACTGGCAAAACAACAGATCTGCGAACGTCTAGCCAAGACTATACATACAAACTGCAAGATGTACATCTCAAAGACTTGACTCCTTCACAACTGTGGTGACGTATCAGACCAGTCTTCGATAGCAAAACTATGCCAGATGAAGCTTTACTTTCTTTCTGGGTTGCAAAGCTGCTGCAAGCTATCCAACTGCAGCTCCTATCACACGATCAGGAACCTCTACAAGCGAAATTATTGCTGGCCGACGCCTCATATAAGATAATCAACAGAAGAAAGTTATCTACATGTGCCCCCCTCGATATTACGACTCCCCCATGCGGCAGAGGCCGATCTTTCCAAAACAACAGACAGAGTACACTGGCTGAGCACCATATTCCACACCGTCCTTCACCATCCCATACCACAGCTTCAAGTGACATCCTTCACCCGGTAACAACACAGGATCAGCAAGTTTATCCTCTCTGCTGGTACCACTCCGTTTATGGTAATACAGCCAGGAATTGCCGCTCACCCTGTGCAATGCGCCCAAACATGCACAGCGGGCCGCTATAGGCGCACCAGTCCGCACTGTGACATCAAGTCACCTAACAGATCACAGGCTAGTACTTCCGAATTATTCTCTCGGACGTTTGTGTATCCAGGATATAGCTTCTCAGAAATGGTTTTTAGTGGACACTGGTGCCGATGTGAGCGCCATTCCACATTCAATGGTCACTTCTACAATCATGCATTCGCCTCATCAAATCAGAGCAGCCAACAATTCCTCATTAAAGGTTTATGGTGTAGCAGAACTTCGCATTTGCTTTGATGATACACATAATTATGAATGGACATTTTCGGTAGTAGAAATCGATGAGCCAGTATTAGGATTGGACTTCTTAACTGCTCATAAATTTTCTTTGGACTTAATTACACCTGCCCTCTGCTCAGTGGATTTTAAACAAAAATTTTTGGCGAGATTTTCCCCATCCATACCGAAAGAATGCAGCTCGAATACGTCCTGTCAACAAGGCAAAGAGACAGTTTCTATTCTATCTGAGGAGGTCAAAGCTGCCGTAGTGAACTTAGTTATGCAACACTTTGAAATCGACCAACTGTCCGAAGACAATGCAAAGCTACTTCAACGTTGTGATGTCCTGACTGATGAACTGCCCAGGTTTAGAGAGGAGATCAAGATTAAAAGTAATAACATGCACGAAACTACATGGGACCTGCATACCACACCACTGTTTATACACAGCCACAGCAGCACCTGCCATGACCTGGACAGCGAAGACGGCAACCCGCCCAGCAACCCCCCATCCTGCGCTTCACCATCTGCCATTCATCAAAGTACAGAGGCGACAGCTGTTACAGGCGACGCCGCACTTGCGCGCGCAATGATTCCTTCGTGCAGTAACACCATAGTCAATGGAACCCCGCCGGCTGTCGCACAGCGCAGCTCCGCGGACAACACTGAACTACCATTCAATGATTACGTATTTCAGGTTAGTTCCCTTTCATACTTACTGCGCACCGACAAGAATGTCGCTCCTTCCTGCGTCCCTCCACGTATTTCGGCCACACCTATTCACAAAATCAAGGCCATTACTACGGGCGTCTGTCACAGGCTTAACACAACTGAGGGACCGCCTGTCCGTTCTCGCCCCCGACGCCTCAATGCAAAAAAACTTACCGCTGCCAAAGAATGTATTAATGAACTTTTACGCTTGGATATAGTCTGCCCCTCAGACAGTGCATGGTCTTCCCCAGTACATGTCGTTCCCAAAAAGGACAATTCCTTTCGACTCTGTGGAGACTATAGGCGTTTGAATGCCAGGACAATACTTGATAACTACCCTGTCCCAGACCTCCACAATTTTTCACAATCCATGTTTGGTACCAATTTTTTCTCTGTGTTAGACTGCAAAAAAGGCATACCATCAAATTCCGATGCAACCAGAAGATATCCCCAAAACCGCTATCATCACCCCATTTGGACTATAAGAATATTTGTTTATGCCTTATGGATTGAAGAATGTCGCCCAGACCTGGAAAAGATTCATTGACACCATTCTACGTGGCCTTAAATTTTGCTATGCCTACCTAGACGACATTATTATTTTCTCCACAACTGCCAAAGAACACAAACAACACCTCCAACCAGTTTTTGATAGATTGGCACTACACAGAGTTGAGATTAATCATGACAAATCCCAACTGGAGAAGCCAGAGGTTATTTTCCTGGGACATTCAGTCAATAATGAGGGCATTCGTCCCACCTCAGATAGAGTACAACAAATACTTGACCTTCCCCTCCCCCAAACCTATAAAGAGTTACGTAGATACGTCGGAATGGTAAATTTTTTTACACTCCTCATTGCGCATGCGGCATCTCTTCAAGCCCCTTTCACTGAGGCCTTAAAGGGAAAGAATACCACAGGTGACAGATGCATAGAATGGGATCAGACCATGCAGCAAGCCTTCGACTCGCTTAAGTATGCTTTGGTGAATGCTATTACCCTGTCTCACCCTCACCCTGACACCTCCCTGACAATAACCACAGATGCTAGCGATAATACCATTGGCGCAGTTTTGCAACAGACCCTACCAACAGGTACTACACCCCTGCGTTTCTTTTTAAAAAAGCTCACCGAAACGCACAGAAAGTGGTCCGCATTTGATCGTGAACTTTACGCCATTTATAAGGCCGTAAAGTACTTTCGTACAGATATTGAAGCCCGACTTGTGACAGTTTACACAGATCACAAGCCCCTTGTCGAGGCTCTCCGCAAACCAGCATTAGATGTACTACCCAGAAGGTTTTGCCATATGGATTTGGTATTACAATATGTTTCAGACTTTCAATATATCAGTGGTAATGACAATGTTGCAGCAGACTACCTGTCACGCCTGTCCTCCCTGAAGACAGCTATTGATACTCACCGCTTACACGTGCTCCAGCTATCCAACCCAGAAATACAGCACCTTCTCTCTGACTCTTCCTTACAAATTGCTCTACTTCCCTTCCCTAATGATAATTTCTCTTTCTATTGTGACATTAAAACAGGTCATCCTCGTCCTATAGTCCCTAAAGCTCTTAGGAAAGACGCTTTCGACACAATCCACAATCTCGCTCACCCGAGCATTCGCGCGACTACGCGCCTCATTACAGAGAGATACGTTTGGCCTAATGTAAAAAGAGATTGTAATCGGTGGGCGAGAGCATGCATACCTTGCCAGAGAGCCAAAATACACAAACATACAAAGCCCCCATTAGGCAAATTTACTGTGCCCTCAGCTAGATTCCGTCATGTCCATTTGTACATCGTTGGTCCGTTACCGATATCTAACAACTTCCATTACTTACTGACCATGACAGATCATACCACACATTGGGCTGAGGCTATCCCCATCATGGACATTACGGCTGACACTGTAGCTAACGCTTTTGTCCATCATCGGCTTTTTCGCTTTGGTTGCCCTACTTCACTTACCACAGACCAGGGGAGACAATTTGAATCTAATCTGTTTAATCACCTCTGTCAAATGTGTGGTATCAACAAATTCAAAACTACAGCCTATCACCCGCAATCTAACAGCCTAATAGAATGATGGCACTGTACCCTGAAGGTTGCTCTCATGTGTCATTCTTCCTCTTGGACTGAGGCACTCCCTTGGGTCCTTTTAGGTTTGAGGACGGTTTTCGAAGAAGACCTTAAAGTGTCAGTTGTTGAGATGGTATATGGAGAAAACCTCGCACTTCCGGTGGATTTTCTTGATGATCCTCCTCTACTTCCCGAGGATCAACTTCCCGAGTTGGTTCAACAGGTTCGATAGCATATCACCAAGTTACGTTTTCCACAACCTCAATTGCATGCTACCCCTCTGGTTTCCATTCACCCACACCTCAGTTCTTGTAACTGTGTGATGCTTAGAGAAGATGCCGTGCCTCCACCCCTTGCTCCACCCTACACTGGCCCATACCGGGTCCAGTCACGCTCTGAAAATACTTATACGTTCCTCTTTAAGAACAAACCATCTGTCGTGTCCATTGCCCGCTTGAAACCAGCATGGATCCTTAACAACACTGACATACACGATAATGAATTTGTTTTGCAGGAAACTTCAGAGGCTTGTCCTCTCCCTTCTCCACAAGCTAATCAAACACTCTCTGCAAGTCAAGGCCCCCCTCTTCTATACTTCACCCCTCCGAGTGCCAGCAGTAATGAACTAGTGTTTCAAGTAAACTTGAGTGACTATGATGTGGACTCTATAAAAATACAACTTGTGTACATTTTTCTTTTTTTATTTGAAATTCAAAACAATTCTGTGCCACCTGACCAGAAAGACATTAAGCTATTACAGTGCTTCATTGTGGCTCCTGGTACTTCACAAAATGACATTTCAGCCTGTGTAGACTCCAATAATGTTTTATTTATAAGAGTAACCCACCCTTCTCCTTCGTCTTCCCTGAATCCTCCTACCCCTATTGCTATCACCCGTGCTGGCCGCACCGTACGGCCACCTCTCAGACTTCAAGATTACGTCATGCCTTAAATGTTTATCTTCCCTTTATCACTTACTCCTCAATCACTCCTCCTATGCACTTCACACTCCTTAGGGGGTCTCTGTGGCAGAACTGCCAGAAAATATTAATATCTTTGCTTTTTTGTACTTTGTTTTACTTACTTTGGTTGTTGATTAGTTGGTGTGAGACATTCGTCATGACTGTTACCGTGATTGTTGAAAACTATTTCTTTGTATTTTGATTAATCTTTTGCTAATAAAAATATTACATAGTGAAAGTAAATGGTGTTTTCTGTGTTATAACACATGCCATAATCTCAATAACTCTGAGAAAATGTCATTAGCTCTGTGCACCTTGTTTCAACCTAAGTCTTTCACTGCTTCATGAAAATCTCCTCTCAGTACCATATCTTCCATCTCTTCTTTATCTTCTTTCTCTTCCTTTCCCATAACATTATCTTCAAGTTTTTCGTTTGTATGTTGCTCCTATATAGAGGGTCCCAGGTAGCAAAACTATAAAAATATTGATATGAGTGCCCCCCCCCCCCTCTCCCACCTCCCCCTGAGTAGTCCATGTTGTGTTGATAACTCCACACTGCACTTGCTGTGATGTAAGGGCATCTCCTGGAGAACTCCACCCATTGCAAACTGTGCAAGGAGTACCTCAAACAAATAATGCAGCTCAAAACAAATATTTGCAGTGATAGTGACTATCCTGAATATTAAAATAACACACCAGCATATTTGTGAAACCTCATTTATGTTTTTGTTTCCAAATTTAATTCTATAAAACTTCTGTAATCTCAACCTTTCTATCTTTCTGTTTTCCTTTCTTTGCTTAATGCTCCACTGTATCATTTAAAGATGATGGGATACCTCTGGGTAAAATATTCCAGAGGTAAAAATACAGTAGTTTGTGATTCATTTCACTTGTTGAAGAATGCTCAGGAAGATATAATAAAATGAAACACCTGCAGCCACTGTTTTAATATTATTTTATTACATTACAACCAGTTTCGGTGACTCAGTACACCATCTTCAGGCCTTAACTGACACTAAGGGGGTGAAATCCAGCTGTATACGCAATCCCATCAGTGGCCAAGATCTGTGAACTGGCTTCCATAGAATACTGTAATAGTGATGTGTCTGTCAGCCACTTCAGATGTTGGCCATTGATGGGCTTATGTATAAAAACTGGAATTCACCTTCTTAGGGTCTTGGATAGAGAAATGGGTAGGTTGGAGTTAAATATAGTGCAACCCCAGTAATCGTATATATACAATCTCAGTTGGACCTTTTGTGCCAATAAATTAATAATTTTTACTGTCTTTCTATCTCTCTGAAATCTGAATTTTATTAGCCTTACAGGATTCCACTTCCTTCCACCTCATAGTAATTACTTTAAATATCTTTTCATCCTCCTGCTTTTGGTTTATAATGGTGGTTCAAAACCTGTGAACCATCATTTTGAAGTAGGTAATCAATAGTTTAAGAAAAAGACAGATTGCTACTTACCATAAAGAAGACACATTAAGTTGCACACAGACACAATTAAAAGACACTTACATAAAGCTTTCTGCCACAGCCTCCGTCAGTAAAAGAGAGACACACACCATTCATACACACAAGCAAGCACATCTCATACACACATGACCACCAACTCCAACATCTCGGGCTGGAATGCAGTTATCACGTGGGATGCAAGCAGAAATCCAGAGTGGGTGGGGAAAGGGAAGGGATAGCAGTGTATGGCTGGGGAGAAAGATGATCACTGTCTGGTGGAATGTGCCAGGACTACAATTCTAAGAGACACAGAATCAGAAGGATTTGGGACAAGGAGGTGGGGAAAAAGGAGCAATAAAAGAGGAGCAAGGAGGAAAGATGGGAAGATGCATTGGCAGAGGGTGGAAAATAAAGAGTGAGAGATGAGAATGGGGAGGAGATGATTGGACAAAGGTTGGAAACTGTTGGGTGGAGGGTGTGGGGCAATATGTTACCATAAGTTGAGACCGGGATAATTACAGGAGTGGAGAATGTGTTGTAAGGATAAATCCCATCTGAGCAGTACAGAAAAGCTGGTGGTGGAGGGAAGGATCCTGATGGCTAGGGTAATGAAGCAGTCATTGAAATCAAAGAGTGTTATGCTCAGCAGTGCTTTGCCACATGGTGGTCTACTTTGTTCTTGGCCACAGTTTGACGGTGGTTGTCCATCCTGGTGAACAGCTGGTTGGTAGTCATATCAATATGTGCAGTGAGCAGAGCTGGTAAATGACATGGTTGCTTTCACAGGTGGCAAGGCCCCTGAGGGGCTAGAATAAACCTGTGACTAGAGTGGAATAAAGAAGTGCTTGATGGGTGGATTGGGCAGGTTTTGCTGCTGGGTCTTCCACAGGGATATGATCCTTGTGGAAAGGGGCTGGGAAAAGGAGTGGCATAGTGATGAACTAGTATATTGTGGAACACCACTTTAGGAGGGGTGGGAATTATCTCGGGTAGGATGTGTCTCATTCCAGGACATGATGATAGGTAATAAAAGCCCTGGCGAAGGATGTGATTCAGTTGTTCCAGTCCAGGGTGGTACTGGGTGATAAAGGGATACTTTTTTATGGCTGGTTCTTGGGGTTGGTGGGAGGATTGGGGTTGTGAGGGGAAATGGCACAGGAAATCTGTTTGATGATTAGGTCTGTGGGATAGCGCCTGCCTGTGAAGGCCTTGATGAGACCCTCACCATATTGGGCAAGGGAGTTTTTGTCACTGCAGATACGCCGACCCCAGATGGACAGGTTGTATGGGAGGGATTTCTTGGTGTCAGTGTCAAAATGTAGGTACTATTGGTTGTTGGTGGGTTTACTGTGGACAGAGATGCAGATAGAGCCATCAGAGAGAAGGAGGTCAACATCTAGGAAGGTGGCATGCTGGGTTGAGGAGGACCATGTGAAGTGTATAGGAGAAAAGGTCTTGAGGTTGTGAAGGAACAAAGATAGGGTGTCTTGGCCATCTTGGCCATGAGCCCAGATCATGAAGATATCATTAATGAACCCAAAGCAGACGAGGGGTTTGGTGTTTTGAGAGGTTAGCAAGGTCTTCTCTAAAAGGCCCATGAAAATGTTGGTGTAGGAGGGTGCCATCTGTACTTCATATTTGTTTATACACCTTCCTTTTAAAGCAGAAGGAGTTATGGGTTAGGATAAAGTTAGTAAGGCATGTGAGGAATTAGGTAGTGCTTTTGGTGTCTGAAGGATGTTGGGAAAGTTAGTGTCCAATAGCAGTAAACCATGGTCATGGATTTTGGTGTATAGGAAAATGGCACATGCAGAGACAAATAGTGATACAGGAGGCAAAGGGCTGGGGATGGTGGTAAGTCAGTGAAGGGATTGGTTGGTGTCTCTGACATGGGAGGTTAGATTACAGGTGGTTGTTTGGAGTTGTTGGTTAATTAGGGCTGAAATTCTTTCAGTGGAGGCACAATAACCAGCCACAAAGTGGCATCCAAGATTGTTGGGTTTGTGGATTTTTGGGAACACGTTGAAGGTGGGTATGTGGGGCATCATAGGGGTGATGAGGGAAATGAATTCAGGGGAGATGTTCTGGGAAAGGCATAAGGCTTTAAGCAGGGATTGGAGGTTGTGTTAGGCTTTTGGGATGGGATCACTCTGTCAGAGTTTATATGTGGAGGAGTCAGATAATTGGTGGAGGCCTTCAGCCAGGTAATCACTTGAATTCATCACAACATTTGTGGAATCTTTGTCTGCAGGTAGGATGATTATGTCAGGATTTGTTTTGATGTTGTGTATGGTTGTTCTTTCTACTACTGAAAAGTTGGTGTTCCAAGAAAGAGACCTGGGGAAGGATGGTGAGGCCAAGTTGGAGGTAAGGAATTCTGGAAAGGTGACCAGCAGCTGGTTAGGTGGGCGGAAGTTGTGATTTTGGTTGGTTAGTGGTACGAACTGGAAGAGGTAGGGTTCAGTGCCAGAACTGGGGTGCTTTTGGTTGGAGGGATTGGTATCAAAAAAGTGCTTCCATTGCAAGGATCAGGAGAAGGAGAGTAGGTCTTTGACAAGTCTAGCATCATTAAATTTGAGTGTGGGGTTTAAGGTGAGGCCTTTGGATAGGACTGAAACTTCTGTGGAGCTGAGGGCTTGGGTGGAAAAGTTAACAACAGTGTTATGGGAATGTTTTGCCCCTAGATTTGGTGGAGAGGTGGTAGAGAGTTTTAGGGGATATAGCAAACCAGGTGGTTCAGCTAGGCAGGTTCAGCTGCTATGAGGGGTGGACAAGAAAGAACAATAAGGGTTGGATAGTGGTGTCTTAAAGATTCCTTTCTCTGGACCCCAGTCGTCTTTTCACAATGACCTTAACCTTTCCAGATTCTGTCAATCCCTGACCCTTACAAACCCAGTACCACAAAAACACATCTCCATGGCACAGGTCTCCCAGAACCACCTCTACTCCCTCCACAAGATACTCCTACCCTGCAATCCCTACTCCATACATCACATCTCTGAAATTGAATCCTTTGCTCTCCAGCATCTGGAGGAGCATTCCAGACACCACCTCCATAAGTTATCCAATCTGCTGACATCCTACTGCCACTGGGCACAACTATCCAACCCCTATTGTACCCACAGTGTTCCTTCTTGTCCACCCTCATAGCAGCGAAACCCTGCCTGGCTGACCTTTTCAACTTGCTACATCCCTCAAAACTCCTTATCAACTCTCCACCAAATCCAGAGCCAAAACAGCCCTGTAACACTATTTTTAACCCTTGCACCAAACCCCTCTGCTCCACAGAAGTTTCAGTCCTATCCAAAGGCCTCACCTTAAGCCCTACATTCAAATTTAACCATGTTGGACTTGTCAAAGACTTACTCTCCTTCTCCTGATCCCTGCAATGGAAGCACTTCTTTGCTGCCAATCCCTCCAACCAAAACCACTCCATTTCCAACATTAAACCCTGCCTCTTCGATTTCATACCACCATCCAACCATGATCCTCTCTCTCTCCTACATATCCAGCCACTAGTCACCTTCCAGGAATTCCTTACCTCCAACTTAGCCTCACCACCCTTCCCCAGGTCCCTTTCTCAGAACACCAGCCTTTCAGTAGAAGAAAGAACAGCCATACACAATGTCAAAACAAATCCTGCCCTAATCATCATACTTACAGACAAAGGTTGCACCAATGATGTGACTCCTCTACCTATAAACTCTGATAGAGTGGTCCCATCCCAGAAGCCCAACACAATCTCCAATCCCTACTTACCCTCCCCAGAACAACTCCCCTGAATCCATTTCCCTCCTAACCCCTATGACACCCTGCACACCAACCTTCTACATGCTCCTCAAAATCCACAAACTCAACAATCTTGGATTGCCCATTGTGGCTGGTGATTGCACTCCCAGTGAAAGAATTTTGGTCCTCATTGACCAACACCTCCAAATAATTGCCTGTAATGTAGCCTCCCAGGTTAAAGACAGCAACCACTTCCTTCACTGACTCTCCACGATCCCCAGCACTTTGCCTCCTGTATCTCTATTTGTAACTGTTGATCTCACCTCCCTATACACCAAAATTCCTCATACCTTCACAACCTCAACACCTTCTCTCCCATCAGCTTCATGTGGTCCTCCTCAACCTAGCATGCCACTTTCCTAGATGTTGGCTTCCTCCTCTCTGATGGCTCCATCCGCACCTCTGTCCATATTAAACCCACCAACAACTAATAGTACCTGCATTTTGACAGCTGTCACTCTTTTCCCACCAAGAAATCCCTCCCATACTGCCTGGCCACCCAGGGATGGTATATCTGCAGTGACAAAAATTCCCTTCCTCAATATGCTGAGGCTCTCACCAAGGCCTTCACAGACAAGCACTATCCCACAGACCTAATCGTCAAACAGATCTCCTGTGCCATTTCCCCTCACATCCACAGTCCTTCTATTATCCCCAAGAACCAGCCACAAAGGAGTGTCCCCTTCATCACCCAGTACCATCCTGGACTGGAGCAACTGAACCACATCCTTCCCTGGTCTTTGATTACATATCAACATGCCCTGCAATGAGGCACATACTACCTGAGATATTTCCCACCCCTCCTAAAGTGGTGTCCCATCACCCACCCAACCTCGACAACATCCTGGCCTATGGAAGACCCAGCTGCAAAATCTGTCAATCCACCCACCCAGCAGTTTCTATTCCAGTCCTATCACAGGTGTATCTTATCACATTAGGGGCCATGCCACCTGTGAAAGAAGGCATGTCATCTACATCTACATCTACATACATACTCCACAATCCACCATACAGTGTGTGATGGAGGGTACCTCGTACCACAACTAGCATCTTCTCTCTCTGTTCCACTCCCAAACAGAACCAGGAAAAAATGACTGCCTATATACCTTCATACGAGCCCTAATCTCTCTTATCTTATCTTTGTGGTCTTTCTGTGAAATACATGATGGCAGCAGTAAAATTGTACTGCAGTCAGCCTCAGATGCTGGTTCTCTAAATTTCCTCAGTAGCGATTCACGAAAAGAACGCCTCCTTTCCTCCAGAGACTCCCACCCGAGTTCCTAAAGCATTTCTGTAACACTCAAGTGTTACAGTAACAAATCTCTGAATTTCTTCTGAATTTCTTCTAGGTCCTCCCTCAATCCAACCTGATAGGGATTCCAAACGCTCAAGCAGTACTCAAGAATAGGTCATATCAGTGTTTTATAAGCGGTCTCCCTTACAGATGAACCACATCTTCCCAAAATTCTACCAATGAACCAAAGATGACTATCCGCCTTCCCCACAACTGCCATTACAAGCTCGTCCCACTTCATATCACTCAGCAATGTTACGCCCAAATATTTAATCGATGTGACTGTGTCAAGCGCTACACTACTAATGGGGTATTCAAACATTACAGGATTATTTTTCCTATTCATCTGCATTAATTTACATTTATCTATATTTAGAGTTAGCTGCCATTCTTTACACCAATCACAAATCCTGTCCAAGTCATTTTGTATCCTCCTACAGTCACTCAACGATGACACCTCCCCGTACACCACAGCATCATCAGCAAACAGCCACACATTGCTATCCACCCTATCCAAAAGATCATTTATGTATATCTAAAAACAAAGATGATGTGACTTACCAAACGAAAGTGCTGGCATGTCGATAGACACACAAACAAACACAAACATACACACAAAATTCTAGCTTTCGCAACCAACGGTTGCTTCGTCAGGAAAGAGGGAAGGAGAGGGAAAGAAGAAAGGATGTGGGTTTTAAGGGAGAGGGTAAGGAGTCATTCCAATCAGGTGTCTGTATATGTGTGGATGGATATGTGTGTGTGTGCGTGAGTATATACCCATCCTTTTTCCCCCCTAAGGTAAGTCTTTCCACTCCCGGGATTGGAATGACTCCTTACCCTCTCCCTTAAAACCCACATCCTTTCATCTTTCCCTCTCCTTCCCTCTTTCCTGACGAAGCAACTGTTGGTTGCAAAAGCTAGAATTTTGTGTGTATGTTTGTGTTTATTTGTGTGTCTATCGACGTACCAGCACTTTTGTTTGGTAAGTCACATCATCTTTGTTTTTAGATATGTTTTTCCTACGTGGAATGTTTCCCTCTATTATATTCAGATCATTTATGTATATAGAAAACAACAGCAGACCTACCACACTTCCCTGGGCCACTCCAGATGATACCGTCACCTCCAATGAACACTCACCATTGAAGACCATGTACTGGGTTCTATTACTTAAGAAGTCTTTGAGCCACTCACATATTTGGGAACCAATCCCATATGCTCGTACCTTAGTTAGGATTCTGCAGTGGGGCACCGAGTCAAACACTTTCCGGAAGTCAAGGAATATGGCATCCGTCTGATACCCTTCATCCATGGTTCGCAAGATATGTCATTTACAAGCTCTGCTGCAATCATTGCACAGGTTTTTATATTGACATGACTACCAACCAGCTGTCCACCAGGATGAACAGCCACCGCCATGCTGTGGCCAAGAGTAAATTAGACCACCCTGTGGCAAAATATGCAGTTGAGCATAAAATACTTGATTTCACTGACTGCTTTGCTACGCCAGCCATCTGGATCCTTCCCTCCACCACCAGCTTTTCTGAACCATGCAGACGAGATTTAGCCTTACAACACTTTCTCCACTCCCATAATTATTCCAGGCTCAACCTATGCTAACTTACTGTCCCCACACCCTCCGCCCAACAGTTTCCACCCAAACTGTCCAGTCATCTCCTCCACTTTCTCATCTCCCACTATTTTCTTGTCCTCACCAATGTATCTGCCCATCTTTCCTCCCGCCTCCCCTTTTTTGCTCCTTCTTCCCCACCTCCTTGCCCCAAAAACCTTCTGATACTGTGTCTCTTGGCCTTATAGTCCTGGCACACTCCACCAGCCAGCAATCATCTCTTTCCCCACTTGTACATTACTATCCCTTCCCCTTCCCCACCCCATCTGCATTGCTGATTGTATCCCACATGATAGTTGCATTCCAGCTCAAGTTGCCAGAGTTTGTGTCCATGTGTGCATGAGGTGTGCTTGCTTGTGTGTGTACAATTGGTGTGTGCCTCTCTTTTACTGATAAGGCTGTGGCTGAAAGCTTTATGTAAGTGTCTTTTAATGTGCCTATGTGCATCTTAATGTGTTTTCTTCAAGGTAAGTAGCAATTTGTCTTTTCCTACATTGTCAATATACCTACTTGGAGTTTCCATTTGTGAATAGGAAAAGAAGATAGAAACAATACTTGCAGCTGCCCAGAGGAAATTAGAAACAATATTTGCAGTTGCCCAGTAGAAATTAGACCAAATGAAAATTTGATCATGGTTCATGGTTATCAACATAGGGTAGATTCAACACCTATATCTGAATTCCAAAAATCTTTGCATGAACTTGGACGGAACAAATGCCCAATTATAGATGAAAAACCATCAGAAATCTTACCAACAGCAGGCAAAGTGATAGAGCAAGAACTTTACAGGTTCATGAAAGAAATATACTGGGGAAATTCAATTAGATTCTGAAAAGAGTGTAATCACCATGCTTCTGAAGAAAGGGAGAGTGGTATGATGTGAAAATTCCTGCTTAATCAGTTTAGTATTACATCTATAAAAAACATTTTCAAGAGTAATTTGCTCAAGAAAGAAAGGAAAAATTCAAAGTACGTTAGGAGTCGGCAAGTGTTTGGAAAATCAAGGGCACTTGCAAAGCAACACTGTCGTAAATATTAGAAGGATGTTTAGAAAAATCAATGAAACATACTTTAGTATTATTTCCAATTTCAATGGATGAGACAGCAGTTGCTATATTGAGTCATTATAGCTTAGTAACATCCAACAAATTCTAGAGCAATTTTTCATAAAATGCAGGAGTATTTTGAAATACATTGCTGTAATGTGTATTAAATGTTACTAATGTTTAATGTAGGACCTATTCATTGCATTTGCAGATTTGGAGGAGGATTGATTAATTGGTTTTAAAGTGTTGCAGAGATTGGCAACTGGCTCTAAATGTACAGAGATGTAAAATTGTGCACAGGAATGAAAAAAAAGTGGCGTCCTTTGACTGCAATAACAGTTATTCAACTGGTCAACTCCAGCAAACATCTGGTTTTAACAATTTGTCGGCATGTGAAATGGAATGATTACATAGGGTCAGTCATATGTTAATCAGCTTACAGACTTTGATTCATTGGTAAGATACTAGGAAAATACAGTCAGTCTACAAAGAAGATTGTTTACAAAACATTCATGTGACCCATTCCTATAATATTGCTCAAATGTGTAGTGTATGTTCCAAACAGGACTAGCAATGAATACATGTTGAAGATATATGCAAATTATTCCATGAAAGCCTAATTATAAAGCTTTAAGAATATGCTTTAAGCAAGAAATCTATCAGTATACTACAACCTCCAACACATCACTCCCATAGGGAATGAAAAGACAAGATTAGAGTAATTACAGCATTCACATAGGCATTTAGGCAATCATTCTTCCTTTGTTACATAAGTGAATGGAACAGAACAAGCACTATTGTTGTCTGCCATGTTAATCATAGTGGGCTGCAGAGAAGGGATGAACTGTAGATGTGGAATGCATTAAAATGTTTTTTATTCTTAAGAAGTGTGTTATCAACCACAAGGATAAAATGTAATCTATTCTCTCTCTGCAAAGCAGACTGAAATAGTCAGCACTGATGAGAGGATGCAAGATGCCAAAATCAGGAAAGGTGCAGCAAAGCAGGGATGCTCATGTCAGCACTGATATTTAATTTGCATAGTAAAGAAATAAGGAGGGAAGTACAGGACTATCTTGATGTTTAGTAATTTGCTACAAACAGAAAATCAACAAGATGTGTTTCTACATCTACATCAACACCTACATACATACTCCACAAGCTACAGTACTGTGAATGGCAGAGAGTACCACATTCCACTACTAATCATTTTCTTTCCTGTTCCACACAAACAGAATATTGGAAAAACAGCTGTCTAGAAGCCTTTGTACAAGCCCCAATTTCTCACACTTAATCTTCATGGTCCTTATGCAGAATTTACATTGGTAACAGTAGAATCAGTCCACAGGCAGTCTCAAATGCCAGTTTTCTAAATTTTTGCAATAGTGCCTTGCAAAGAGAGCATTGTCTTCCCTCCAAGGATTTCCCTTTGAGTTCATGGAGCATCTCCATAAAATTTGCATGCTAATCAAATCTACAGTTAAAAAATCTAGTTCCATGCCTCTGAATTGCTTCAGTGCCTTCCTTTAATCTGACCTTGTAGTACTTAAGAACAGATCAGCTAGCATTCTAAACACCATCTCATTTATGGATGAGCTACACTTTCCCAAAATTCTTGCAATAAAATGAAGCAAACATTTGCTTTCCCTACTACCAACCTAATGTGTTCATTTCATTTCAAAACACTTTGCAACTTTATGCTTAGATATTTAATCAGTGTGACTGTGTCGAATAGCATCCTGCTAATGCTGTATGCAAGCATTACAGGATTGTTTTTCCTACTCATCTGCAATAACTTACATTTTTCTACATTTAGGGCAAGCTGCCATTCTTCACACCAACTAGGAATTCTGTCTAAGTCATCTTGTGTACTCCTACAGTCACTCAACAATGACATCTTCTCAGACACCACAGCATCATCAGGTAACAGCCATTAACTGCTGCTCATCCTGCCCGACAGATCATTTATGTCTATAGAGGAAAAGAGGGGTCCTGTCATACTTCCCTGGGGCAGTTCTAATGATATCGTTGCCTCTGATGAACACTCACTGTTGAGGAAAATATACTGGGTTCTATTACTTAAAAAGTCTTCAAGCTACTCACATATCTGGGAGCGTAAGCCATATATTTGAACCTTCATCAACAGGCTGCAGTGAGGCACCCATGTTTGCTGGATATCATGTGAGAAAAGTACAAATTGAGCTTTATAGGAGTGATGCTTTCTAAATCTGTACTTTTTTGTTGACAGAATCTTTCTGTCTCAAAGAAATTTATTATATTTGAACTCAAAATGTTAAGGATATTGTTCTGTAATTATGTGGGTCCATTCTTTTACTTTTCTTATTCAGGGTGACTCAGGAGGAGAGGTACATGTTTTGAGAAGTGATAGTGTCAGTGACTCTGAACAGAAAGCTACATATAGACATATGCTCTATTCCAAACGGTTTCTGAGTTAGCCCTCAGGGGCTCAGCATCTGTTTGCTGAGTACGGGCTTGGCAACCCCATGGTTCCTGCGCTGGGGACTGGTAAGTGCTGCCAGTCTCCTGTTACTGTAAACTGTGGGCATGCTTGAACGACCATTGTATGGCACAGCAGTGGAATGTTGTATGTTGCAGTGAATAGTGACATTGGCTTGACTGCCCAGATCATGAGGATGGTAGAAACCTCTACAAAAAACCTCTCAATCTCAAGGTGTGCTGCACTGATGAGATGCATGACTGTTGAGATGAAACAGTCATTAGTGATCAACCTCTGGGGAACCTGTCACACCTCACTTGTATAAGGATTACTCAGGCATGTTGGACTCTGTCTGAGTGGATATTGTTTCCCTAGCTATTCGTGGGACCAGGATGGAACCCTCAAAATCATCTTCTCCTCCCAGTGGGAAGGGTGTACCGCCTGGGGGTATTCACACCCAATCCTCCAAATGAATGAGGGAGCCTATCCCTCCTGGTAACCTACATCAGTTGAATTATAATAACAGGGCTGAAGGAATCATAAATCAAAATGTGTTTTTGTTCATTAAGAGGAAGAATGGTATGTTTGAAAAAGTATCCCTCTTCTATATCCATAAGGACTTGTAAGGACTTGCTGGAAGCCTGAAGTCTGTTAAGCGGCTGTGGAATGGCTCCCTAGCAGTCGAGACTAACTGGACAAAGCAGGTAGAACTACTTATGAAGACCAAAAAACTGAGTGAATATGATGTAGCTGGTGAACTGCATAACTCCCTTAACTCTAGCAAGGGTGTGGTCACATACCATGACATTATGGATATTGACATAGCCGAACTTAAACTGGCATTACATGGGATAGTGGACATAGAGCAAAGGATGCATAGGAATAATGGAGAAATTGAGAAGACTGCCACCTTCATTGTGACCCTTAAATCTCCAACGTTGCCTGACCACATCATAGTAGGTTTCCTCCATCTTAGGGTTAGGCCTTATGTACCTAATCCTATTCGGTGCTACAAATGCCAGAGTTTTGCTCACACAACGCTGAGTTGTGGGTTTGAAGCAACCTGTGGGAAATGTGGAAAGACAGCCCATGAAGCTGGAATTGGCTGTCCATCTCCAGCAGTCTGCATTAACTACTCTGGGAGCCACCCAGTCTGGAGCTGAGACTGCCCTGTTTTTGCAGAGGAGTGAAAAATTCAGGAACTAAAAGTCACCAAGCGGATCCCCTATACAGCAGCCAAAAATTAATACACTCCTGGAAATGGAAAAAAGAACACATTGACACCGGTGTGTCAGACCCACCATACTTGCTCCGGACACTGCGAGAGGGCTGTACAAGCAATGATCACACGCACGGCACAGCAGACACACCAGGAACCGCGGTGTTGGCCGTCGAATGGCGCTAGCTGTGCAGCATTTGTGCACCGCCGCCGTCAGTGTCAGCCAGTTTGCCGTGGCATACGGAGCTCCATCGCAGTCTTTAACACTGGTAGCATGCCGCGACAGCGTGGACGTGAACCGTATGTGCAGTTGACGGACTTTGAGCGAGGGCGTATAGTGGGCATGCAGGAGGCCGGGTGGACATACCGCCGAATTGCTCAACACGTGGGGCGTGAGGTCTCCACAGTACATCGATGTTGTCGCCAGTGGTCGGCGGAAGGTGCACGTGCCCGTCGACCTGGGACCGGACCGCAGCGATGCACGGATGCACGCCAAGACCGTAGGATCCTACGCAGTGCCGTAGGGGACCGCACCGCCACTTCCCAGCAAATTAGGGACACTGTTGCTCCTGGGGTATCGGCGAGGACCATTCGCAACCGTCTCCATGAAGCTGGGCTACGGTCCCGCACACCGTTAGGCCGTCTTCCGCTCACGTCCCAACATCGTGCAGCCCGCCTCCAGTGGTGTCGCGACAGGCGTGAATGGAGGGACGAATGGAGACGTGTCGTCTTCAGCGATGAGAGTCGCTTCTGCCTTGGTGCCAATGATGGTCGTATGCGTGTTTGGCGCCGTGCAGGTGAGCGCCACAATCAGGACTGCATACGACCGAGGCACACATGGCCAACACCCGGCATCATTGTGTGGGGAGCGATCTCCTACACTGGCCGTACACCACTGGTGATCATCGAGGGGACACTGAATAGTGCACGGTACATCCAAACCGTCATCGAACCCATCGTTCTACCATTCCTAGACCGGCAAGGGAACTTGCTGTTCCAACAGGACAATGCACGTCTGCATGTATCCCGTGCCACCCAACGTGCTCTAGAAAGTGTAAGTCAACTACCCTGGCCAGCAAGATCTCCGGATCTGTCCCCCATTGAGCATGTTTGGGACTGGATGAAGCGTCGTCTCACGCGGTCTGCACGTCCAGCACGAACGCTGGTCCAACTGAGGCGCCAGGTGGAAATGGCATGGCAAGCCGTTCCACAGGACTACATCCAGCATCTCTACGATCGTCTCCATGGGAGAATAGCAGCCTGCATTGCTGCGAAAGGTGGATATACACTGTACTAGTGCCGACATTGTGCATGCTCTGTTGCCTGTGTCTATGTGCCTGTGGTTCTGTCAGTGTGATCATGTGATGTATCTGACCCCAGGAATGTGTCAATAAAGTTTCCCCTTCCTGGGACAATGAATTCACGGTGTTCTTATTTCAATTTCCAGGAGTGTGTAAGGTGAGGAAACCTCCTATCTTTACCACTTCTTATGCTTCCATGGTGCAGAAATCTGTTCCTAAGATTGACACCTCAACACAGATGTCATCCAATGTACAACCATCCAAAACCAACACCTATATTTACATGTGTTCATGCCAAGACAAAACGACTAAGGATGAAGGAATCCAATCAGCCATCATAGAGAAGATCAGCAATGGTTCCGTAGTGAGTGCAAAGAAGGCACACAACAAGTAGAGTGCCTCTCAATGTCCCCTTTGCCCCTCATCCTAAAAGAGACAGGGGGCAGGGGAATGGCACTCTATAAACCAATCTGCTAGACATTGCCCAGACTATGGTGGTTTATTTTGCCATAGTTACTGCAACAGCCTGTCAGGATCCAGATTTTCAGTGCCATAGAGTGGTTGCTGAGAGGTGTAGTTTGGACTTCCAGTCCACCTCTGATAAAGATTACAACTGCCCATTTTCCATGTGGGAGCTGGATTCTGCATTGTTTGTGGCTCATGACACAACCTGTACTCATGACAGGATCCAATACAGTGCACTGCAGCACCTCACAAGGCAAAACAAAGATATCCTCCTCATATATTTTGATGCCATTTGGGTGTCAGGTCACTTTCCCAACTCATCGTGTGAGGCAATTTTAATACCTCTTTTAAAACCTTGGAAAGACTGTACATTCCCAAATAGTTACCATAGTGTTGCCCTCATTAGCTGCATGGGGGAGACCTTGGAGCAGATGGTAAACTGGCACCTTGTCCGAATCTTAGAGTCCAGGCAACTCCTTTGGATATTTCAGTGTGGGTTCAGGAGGTAATGCTCCACATTTAATAATGTTACCTTCCTGGAGGCGGCTATACGATAGGCTTTCCTATGCTGGCATCACCTTCTAGGTATTTTTTTGACACCAAGAAGGCCTACGACACTACTTGGAGACATCTTATCCTGGAAGAGCTTCACAAATGGGGTTTTCATGGTTTACTTCCTATTTTCATTCAGTCCTTCCTCTCGCTACCCTATTTTATATACTGAGTTGGTGACATCCTATCTGATCTCTTTGAGCAGGAGAATGGTGTCCCTCAAGGTAGCATTTTAAGTGTGACTGTCTTTGCCATAGCTATTGATAGCATTACATCCATAGTGAAAAGTCCTGTTCAGTTTTCTTTGTTTGTGGTTGACTTCTCTGTGTTTTGCTCTTCTTCAAGCCTTGCAATGACAACATGTCAGTTGCAGCTAACTCTGTGACATTTGGATGAATGGGCACAGAAGAGTAGTTTTAAGTTTTCCACTGAGAAGTCTGTATGTGTTCTTTTTAATCATTCGCTTTCCATTTCCTGAGTTGAGGATGAGGGACACTGTCCTTACTTTTAAAGACACAGTGAGGTTTCTGGGCCTCATATTTGACTCCAAGCTTATATTGTTATCAGGTCTTAAGAGCCTGAAAAGATGGTCTCTTAAGGCTTTACATATTTTAAAATGTCTTAGCCACAGTACATGGGGAGCAGAGAGGACTTGTCTTCTCCAGTTTTACAGGGCATTTATGTGATCTCGGCTCAATTATGGGTCACGGTGTATGGGTCTGCAAGACCTTCTTATTTAAAGATTCTGGACATAGTGCAGGGATTCGGTTGGCCACTGGTGCATTCAGAACAAGCCCCAAACCAAGCCCCTGTGTGCTGCACGGAATTAGCCGAGTGTTCTAAGGCACTGCAGAAATGGACTGTGCGGCTGGTCCCGGCGGAGGTTCGAGTCCTCCCTCAGGCATGGGTGTGTGTGTTTGTCCTTAGGATAATTTAGGTTAAGCAGTGTGTAAGCTTAGGGACTGATGACCTTAGCAGTTAAGTCCTACAAGGTTTCACACACACAAGCCTCTGTGCAGAGAGTGGTTGTAAGGGATCTGGGAGATGCGTTATTTTCTACCGGATTTGTCGATACAAAATCTAATGAGGGAGGTTGTAAATGTTTTCTTATATTTTTGTCAGAATATTTTTTGTGAATTGTAATTTGACTTATTTTATGCTAATTTGCTTATATGTTCGAGAGTGACAGCATATTGATTAATATTAGTAGATGTGATGAATAATATCAAAGAGACTGGTTACAAGTGGAAGCTTGTGTGTTGTGTGAAATGTCTTTGACACTGGAGTCATCTTTGACCGTAGTCAGTCGGCAGTGAATGCTCGGTGTGTGACGATGGAACAATGTACAGGTCCCCATTATAATAATTTGCAAGTCACCAGCAAAAATTAGTTATTCTACTACCTTTTTTATATAAACATCAAGAAGGAAGCACATTCAGAAAAATGGTATTTGAAGCACCAAAAATGAGGCAAATGCATTGAACCAGGACATTTCCGCAGCTGAAAAAACAGCATTATGGAATCATACTTTCACTAGATGACTGAAGCCAACACAAAAAGTCAAATATCATCTTATAAACATCCATGGAAAAGTGAGTACTGTCACAAAATATGCTAAATTCAAGTATATAAAAATAGTGAGCGTATTTCATGGTGAACTGACACTTCATGTCGGACAACAGCTACTTATGGTGCATCAGGTGTATAATACACTGTCCATAGGGTACACACCCACCTACCGTACCATTGCTGGAAAGGCTTTTTCATAACCAGTAAGGCCCAATGGGATTCATGCACAGGATTGCCTTCTAGAGATGGGTGTGGCTGGTCTTCATGTCTTACATCATGGTGAGAGCAGATTTCCAACTTGGCTTCTCCAGAGGCACAGACTTATTTTAGACTTGATGATTTTTAAGAAAGATCATACGTCAGATTTTACATTTCAATCTCTGTTTTTCAACATTTTATATTTGTTTCATGGTTTCACAATAGTGTATGCCAATGGCTCCAAGCAAAGGAATTCCCTTGGCTGCTCTGTCATGTTGCCCCAATCATGTCACCAGGATTCACCTTGCAGACGAGTATACTATTTTCTCGACAGAGCTCCACATGATCCTGAAGGCACTGGAGCAGATGCATCATATTTGGGGCAAACAGTTTCTCATTTGCTCCAATTCCCTTAGTGCCTTACAATCGATACAGAACCTATACCCAGCCGAGGAGTTAGTCCAGCTGATATATGACTGACTGTACTTGCTCTAACAGCAAAGTACGCAGATGTGATTCTACTGGCTGCCAGGTCATGTAGGGATATGGGGAAATGAACAGACTGATCAGGCTGCTGAAGAGGCCTGCAGAGGACAGGATGTGGCACAGTGTCCTATTCCCTTGCAGGCGTCATTTCTGCAGTACACAGGAAGTGCATGCAGTTGTGGGATGAGGAATGGCTGGCAGGACTGTGGTTGATGAAGTCAACAACCCGGCTGTGGCATTCCTCCTGCAAGTTGCTCAGGCAGGATAAAATGGCCCTCATGCATCTCAGAACTGGGCACAGCATTCTCACACATAGCTTTCTACTACAGCAAGAGGATCCCTCATTCTTTGATGCTTGTGCTGTGCACATCTCTGTCCACCATATTTTAACAGAATGCATTTTATGTCATGATGCAAGGACAGAAGGAAATATTGGTGAGGATCTGCCCTCTATTTTAGCTGATGATGAGATGAGTGTGACTAAGGTTTTAAAGTTTTGTGATGTGCCTGGACTTTGGCCTAAGCTTTTAGGCTGGAGGTTTTAGTGTGGTGCAGAGTGGCTGGCTTCTCCATTTTTTTTTTCTTGTGGTCAGCCAGCCATGTCCATCTACTATGTTGTTTTAGCTCCTTATACCACTTTCTTCCTGTGTCATTAGCGTTTTACTACTGATGCAATCTTTCATTCTGTGATTCTGTGCGGGTATGCACACAGCTTTCCAACTGTCATTACCTGTGTTTTACACACTGTTTTATCTTCCTTTTTTTTTTGTATTTTTCTGACACTCATGTCAATCTGTTTTTGTGCATGTGCTAAAGACCTTGCTGTCATGCGCCCATACAAATATGTCCATGTCCATTTCTGAGTTAGAACAAATTTAATATACATTGTTGTATTATTTAAACACTGTCATTGCTTAAAACATACCACAGTAGTGTAGAGGTAGTTGAGATGAGCAGGGCACTGGTGGTCTATCAAGTGAAGAAACTACCTCAAATTGGCCTACAAAAACTACTTAAATTATAGCGCATGCACATTGTGGGAGATTTTCAGTATTCATGTATTCTTTTTGTGCATATTGTGGTGTCTCTGGCGCAGAGCACCCTATCTTTGACTATGATCTCTTTAAACTGCTTTGTTCTATGTCTCACTCAGCTCACAACTTAACATAGTTCCCATGGTTGGACACTGCTGGCAGAGCATACTAGCTAGCAAACATCACCTACAGCAGTCCACATTAGGAAATGTGGAAGCATGTCACATGGTACTCTAGATGTTACATGCAAAGCATAGGTTCCAGAATTGGCTCTCTCTCTCTGCCTTCAGCCTCTGACCAGACAACAAGAGTCCTTTCCTGGATCCTCCATAAGTTAGTCAAAATAACTGCTCCACACTTCTGGCAGCCTGAACATCTTCTATAGGTGTGGCCTATGTAGTCCATATCATGAATTGCAGCATGATTTCTTTTTAGCAAATCTTCCTGTTCTTGAAACTTCCTGGCAGTTTAAAACTGTGTGCCGGACCGAGACTCGAACTCAGGACCTTTGCCTTTTGCAGGCAAGTGCTCTACCAACTGAGCTACCCAAGCATGACTCACGCCCCATTCTCACAGCTTTATTTCTACCAGTACCTTGTCTCCTACCTTCCAAACTTTACAGAAGCTCTCCTGTGAACCTTGCAGAACTAGCACTCCTGAAAGAAAGGATATTGCGGAGACATGGCTTAGCCACAGACTCGGGGATGTTTCCAGAATGAGATTTTCACTCTGCAGTGGAGTGTGCGCTGATATGAGTTTCATATCAGTGCACACTCACTGCACAGTGAAAATCTCGTTCTGGCTTCCTGTTCTTATTTAAAAATATTCTTCGGATGTCCACGCCCAAGTCCTTCCATCACCCACCTGCACGCCTGACATCAGAACTGGGATCTGACCCACCTTATGGCCCAGAAGCTACCTCTATTTTTGTGTATGGGTGTCACAATATACACATTATCATGGTAAAGGTTGGAGTAGTCACATGAGTGGCCTGACCCTGCCCAGTGTTCATCCATTGGCACTATCAGGTGTGAGCCTGTTTGTTGTACTGGGCATTGGTTGTCCTCAGCGTCTGCTAAGAATGAGAAAGCTGAGAGTCATAAAATGTTCCAAAGCCATTGCACTTAAGTGACTATGCCCTAATGCTGTTATTAGAGGCATGGTCATCAATGAGGTGCTGCTTGCCTGTCCTGCCACAATGGCAGCAGCCAAACAAAGTCCAGCTGCACTGTAACACACTAAACTTGTGCCAGCATATGGCTTGCCTGCCAGCTATGTGTGAATAATGATCGAAGCAGAAGAAATGAATTAAAATTTGTGCTGCAGCTGGGACTCGAACCTGGGTCTACTTGCTTGTTAAGCAAAAATGCTAACCATTACACTACCACAGCACAATGGTCAACATTGCTGCACAAACTACTGAAATTGAGTGTCCTCCCCAACACAAACTTCAATTTATATCTTCAGCTTCTTTTCCCTACTACATTGTCACTGCTGCCATGGCTCTCTGGCACTGGAATAGCACCCCAGAGTTGGACATAATGGGGAAAGTCCTGCACCATAGGTGATCTTATAGATCTCATAATTAAATGAAACCCTGAGACATTTAAGTCTCTCCTTTATCTACGATAATGATCGAAGCAGAAGAAATGAATTAAAATTTGTGCTGCGGACAGTACTCGAACCCGAGCCTTCTTGCTTGTTAGGCAGAAATGTTAACCATTATGAAACCACAGCACAACAGTGAACATTGCTGCATGAAACACCCCAGTGTTGGACATGCTATTCCGAGGCCGGAGAGCCCTGGCAGTAGTGACAATGTCGCAAGTCACCGAAGTGGCATCAAATCAAAAGACTTGCACCCGGCAAACAGTCTACCCGATTGGAGGCCCTAGACACATGACATTTTAGTGACAATGTACTAGGGAAAATAAGTTGAAGAGATGAATTGAAGTTTGTGTTGGGGAGGGCACTCAACTCGAGTAGTTCATGCAGCAATGTTGACCATTGTGCTGTGGTGGTGTAATGGTTAGCATTTCTGCTTAGCAAGCAAGAAGACTCGGGTGCTAGTCCCAGCCACAGCACAAATTTTAATTCATTTCTTCTGCTTCAATCATTATCATAGATAAAGAAGAGACTTAAATGTCTCAGGGTTTCATTTAATTATGAGATCTATGTGAACAATACTTTGCTTTGAACACAAATGCCACCACCACAGATTTGCTGATTATAGGCTGCATTTAGAGAAGTCTGTGAGTGTATCACCCACTGGTGCCACTCTGTCTGTTGTTGTGTGGCTGGGCTTGCCAGCCCCAGTGCCTTGCTGCCTCACTGCTACATGGCCTGCTGGACGGTTGAGTTGTTTCCACCAGGAGCCACACTGTGTGCTGCCAGTTATGCTGTGGCCTCCATTCTCCCCATTCATCTGTGCAACTGACTGCTGTGCATGTATCTGTCCTGCCTGAGGTTCCGGGTTCAACAATGGGGACCACACCATACATTGCCACCATTGCAGGCAGCCCATGTCGTCATCTGTGCCACCTTCATTCGGACACTGTGTGCTTGCTGCTTGCACCTACCACCACTCAGTGCATGCTAACTCACCTGCCACATACATTTGCTTCTCAAACATTGCATCACCCTGTGCTGTGTCTCATGGCAACAACTGTAAATGCCAACAAACCAACTGGGTTGGCCCTGTGACATCAAAAAGTATACAGGATGAACATTAATAAAGCCAAGAAACTGCAGGGGCAGAGTCCTGACTGCAACTGGAGGAAAAAAGCTCCTATGAACTTGTGTCAGGAAATGGACAGCATGCATGCAACAACAACAAATCATCCCATAACACAATACAGAGCTACATTGCATCCATCTCACAACAGATATTCAAAGTGGCCTCCATGAGATTGCAGGTGATAAGGATAGTAGCTGTTGGCAAGCAGAAAACATACAAGCATACTTTGGCTTGCACCAAGTTGGTGGGCCACCTACCTGGAGCATGTACTAGGATTCATCTCAATATCCTGTAGAACCTGATCCTTGAAATGTAGTGTACACACATTCCACCACCTCCTTGCACATTTGTCTGTCTGAAAGAACTCATAATAACACAAATGCCAAAAAATGGCTTGAAATGTTGTGTGATGTGGTTGGTGTCTGTGAGGTTACTTATTTTGGTATGGCTGTGCTGCCTCTTGACTATTTCCATCTGCCTGTCCATACACAAACACCATCTCAGCTTGCTCGCAATGTGAATACCAGACCATTCTGCTGCTTATAGTATGCAGCATCAATCACACAGCATGTAACACACAAGGAACACACGGCATGTGGCCAGAGGAAGTGTCATTCATAAGTGCCATCTACCATGGCAACAATGCATTTCCAAACACATGTTCATAGGTCTTTTTTCCCCTCCATTTCCAGTCAGGAATCTATCTCTGCAGTTTTCTCAGTTTTATTAATATTCACCATGTATACATGCATGCTTACCATGCATTTAACAATCACAACATATGTGGCCAATAATTCCATTGCAAACATCACATGAAACCTCAAGCACTTTTGAAAAGATATCCTGTCAGTTACTGAGCACTTTTCTAGTACCTAGTGCTAGTACTGCCTGCTGATGTGGTGATAGGAAATGTTGCAAAGCCATTTTTAAACAACTTCATAGTACCTTATGATAGTCCTAATGCTATGTTAATGGATCAGGAAAGATAAAATATCCATCTTTAATGGATCAATAGAACTGTCATTCACATGTTATGTGAATAAATAGCACTCTGGTTGGGACTGCAATATTCTGTTAATCCAGTCTGCTTGCAGTAGCAGAATTCACAAAGCAACTGGGCATACCCCCTACGATATGATTTATGGTTGTGCTATGATTTTGCACTTTGAGATAGACAAACTACCTCCAAGTGTGGATTCAAAGGAAGTAAGAAGCTTGTCACCTAGACTCAGAGTGTGGTAAAATAATATTAAAGTCACAATAAAGTAAGTGCAGAGAGGAAATAATGGAATAATATTACCCCCTCATCAGCTGAGTGACTGTGTACAGCTGTGAAACTCAGTAATCAAGAAGGGAAAAACAAAGAAGTTGAATCCCTCTTATGAAGGTTCACACCAAATTACATATTTAACATCACTTGACAATATGGACATAAACTAGCTGACTTCTCAATGGTAGTGCATTTTGACAGCCTAAGGCCTTATCAGGGGAATGCTGTGCCACCTCCACCTGCTGCCATAACAGAACCACCCAAGACAAACTGTACATTGGTAAAGCACCACTGAAGAGAAAAATACTACTTCTCCCATCATGAACAAGATCTGCTCTACATCCAAATCAGCCATATGTACTATGATCACTTGATTTGGAGCAGTCTATTGCCCCCATTAATGAAGTTCAGAACCATTATTCTCCAGGAACTCACAATTGGTAAGATGTAGTTGGTGTCCATAGAGTATTCCTAGTTGGTTTCAATGATATTTCCTTTTACATTTTTCTGTTGTGATGTTTTCTTCCAGCTTTCATCTTTCCCTTGGTACTGTTTCAGCAAAGGTCTCTGTTTAAAGAACATGATCCCACAAGCTCTCTTGATTGGTTGCTGTGGATGATTTTATGGTACATCTATGTGTTTCCATATTTTGGTAGTTTATACTTACTGACATGCTGCATCACCTCATTCTCAGCTGCCTAAACCAGCCTCCTGCCTTTCTTTTGCAGTGATGGATCAGTGTGACAGTGTCAAACATCTTGCATTGCTATGTTATGCTGTGATGCTGGCTTTTAGCATATGGCTTATTTAAGATTATGTATATTTACAGTTTTAGCTTTCATCTAACCTTTTGCAGTACTTGTATATGCAGAGGGAGAAAGAGTAGAGGTTACTACCACCTTTTATGTAACATTCTGCAGAATTTGTATATGCAGAGGGAATAAGAGTAGAGGTTACTTTCAGCTTTTATGTAACCTTCTGCAGTATTTGCATAGGCAGAGGGGGCAAGAATAAAGGTTAGTTCCTTTATTGTGAGACTATTTGCAGTCATTGTACTCTCTTGTGAGAAATGTTATCTTGTAATGCTAGGAACAGTCCTGTGATCAGATTATGCAAGCAACAAACACTCAGAAAAATTGTAGGGTACTTCTGAAAATAATCATGTCTTAAACTTTGTATGGCTGTAAGGTTGAATGTAATTTAGTGGTAAGATACCTTCCTCACTTATTGTGTAGACACTGAGACTTGTAGCTAGATAACGGAGTACATTATTCTATCATTTCTGTGTGCTTCCTGTTGAGTCCATGGGATGGCATTGGTTCGAAGCCATGTATATGTCTTATATTAGAATGGATAGCATCTTACTAAGCATGCCTTCACAAGTGAC
Source organism: Schistocerca cancellata (assembly GCF_023864275.1). Classification (NCBI taxonomy): domain Eukaryota; kingdom Metazoa; phylum Arthropoda; class Insecta; order Orthoptera; family Acrididae; genus Schistocerca; species Schistocerca cancellata. The sequence continues at coordinate 276,705,202 of NC_064634.1, read as the reverse complement.
CTAGATGCCATCAGTACAGCTAATTATTACTATTTATGGACTGAAATATACCACTTGTGGAAGTAGGTATGATGGCTTAAATGAATACGCTAAGATTCCAGATATACAGATAAGAACTTTAATAATCGGCTTGATACTGCTATAGATCAACGCACAATCAGTACAATTCAAAATGAACTGAAGGTCTGCACACTATCATCCACAAACCCACACTATCATCCACAAACCCACACTATCACACAAACTATCCACAAACCCAAAGAAGGCAGTCCAAAGATAGGCCACTCGACCAATTGCATGCCGCCACTGAGCCTCCCCCTCAACAGTGCAGACCACTTGTGGCATTATGCAGAGGAGAAGGCATCAGGGACACTGCTCACAGATTAAGATCCAGGAGCAGTAGCTACATCGGGGTCTGTAGGCAGGGCCAAGTGCGAGTTGCTGCTGATGGATGAGAGGGTGGGTTTGGGGGAATGTATGACATAGTCCTTATGCCACTTGGGTGGGTATAATAAGTGGCCTGCACATGAGACCTGTAGCATTGATGAAGGAAGAGATCGCATTGCTTTCTGTGCCTGGAGGGAATTGGAGGTGTTTGATGATAGAAATGGAAGAGGTGGGAGAGTTGTCGGCTGAGTGGGGCAGAGCATGAAGGATGAAGGATGAAAATGAAATTGTCGGATACCTATAGAGAGATGTCATACGGGGAAAAATGGGACACATCTGTCTGGAGGCTAAAAGAGCTAGGAGGGGAAGGGGAAAAGTGGGTAATGGGAGAGGAAAGTGAACCCTCACCCTCAGGGCTCAGGCTTGGGCAGGCTGTAGTTGGAGCCGGTGCCAAGCAGCCGTCGAGAGGCGAGATGTTGGTGTCAGCGGAGATCTTGTGCTATGTTGTAGGCACAGGAACAGGCTTGCCCACAGCGTTGTCAGCAACAGTCCATGCTGGCTTCCACCAGTGGACTGAAACAGTGAGAGGTCGGTCATATAGGAGGATGTCAAATGTGTTCATTGCATGTGATAATGTTTTATGAGGGCTGGAATATGGGCATTGTAAAGCTGCACACACTGAGTCATTGCATAGCATCACATAATCACACTTGTTTAGTTTCCTGTGGATAAACGTGGTCGGAGTGGAGTGAGAACCGGGAGGCAGCACATGCTGTCATGAAATATGCGAGCACACCTGCTCTACTAGGGGAGGAAGTTCAGTGTCTGCAAGCGGAGGTGACTCCTCAATGAACTGGGCCAGAAGGACCAATGATTCACCATACAATATTTTGGCCAGGGAGACCTTAAGGTCCTCTTTGAAGGATGCACAGATACCCAGGAGAACCCAGGGTAATGTGTCAGATCAGAAGGAGCTGTGGCACATGTGAGCAGCTTTTAAGGTGCCACTGCTCCATGAGGCTGTTACTTTGGGAGTGGTAGGCAGTAGTGCAGAATCGTGCCACCCCACACAGTTCACATAATTTGGAAAAAGTATAGATTTGAACTGTTGGCCTCCATCTGTTGTAACATAGGATGGACAGCCAAAACGAGAAACCCATGTGGCTATAAAAGAACAAGCAACAGAGTCTGCAGAAATGTCCACCATAGGGGTAGCCTCTACCCAACAGATCAACCTATAAATAATTGACAGGACGTATCCATAGTTTTGTGAGAGGAGCAGTGGACTGGACAAATCAAGGTGTATATGTCTGAAGCAACCTAGTGGTACATCAAACCTGGAGGTCGGGGTTTGCACATGCCTACCGATCTTGGAGTGTTGGTATACAACACATGCTCATGGCCAGTCATGGCACTGAGCTTTAATTCCAGGCCACACAAAAGCATTCAGCCTGGTTATGGCCTTGATGCCCAGCCGGATGAGGTTGTCATCTTGTGGATGATGGGATGAATGAGCGGAGTGAGCCAGTTGAGACATCACAATGGAGTGGGATGCTTGACCCATGGAGCATGTGAAGCTTGATCTTAAGAGCAGTGGAATTGTCCTTGAGTAATTTCACGATTTCTGCATCATGATGTTGCGCTCAAGCGAATGCATCGAAGTCAGTGACGCTATCTATGGCAGAGATGTGGGAGAGGTAATAGGCTATGACGTTGTCTGCTCCCTGTATGTAGTGAAAGTCATTGGTGAATTGGGCAATAAGGTCCATGTGGTGAGACTAGCAGGGAGGGGAGTCCGCAGGTGTGTTGCATAAAGCGTCTGCAAGGGGCAGTGGTGAGTGAAGACTGTGACGTATCTACCCTCAATGTTTTTGTGGAAATAACATATAGCTTTGTACACAGGAAGAAGCTTCAGCCTGAATTCTGACCATTTCTTCTGGGAGGTCAATAACTTTTTGAGAAGAGATGTAGGGGTTGTACTTCACCTCCAATGTGCTGTTTCAGGACATCCCCAATCAAAGAATCACTGGTGTCTGTGCTGATGGAGATTTTTGCATCTGCAACCAGATGAGCTAAAGTGACACCTTGCACAAGGGTCTGTTTCAAATCCACAAATGCATGCTCCATCTCCTTGGTCCATGGTACATTGCATGTGCCTGTTATATGTGGGCCATACAGAGCATCTATAAATGGTGTTTGTAGTGACACAGCCTAAGGGATGTGGCAACGGAATAAGTTAATCAACCCTGAAAGACCTTGCAAGTCACAGTACAATTCTGTCTGAGGTAGGTCTAATACCTGCAGCCAACACTTTGTGGCCGAGAAAAGTGACCAAAGTGCATCAGAGTTGCATTTTGTCCTCGCTGATTACCGCACCATTATCGGATAAGATACAAAGCACTGCCTTGATAATGTTCGTGTTCTTCTGCCGATGGTGAAAAAATTAGAATATTGTCAAGCTATGCATAGCAAAATGGGAGCCCAAGAAGGAGGGTGTCCAGGAAGCATTGCCATGTCTGCGCTGCATTCTTTAAATGATATGGCATGTAGGGATACTCAAAAAAGCCAAAGGGTGTGATTATAACAGTTTTATGTATGCCATCAGGGTGCATCAGGATTTGATGATATGCTTTCTTGCAATCTACCATGCTAAAGACCTTAGAATCACTTAGTTGTTGTGCAAAGTCCTGTATATGGGGAACTGGGTAATTGTTCAAAATGGTCCTATCGTTTAGTCTATATAATCCCAACAAAGCCTGAATGAACTATCTTTTGTTTGGAGCGAGTCGATTTGGTGACAACCAATCACTGGATGAGGGGTGAACAACCCTGCAGTTAAGAGTTCCTGAATAATAGACCTAGTGACCTTGAGTTTATGAGGGTTCAGTCTCTGAGCTTTATGTCTAACAGGGAGGCCTTCGGTAGTGTTCAATTTATGACATGCACTGTTGGTGACAGCCAAAAGACTTCACGACTTGGGGTGGGGATCACACTATTCACTAGGTGAGATAGGAACACTGAGCTTAGTATCATCTGTCGCTCAGTCGTCAGTGTCGGGGGCAGGTGGTGAGGTGGATCAGTGGTGCTGTAAAGGCTGGAGATCTTGTATCTGGTGAGGTCGAGGGCATGAGTAGTATCTTTGATGAGTTTTCATAACATGGCTTGATTAGTTTGGAGGTCATTAATCTGTTGGCATTGAGCTACAATGCCACAATTTGCACTCATGAGCTTAGCTGTAACCAGAACACACTTGGCTGTCAAAGAGCTAAGAGAACTGTCCCGAGGGGGTTGGGTTGTGCTCGAGAGGCAGATTTGAGAGGAATAGTCATATCAGTAGGTAGATGATGCAGGGTATTGTCCAACATGTTGATGGAAAATGGGTGGTGATGTAGGAAATCAATGCCTGTCACAGTGTAAATGACTTCTGCTTCTTGAAATGTCCATGGAAACTGCAGAGAGGTGAATAATTTCAATGTGAGTGGAGCTGTACCAAGCACATTAATGTCTGAATCATTTGCAGCCTGCAGTAATGTTGGCGAGGGTCGCAGATTTGGAGGTGCAAGTGATGGGGCATTGGCACTTGTGTCAGCCCCGCTGTCAATCAAAAATTTTTGGTTAGTGGTAGCATCATGCACATCAAGGCATCTGTCGATGTGTGAGGCATTATGTGCTGGCTGCTCATGACTGTGGTGCCATGTATTTGTTGATTTGAGATGATACGCCTAATGCATCTTGCATTGTGTATTTTCTGCTGCACATGGTGAGCAACAGTTGCGGAGTTGCGGGCGGCGTTGCTAAAGGTGACATGAAATCAGAATAAGGGTTAACATGGAGTCTGTGGTTGACTGGCCATAGTAGTACTGGAGGTTTCTGCTACACTGCGCTGTGTGTCACTCAAGTCTGCCAGTGTGGAGGGGAGGGGGTTGGAGGGCACAGGCTGCAGTGCATGTGGCTGCCAGATGGAAGCACTTGTGCTGTCTGCATGGACAATACCGGGTGGTGGAGGGGACAGTACTGCACTGATGTTACTCGACTGAGTGGGGAAACTGGAACGTGAAATGAAAGTTCGCACTGGTGAATTATCTTGAAAGCGCAGTCCACCACCAATGGTTTTTCATTGAGTGACCTTAATGTGAGAGGCAGGAGCTGTAGCTGTAATGTTTCTGGTAATTTTATTAACCAGATCAACCACAGTGTTGCATCTGGCAGAAAGTCACATGTTGCAAGGGCATATAGACGACACCACAGTGCAGAGGGAGTGAGGTTGCCTAAATGTTCGTTGCGAGTAATGTGGTGAATTATCGTGTCAGATGATAGTGACAAATATTCACACATAATTCGTTTAGCATTTGTGTATAGCAGTGGAAAGGAGAGGGGGGTGGGGGCTGGGGGCGGGTGCACCACAGTGTCACTGATTAAGTCCAAATGGTCGTGTAAATGGCTGGCGAGGCACACGAATTCTGATTCCTTACAGTGGACACCGGTAGTATAAAAAATAGAGTCCATGAGTGCAAACCAGGTGTTTGGCTGTTCCTTTACAAAAGTAGGCAATTTGGGAAATTTGGCATGCTGGATGTCTGATAACACAACGGTTCTTAGGGGCTGATTGCACACAACTGTTTGTTTGGTAGTGGTAACACTGGAGAGAGGGGAACATTGGGTCTCAGAAACTTGACCAGGCGGGCTAGGTTCCTGTTGCAGCTAGGGCTTCGGGAAATGTTGTGGCAAGGTAGTAGCATCTTCCATATCAATCAATAATGCACTGCTCGGAATGTGTGGTAGGTGTGGGAGAGAGTTGTAATTCAGTTGGAAACGTGGCTGGTATGCACAGTGCTGCAGACTTGACTTTGGCTGAGACAAGACAGCATGGTTTGGCAAACCAGTGTTGTATGAAATTGGATGCAGTATATTCCGGAACATGAGGCACAGTTTGTGATACATCACTCTCTTGTTCAAAATGTCCATACATGTATGAAGGCACAGTCTGAAGCAAAATGGTGGTGACTGTGTGGCCCCTGTTAACCTGAGTCGAAGCACTCACAGGCGCAGCAGAAAGATGACGAAAGTTCATGTCTGGAAGTTCTGGTTGCAAAGCTGGAAGTTATGATGGCATCTGGTTCACTAATAAGTAAGGTGCTTGAGTCATGGTAGGTGAAGATAGCTGCTGTTGGCTGTTGAAAGGCCATAGCAACAAAGCAACAAAAAATGATACAAAAAGCACAAAAACAGTTCGGAGCACTTGTTTTTGGGGCCACTAATTCGGAAGTAGGTATGATGGCTTAAATGAATATACTAAGATTCCACAAATAGAGGTAAGTACTTTAATTATTGGCTTGATATCACTAAACATCAACACACAATTAGTACAATTCAAATCTTCACAATGAACTGAAGGTCCGCGCACTATCAGCCACAGAGCCAAAGTAGGTAGTCCAAAGATAGGTCATTCGACCGATTGCATGCCGCCACACACTTATACTATGCTGCTTTAATTTGTGAATTCTCCTCAGATTACTGTCAATGTGAGTGTTACACCATCAACATCAATGCTTTCCCTGATGGTGGCCCTATATCAGATTCATAAATAAACATTTTATTTGTTGAAATGTAACAAAATCTGAATACAAAAGTAACCTGAGTGGCAAACATTCTGAGATATTTTGCTTGTGCAACAGACTGTTCACAGTTAGAGAAAGTTTTGTCTGTGAAAGACAAGTTCTATGTATCTCACTAAGTGTACTAAAGAGTAATAAAGTGTACCTGAGGTTTTCACTGAATATTGTGCATTCCGAATAGCAATAAATTTTGTTATAATTTTCTTCTTTAAGAAAAGAGGAAGAAAGAAGATTAGAGGCATTTGAAATGTGGATTTGGAGGAGGAAGGAAGTGATAAAATCAATAGACGAAGTGGCAAATGAGGAGATGTTGAGAACAGTGGGGGAAGATAAAGAAATTTTAAAGGTAATCAAGAAGAAGGAACACAATTGGCTTGGACATTGGATGAGAAGAGATTGTCTACTGACAGATCATATGGAAGCAATGGTGAATGGAAGAAGAAGAAGAAGAAGAAGAAGAAGAAGAAGAAGAAGAAGAAGATAACAGAAGGTGGATAGTATAAGGACAGAAAACAGTTACAAGAAAATGAAGAGAGTAACAAATGGTAGGACTGCATTGAATGCTACATGCCCTAGAACAGGACACTGATGACGATGATTTTTGAGAAGTGTATTATGCCCCCTCCACTGAGATTCAAAGTTGAATATGTGGCCCTTGCGGTCTAATAATGTAGAAACCTCTATTCCAATATAACCCTTTCTTCCTTTTGTCTGCAATGATGATCACCATTATTGTTAGTGTGTTACTTTTGTGTGTTTGTATTAACCATTGTTAGTGTGTATCAGTACTTACGTGGATGAAGACTTTGCCCTTCAACTTTTGTGTTGCCTTGATTCCCGCTGATGTGCATTTTCTTCTGCATTTTTCCTGTGTTTTGCAATGACAAATGGACAAATGTAAGGTGAGAAGTGTCCAGTGAAGCAGTATTATGACCAGCCCTTAAAAAATAGGCCTTTAATATTAGTGTGTGTACATGCCCCTGGGAATGGTATGTGTATGGGAATTATTATGTTGTGATCTTACTGTGACAGGCTTTATGCCTGCTGAACACCAAAATCAAATTGGCCTTTGCCCTTTTCACTCTATGCAAAGTTCTGTGAAGTCGACAGTTAATAGGCTATGTGTGTGTTACAGACCACCAGTTGCTTTTATTTGCTTCTGGTGAACTCTGATAGGATTAATTACATTTTTCTCAAGGAACAGGAGTTGTTGCAAGATCAAATTCATGTGTTGCAGTGCAAAAAGTGCTGCCACGAGTGATGCCATCATGATAGAGGCAGAGCCTATGTCCCCTTGCCTACCTGCCCCACATGTATTTGCTGCCATTTGCACGAGCTGACATGTGGCCCACCAAATGTTACACCACTACTATAGCAATATATACACATAATTTATTCACAATACACATCTTGCTATTATAGCTACTTAACCTATGTTTCTTAAATATCATGTGACCTCATTAGCCTTTTATACAACCTATAACCCTAACGTATATTGGTTATGCCTACACAGGGTGTCCAGAAAAAAGTGTCGAATACTTTGAGTGGTGGTAGTTTGTATGTATGTATGTATTTATTTATTGAACTGGGAACCTAGAAACGATGGAGAGGCTTTGTCCCCACTGTAGCCCTCAGTGGTACACAACCCCACGACAGTCCACTCACCCCACCGCCTCCCTACACCGAACCCATGGTTATTGTGTGGTTTGGCCCCCAGTGGAATCCCCCTCCCCTCCCCCTCCCTCCCCCCCTCCTCAGGGAACATCTCATTCCAGATGAGTGTAACCCCAACATTTATGTGGTAGAGCAATTGTGATGTACGCGTATGTGGAGACAGTGTTTGCGCAGCAATCGTCGACATAGTGTAACTGAGGCAGAATATGAGGAACCAGGCCATATTTGCTAAGGCAGATGGAAAACTGCCTTAAAAACCATCCACAGGCTGGCTGGCACATCGGACCTCGACACTATCCACTGGGCAGATTCGTGCCAGGGCCCGGCACACCTTTCCACTTGGGCTAGCTGGGTGGGCTACGAGGTGATAGTGCTCAGCAAAACAAGAAAAAAAAAAAGTCCAGTAAACATGTGTCCAGAAACTCATACTTTCTGTTTATAGGAAGGGCTGCACGACACTTGGTTGTGGATGTTAGCACAGTCATGGCATTGGCACTTTATCAAATGTGTTAGCAGGGTATTATGATGCCTTACTCACAGTACTCTACCTACCATTAGGTGATCTGCAGTCAGTTGTGTGGTTCGAGTCATGTAGGCTGCTTTAGTTTCTGTTGTTTTTGTGTACCTTATTTGGAGTAGGTATTAAAATCCATGGTGAAGAAATAAAAACTTTGAGGTTCGCCGATGACATTGTAATTCTGTCAGAGACAGCAAAACGAGGATAATGGAATGTAGTCGAATTAAGTCGGGTGATGCTGAGGGAATTAGATTAGGAAATGAGACACTTAAAGTAGTAAAGGAGTTTGGCTATTTGGGAAGCAAAATAACTGATGATGGTCAAAGTAGTGAAACAAATACTAACAAAGAGATAGAGGGGCTGGCCAGTACTTACCTCAGCTCAGTACAGCCGATAGATACACAAAAAACAGAACCGAAAATTTACGTTCCTAGCTTTCGGAACAAATGTTCCTTCATCAGGAAGGAGAGAGGGGAAAGAAAGGGAAGAAGGGAAAGTAGATTCACTTACTCACAACCCAGGTTATGAAGCAACAGGGAAAGGAAAATAGGGAGGGTAGCAAGGATGGAGGCATGGTTGTCAGAGGGAAGCCAGTACTGTGCCAGCTTCAAACCAAAAAGGATGCATACAGAAGTAAAGAGGTATGTAGTATAAAGATAAACACAACTATGTAGGATGAAAAGATGCGTGAATGGCTAAAGAGGAAAGGGAAAGAGGAGAAGACTGAAGAGTAAATGGGAGTGAGGTTGTTTAATGTAGGTTCAGTCCAGGGGGATGGCGGGATGAAAGGATGTGTTGGAGTGCAAGTTCCCATCTCCGCAGTTCAGAGGGACTGGTGTTGGGTGGGAGAAGCCAAATGGCACATACGGTGTAGCAGGTTCCTAGGTCCCTAGAATTATGCTGGAGGGCATGCTCCGCTACTGGGTAATGGGCTTCTCCTAGGCAGACAGTTCGTCTGTGTCCATTCATGCGCTCTGCCAGTTTAGTTGTTGTCATACCAATGTAAAAGGCTGTGCAGTGCAGGCATGTCAGTTGATGAATGACATGTGTAGTTTCACATGTGGCCCTGCCTTGAATTGTGTATGTTTTACCAGTAGCAGGGCTGGAGTAGGCGGTTGTGGGGGGATGCATGGGGCAGGTTTTGCAGCGGGGTCGGTTACAGGGGTAGGAACCACTGGGTAGAGAAGGTAGTCTGGGAATATTGTAGGGTTTAACAAGGATGTTACGGAGGTTAGGGGGGCGACAAAAGGCAACTCTGGGTGGTGTGGGGAGAATTTTGTCAAGGGATGATCTCATTTCAGGGGTTGATTTGAGAAAGTCATATCCCTGGCGGAGTAATTTGTTGATGTTTTCGAGGCCAGGATAATATTGGGTGACAAGGGGGATGCTTCTGTGTGGTCTGGGGGTAGGAACATTGTTGTTGGACGGGGAGGTATGTATGGCTCGGGAGATCTGTTTGTGGACAAGGTCTGCAGGATAGTTGCGGGATAGGAAAGCACTGGTCAGGTTATTGGTGTAATTGTTGAGGGATTCATCACTGGAGCAGATACGTTTGCCACGAATACCTAAGCTGTAGGGCAGGGAGCGTTTGATGTGGAATGGACGGCAGCTATCAAAAAGAAGGTACTGTTGTTTGTTTGTGGGTTTGATATGGACAGAGATGTGGATGTGAGCTTCAACAAGATGAAGGTCAACATCCAGGAAGGTGGCTTTGGTTTTGGAGAAGGATCAGGTGAAATTCAGATTCGAAAAGGAGTTGAGGTTATGAAGGAAATTAAGGAGTGTTTCTTCACCATGAGTCCAGACCACAAAGATGTCATCTATGAACTTATACCAGGCCATGGGAAGCAGCTGTTGGGTCTTCAGGAAAGCCTCCTCCATGCAGCCCTATGAAGAGGTTTGGCATAGGACGGAGCCATCCTGGTTCCCATGGCCATTCCCCTGATTTGTTTGTAGGTCTGGCCTTCAAAAGTGAAGTAATTATGGGTGAGGATGAAGTTGGTAAGTGTGATAAGGAACGAGGTTTTGGAAGATCTTTGGGTGGGCGTTGGGAGAGGTAGTGCTCAAGGGCAGAGAGACCATGGGTATGTGGGATGTTTGTTTGCCCCATGCATCCCCCCACAACCACCTACTCCAACCCCGCTATTGGTAAAACATACACAATTCAAAGCAGGGCCATGTGTGAAACTATACGTGTTATTTATCAACTGACATGCCTGCACTGCACAGCCTTTTACATCGGTATGACAACAACTAAACTGGCTGAGAGCATGAACGGACACAGACGAACTGTCTGCCTAGGGTATGCCCAATACCCAGTAGCGGAGCATGCCCTCCAGCATAATTCAAGGGACCTATGAACCTGCTACACCGTATGTGCCATTTGGCTTCTCCCACCCAACACCAGTCCCTCTGAACTGCGGAGATGGGAACTTGCACTCCAACACATCCTTTCATCCCGCCATCCCCCTGGACTGAACCTACGTTAAACAACTTCACTCCCATTTACTCTTCAGTCTTCTCCTCTTTCCCTTTCCTCTTTAGCCACTCACACATCTTTTCATCCTACATAGTTGTGTTTATCTTTATACTATATATCTCTTTACTTCTGTATGCATCCTCTTTGGTTTGAAGCTGGCACAGTACTTACAGTAGAATATCTTTGGCTTCCCTCTGACAACCATGCCTCCATCCTTGCTACCCTCCCTATTTTCCTTTCCCTGTTGCTTCATAACCTGGGTTGTGAGTAAGTGAATCTACTTTCCCTTCTTCCCTTTCTTTCCCCTCTCTCCTCCCTGATGAAGGAACATTTGTTCCGAAAGCTAGGAACGTAAATTTTCGGTTCTGTTTTTTGTGTATCTATCGGCTGTACTGAGCTGAGGTAAGTACTGGCCAGCCTCTCTATCTCTTTGTTAGTATTTGTTTCACATCTTTATATGAGATTTTCCATTAATTGTTTAGATCACCTATATGGTCCACATCCTTCATTGTTTTGTCCCTTTTGCTAGCTATCACTTACATCTGTCATCTTAACACTTTCTCTTCTTCAGTGTTTTATATATACAGAAATAAATATTTTCGTCACCAACTGTGCTAGTTTCATCTTCCTCCTGTTATCTTGTTCCGTTTACAGTCCTCTTCTCTTTTTTTATTTATTGATTTATTTATTTAACATTCCATAGTTTTAACACTCGTTATTCGCTGTTTTCCAGCCAACAATCACTGCCAACAATCTCTTCCACACCTACCAGTATCATCCATTTCCGTCGATTTCTTGTTGCTGATGACATTTTTGTGCCATTGGCTATCTTTCTCTGCCACAGGAAAATTTTTTTGGGACATTTCTGCGCCACCCGCAAACTTTTTTTGTGGCACGCGTGATCTTTTTTGCGGCACGCGCGATCTCTTTTGTGGCACGTGCAATTTTTTTTTTTCGCCACTCGCTATCTCTGTTTTTGAGCAATGTGTGTTCTTTTTCCGTATTTTTCTTATTTAGTGGTCTTCTTTGGTATTGAACATTACCAACACAATTTCTTTCTTTCTCGTCCTTCCCTCCGCGTTTTATTCCTTCTTATGATTACTATTTCAACTTTAGTTATTTAATTTCCCTACCCACCAGTTACCCATTATGTATCCTAATTCTATACCACATTATTAACATTCATTCCGGAAACATGCATTCACCATAGCCAAACTGCAATCCCACATACTTTTCCTCCGGTCCTGCTTAACCTTTGGAATTACCTCTAAAGCGCTTACCTTAAAAGTTCCCATCTCTGGGTGCAATTCCTCCTTCCACCAGTCTCTCCTGGACTTCCAGAACCTTCAATCCTTAGCCCTTATCCACCTGTCCTGAATCTCTACACTACTTCATGTAACCACCACTCCCAACAGCTCTTATCTCTCTTCAAAGTCCTCCACCTCTCAAACCCTTGCTTGGAGAACACACTCAGGAACATCACCCTAGAAGCCAGCTGCAAACTTGAGTTCCATGCCACACACCACCTGAAAAAACCATCCACAGTGCTAGTGCAACACCTAAGAAGTGGGGTCCCTCTCCCTATCCCTCACAAACACCAACCACAACAAAACCTTCAACAAACCCCCCTCATAGCCAACAAACCTAGCCTAGCCACCCTACTCAATCTCCCCATCCCAGCACATACCCCACACAGACCAAATCTCAACTATAACCACAGTCAAATGCCACATATCACCAGTCCCAATTCAGTCCTAAACCTCTCATCCAGATCCCTCTCCCCTCCAGAGACATCTGTTCTATCAAAAGGCTTAACCTTTAGCCCCATGCCTAAATTCAACCACACTGCCCTGGTTAAAGATCTCCTCTCATTCACCCGGAACCTCAACTGGAAATTTCACTTCACTACCCAAGCACAGCCCCCAAATACTAGACCCAGTGTTGAAGCCTGTCTAGAACAGTTCCAGCCGCCTTCTCAAAGGGATCCTCCTGCCTCCCCCAAAACCATCCCTTGCAGACATTTCAGAAATTCCTCACATCCAGTGTTGCCTCCCAGTCCTTCTTGAAGAACATCCCGACAACCCCCAACATCACACCAGCTGAATCCCGTGCCATTAAGGAGCTGAAAATAGACCACTCTATTGTCATCCTCCCGGCAGATAAAGGCTCCACAACTGTCGTACTTGACCGTGTGGAGTATGTGGCAGAAGGACTGCATCAACTCTCCGACACCTCAACCTACAAAGCTGTTACCCAGGATCCCATTCCCTCCACCCAGACTGAGATGCAGAAAATCCTAAAACTCCAAGGTCCCTCACAAGGCCCCACAATGGCTTCCATAGACTTACTCACTCCACCCGAGCCATGTACCCCTACTTTCTACCTATTACCCAAAATCTACAAAGAGAACCATCCTAGCCGTCCCATTGTAGCAGGCTTCAAAGCCCCAACCAAATGTATCTCAGCTCTGGTAGACCAGCACCTCCAACCTATCACCCACAGACTCCCATCCTACATCAACAACACAAACCACTTCCTAGAACGCCTCAAATCCATTCCCACTCCTCTCCCACCTGAAACCTTTCTTGTCACCATAGATGCTACATCCCGTTACACAAACATCCCACATACCCATGGTCTCTCTGCCCTTGAGCACTACCTCTCCCAACGCCCACCTGAAGATCTTCCAAAAACCTCATTCCTTATCACACTTACCAACTTCATCCTCACCCATAATTACTTTACTTTTGAAGGCCAGACTTACAAACAACTCAGGGGAATGGCCATGAGAACCAGGATGGCTCCGTCCTATGCAAACCACTTCATGGGCTGCATGGAGGAGGCTTTCCTGAAGACCCAACAGCTGCTTCCCCTGGCCTGGTGTAGGTTTATAGATGACATCTTTGTGGTCTGGACTCATGGTGAAGAAACACTCCTTAATTTCCTCCATAACCTTAACTGCTTTTCGAATCTGAATTTCACCTGGTCCTTCTCCAAAACCAAAGCCACCTTCCTGGATGTTGACCTTCATCTTGTTGAAGATCACATCCACATCTCTGTCCATATCAAACTCACAAACAAACAACAGTACCTTCACTTTGACAGCTGCCATCCATTCCACATCAAACGCTCCCTTCCCTACAGCCTAGGTATTCGTGGCAAACGTAACTGCTCCAGTGACGAATCCCTCAACAATTACACCAGTAACCTGACCAGTGTTTCCTCCCCCGCAACTATCCTGCAGACCTTGTCCACAAACAGATCTCCCGAGCCATACATACCTCCCCATCCAACAACAATGTTCCTACCCCCAGACCACACAGAAGCATCCCCCTTGTCACCCAATATTATCCTGGCCTCGAAAACATCAACAAATTACTCCGCCAGGGATATGACTTTCTCAAGTCAACCCCTGAAATGAGATCATCCCTTGACAAAATTCTCCCCACACCACCCAGAGTTGCCTTTCGTCGCCCCCCTAACCTCTGTAACATCCTTGTTAAATCCTACAATATTCCCAGACTACCTTCTCTACCCAGAGGTTCCTACCCCTGTAACCAACCCCGCTGCAAAACCTGCCCCATGCATCCCCCCACAACCACCTACTCCAGCCCCGCTACTGGTAAAACATACACAATTCAACGCAGGGCCACATGTGAAACTACACATGTCATTTATCAACTGACATGCCTGCACTGCACAGCCTTTTACATCGGTATGACAACAACTAAACTGGCTGAGAGCATGAATGGACACAGACGAATTGTCTGCCTAGGGTATGCCCAATACCCAGTAGCGGAGCATGCCCTCCAGCATAATTCTAGGGACCTATGAACCTGCTACACCGTATGTGCCATTTGGCTTCTCCCACCCAACACCAGTCCCTCTGAACTGCGGAGGTGGGAACTTGCACTCCAACACATCCTTTCATCCCGCCATCCCCCTGGACTGAACCTACGTTAAACAACCTCACTCCCATTTACTCTTCAGTCTTCTCCTCTTTCCCTTTCCTCTTTAGCCATTCACGCATCTTTTCATCCTACATAGTTGTGTTTATCTTTATACTACATACCTCTTTACTTCTGTATGCATCCTCTTTGGTTTGAAGCTGGCACAGTACTTACAGTAGAATATCTTTGGCTACCCCTCTGACAACCATGCCTCCATCCTTGCTACCCTCCCTATTTTCCTTTCCCTGTTGCTTCATAACCTGGGTTGTGAGTAAGTGAATCTACTTTCCCTTCTTCCCTTTCTTTCCCCTCTCTCCTCCCTGATGAAGGAACATTTGTTCCGAAAGCTAGGAACGTAAATTTTCGGTTCTGTTTTTTGTGTATCTATTGGCTGTACTGAGCTGAGGTAAGTACTGGCCAGCCCCTCTATCTCTTTGTTAGTATTTGTTTCACATCTTTATATGAGATTTTCCAATAATCATTTAGATGGTCAAAGTAGAGAGGATATAAAATGTAGACTGGCAATGGCAAGGAAAGCATTTCTGAAGAAGAGAAATTTGTTAACATCTAGTGTAGATTTAAGTGTCAGGAAGTCGTTTCTGAAAGTATTTGTATTGAGTGTAGCCATGTATGGAAGTGAAACATGGATGATAAATAGTTTGGACAAGAATAGAATAGAAGCTTTTGAAAGATGGGTAGATCACATAACTAATGAGGAGGTATTGAATAGAATAGGGGAGAAGAGGAGTTTGTGGCACAACTTGACTAGAAGAAGGGATCAGTTGGTAGGACATGTTCTGAGGCATCAAGGGATCACCAATATAGTATTGGAGGGCAGCGTGGAGGGTAAAAATGTAGAGGGAGACCAAGAGATGAATACACTAAGCAGATTCAGGATGTAGGTTGCAGTAGTTACTGGGAGACGAAGAAGCTTGCACAGGATAGGGTAGCATGGAGTGCTGCATCAAACCAGTTTCAGGACTGAAGACCACAACAACAACAACATGTACCTTATTGTACGGTACTGTTAACTTTGGGTGCATATCATGGTGTTTTACATTCTTCCAAATGCAAATTCACTTATTCACTTAAGTGTTTACTGATATTTTGCTGGTGTTTTTTTTTTTTTTTTTTTTTTTTTTTTTTTTTATTTACGAATTGTGTACTATATTTACATTTTCTCTCATCCACCATTTGTTAACAATGGAACATAGATATGATATTCTGTTATGGTTTAGGAAATGGACACAGCCTGCAAGTCTGTGCCCTCTATGTTGAAAAATATCCATAGGACAGAGTGCCCTCCAATAAGCTATCTGGCAGACTTTTCTAGCATCAAAGGGACACAGATATCCTTGCACTTCAGAAGACTGATAGTGGAAGGCCCCGCACAGTCTGCATACCTGCCATGGAGGAGCATGTGCTACATACAGTGGAAGGAATCCCTGGGATAAGTGTGTGACAATTAGCAGCAGCACAGGGTGTGTTCACTCTCTTATCTGGGAGGTACTTCATGAACAATTGCTGTACCTATATCATCTACAGCACGTTCAAGCCCTAAGGCCACAGGATCAGTGTGGCAGAAGGCAGTTCTGTCAATGGCTGTTGCAGAAGTGTGCCACAGAACCACTGTTCACATTCAACATTTTATTTACTGATGAGGCAGGGTTCACAATAAATGGTGTTGTGAATTTCCATAATCAACATATATGGGCAGTTGTAAATCCCCAAGCATTTGAGGAACAAGGGCATTAACATTGATTCTCAATCAATGAATGGGCAGGCGTACTTGGCAGTAGGGTCATACATGTTCCCACAAAGATTAACCGAGTTGCATTATGTGGGCTTTCTCATTAATGTATTGCCTACCTAGGTGGAGGCTGTGCCACTGCAGTAGCAGATACAAATGTGGTTGATGCATGATCGTACATCAGCACACTTTTGTCGCAATGTGCACGACCATCTGACACAGAAATTTCAGGACCACTGGATTGGTCGTGGGGAGGGGGTGGGTGCACACTTTGACCTGCTCATTTTCAAGACCTCAGTACCCTAGACTTTTGATTATGAGGACGCATGCAAGAATTGGTCTCTGCCATGCCAATCAACAATGTATGGACACTATAGGGTCACATCTTCAATGTGTGCCAGCAGATACAGTAACAACTGGGTGTATTTCAAAGGGTGCATCTTTCCTTACACCAGAGGGTAGAGGGATACATTGTCATGAATGGATACCACATTGATCACCTCCCACAAACATGTATTTATTTCAGAAAGTTTGCATTTCTGAATCCACGTTTATTGAACTTACCTCAGAAAGTATGCATTTCTGGACCCATGTTTACTGGACTTATTTTCTTGTTTTAATGAGTGATACCAACTCTGAAACTATTTGACACTTCTTTTTGATCACTCTATATATATTTCATAAGACCTTCGGGTAAAAACACCAAACCTCCTCACACAACTGTGCTTTGTCCACTGACAAATTGTATTGCACTGCCATCTGGAAATCACAGCCTTGGTATGTAGTGTGCTATAGCTAAGTGGGCTATTTCTTCAACATTAACTGTTTTTAGTTTTAAGAGAGCCGCTGTTACAAACCAAACCTCTTATATTCTGAGCTCTGCTTCCCTCTTGAAGTTAGTGAACATGTGTGACACCTATGTTTGTCATGGTGATGACTGATTAATAGAGGCACATGGGTCCAGCCCCATAACAGGACTGACCTACCTTCCTGCTATCTCAGAATGTCAGAATGCTAGTACAGGCCAGTAGCCCCCCCCCCCTCCCCCCGCCTCCCTCTCCTCCCTCTCTTCTTTCTGTAGAGTGAGCCTGCCAGCCATGCATCCAGCTTGCCTGTTGTGCATCCATCCAGACATCTTACATCTTCACACTGCCTGTAAGGCTTACCAAGATGCACACATGTCTTTGTTAACTTAACTTATTTGCATACATGGAAACAATGCTTATGAGCATGATTACAATCACAGTTGTCACCAGTACTATCCTCCTGTTAATGGGAATGTTGTACCTTATGACTATGTTTCTCAACTTCTTTTCCTGTGGGGCACACTGATGTACATTTCAAACTTTTGGGACACCCCTCCATGTGAGTTTTTTCCTATATGCAGGAAAGCAAACACAAAGAACATACAATATATATTTTTTATTGTGTAACAACTATGAGGTACAGCTTTTACAAATTTGTGTGTGACCTTTGAATAGGGACCTATGAACACCAAAATAAAGCATACAATAAAAGAAATGTATTACTTTTAAACAAGCACATAAAGATCTCATGAGACATGTAACACACATGTATATTCCTAACAAACCAATGTATTGTGACATGGTGGTGGTTGAGAAAAGCTGTGAGAATGCCATGCCATCTGTGGTGCTTCCATTTTCCACACACATGCACATGGCTTAGTACAGCACTCAGCCAGTGCAAGGGTTTAATCCAGTCTGGGCTTGAGTAAATGTCCTTCCTGAATGGGCATGCAACTTTTTCTGCCTGTTTAAGAGACATTTTCCACTGCACTTCTGCTATAACCTGATAAGATGATGAGTTTCAACAACCAATTTTTTATTCACTACTAAGCAAACTAAGGGGTTCCATTGGCTATGTGAACCTCACGTTTAGTTTCCAGATCCTGACAACTTATCTTTTTCCACCAAAATGAGTCTTGGTGTTCAAGTCTAACATCCAAATGACTGTCTCACACTGCACTACATCCTACACTATATTCACTATCATTTGCCACTGGGAAAACAAAAGGCTGTATCTGTAATCTGGAGGGATTGTCAGAATCATCTTGCATTGCATACAATTAACACCTAACACATGTAACATGACTCTACATATGCTACTGGTGGCCACTTAACATTTCATTGGGGGTGTCAAAAAAAGCTTAGTTTGGTAGCACTGAATGATTATGGAATTTTGTCAATATTTCTCACATTTCTTCACATATTATATCAAACAAAACTTATAGGGAAACAGAAATAAACACTTATTACAACAATGCCCTTCTTATGCACTATGCACAGTAAGAGTTTGATATATTCCTGGAGAACATGATAGCAAGCATTTGTGTAACAGAGAGAGAGAGAGAGAGAGCGAGAGAGAGAGAGAGAGTGGGTGGTTGCTTTAGCTAACTTTTTTGCACGTCTGCATGAGATCATGAACTAACTCTGAAAATATCTCTTGTACACACAAATGCACATGGGCGCACACATATCAACAGCACAATTCTCCACTGCTCACAGGGTATGTGTGGTCACTTTTACACGGCAGTCATAAGTAGGGAGTGTTTCGATGTATGGTTGCTTAAGATACTGGTGGAGACTGGGCCTGAATTACTCTGTTAACAATGCTTCCAACCTCAGCTAACAATTGAGCTTTAGCCATTGCCGGATGGTTTGTGTGTGCCATTTTGCTTTGAGTTGTGCTTGCTGATTGTTTCCTTTTCTTATTTTGAAATGAGTGCAGAGAGCAATCTTGATCTGTCATGGGGTTCGAATATGATTCTCACAACACTAGATGGAATCAGTGATCCATATGCCCATTATTACATTGGTTCTGCCTTCCCAGAAGCACAGAACTCATACATAGTCTACCAGCCCCGTGTAAGGGAGGTGTGGCTTGTCGCCCACTCTGCTCTTCTCCCCTCGACAGCCAGAACTGCTTGTTTGTTTTATTTTCGCAACCAACTGCCAGAAAAGTGTCCACTACAACATGAGCGCCAGTAAGAGAAATAACAGAGCATGTATAAATTATTTGAACTTGTAATTTGGATTTTGCAAATCAAATTTAATCAGATTACCAACATTTAAAACTAAAAGCATTGTACTCACCAAAATGGGCAACTCCATGACTTTGGGAAGACTGCTTCAAAATAAGTAGCAGGAAGGGTATTGGAATACATTCATCACTCCTTCTTGTTGGCAAATAAATCTGTCACTCTCAAATCGAAATATTCAATTTTACACATGAATGAGTTTTCACAGGAGAGCATCCCTAAGGCACTTAGTCATTCTTCTTTCACGGTGTTTTGTAGGAATATTTTAATTCTCTTGAGCATTGGAAAGCACCACTCAGCTTCTGATGTTGAGATAGGCATCATGCTTAGCAGTTTCAAAAATTTAACAGTCTCATCGAATGTGTCACAAAGTTCATCCTTTAGGATCAGCAAAAGAAATGGAACTTGCACCACAAACTGCTCTCAACTCATGCCCAGCATAGAAGACTTGAAGCTCATCCATCAACTTTCTTTTTTCCACAAATGTATATGTGTCTGTAATTTCAAGATATTTGTCTGGAAAATGTGTGATGTATTTGTCAAACTGATTTACATCAAATAACTTGGCTGCAATGAGGTGTCCAGTGAACTGAAAAGGTAATTTTATTTCAGAAAGGATGGAATTGCACACTTCCAAAGCATCTCTTTTTTATTTTTATCCAGAATCTGTGGCTTCTTGGCAGACATCGTTTCATCATTTTCAAAACTAATCTCATTAAAGATGGAGTCAATGTCATCTCTGACATTTGGCATTACTGCCTAAAACTTCTGTGTGCCTTGTTTTGCTTTGGACAGTTCGGTTAACTTCTTCTGAAGCTGCTTAAAAAGTACATCTGTATGAGGCATTATCTTATAGAAAAATGATAGCCAGGAAAAGAATTAATTATCTTGCAGTCTTTGTTTGTGTGAACCAGTTGTTTCAATAGTAGGACATAGTTCTGTGCTCTCACTTGTTTCAATTACTTCCATAACAGTAATAAGATTTTCCCTATTTTCAGAAACATCTTTTACTACTTGTGAATGTTAAGTCCATCTCAAAACACACACATGGAGCAAGCTTTTTTGAATAATGTTATGCAACACTTTTGATCTCTGTGGAGAGTTAGAAAAGAATGCAGAAATACCTGAAAGATGTGCAAAAAAAGATGCTGGCTTTACGATTAACAGAGACTGGCATAGACACAATAATGCTGAACTGAAGCGCTTAACAATGGATGTAGTTTGCATTTGGGTGTTTGTCTTTAATTAATTTCTGAACCCCATTCAACTTTCCACCCATAGCGTTTGGACCCTCATAATTCTGGGCTATTAGTTTTGATAGGTCATCATCAATTAATGGTTCAATTTCTTTCAGAATACTCTCAGTTATAGTACGAGCATTCTGACTTTCTTGATCAACAAAGTTCCAAAATTTTTCTATAGGTTTCCCTCAGAAACATAATGCAAAACAATAAGCAATTGAAGTTCGCAAGACACATCTGTAGTTTCATCCACAATTATTAAAACATAATCAGCACATTTTATTTCTTTATGAACTTCAACATGGTACACTTCCAACATGCATTCCAGTAGTTCATTCTGAACAGTCTTAGAAATGCCTTTGAACACTGATGCGTGACTGAGATGAACTTGAAGATCTTTATCTAGTTCCACACTGAACTGAATTAGCTAAAAAAAAAAAAAAAAAAAAAAAAAAAAAAAAAAAAAAAAAAAAAACCACTTATTTTGAGAGGCATGAGATTCGTTATGGCCCTGGAGAGCCAGTTCCAAAGCACCACAGAGTCCACTACACTTTACAATGAAATTCAATATGTATCTACTCTTTTCTGTGCATTTGTTGTGGCTGTCAATTGTTTGTCTGTATAGTGAATCCAATTTCTGTTGAATGTTAGTTTTGCCTAGAAACGAAAGGCTAAGCCCATTACTCATGTGTGACTTTGACATTTCATGTACCTTCATTTTAGACAATATATGCCAATATCAGTTACTCTGGTCTTACATCAATGAACATCTGCCCCAAATAACACACAAGGAAAACAAAAAAAAAAAACAGCATTACTTTCTTCACAGCCACAAACCCATTTGTTCTTTTGGTAAATTTCAGGATTGAACTTATGGCATCAGTTTTTTGTTTACTGCTGCAGATTCAGATTCAGGAGTGGCCTACTAGTGTTTTTTATCTGAATTTTTTTCCTGTGAGTCCTGCTGCTAAATGGCATTTTTAATCACTCATTTATTTTGTTCATGTTTGCTAATTTCTCAGTCAACTGAATTTTCCCTTACAGATAACACTGTGCACACAACAATATATGGTTAATTACCTGACCTCACAATAACTACAAAGTGTTTGTACACATATGTATTACACAAATGTAATGAGTATACACAGAAATACTACACTATTGTTTGGAAAGCAGATGCTCAACAGGTGGTGAATATATCAGTTTTTTTGTTCTGTAGCAATAGCCCTGCTGTTGCTAAATATACCAACACTGAAATAATGCCTCTCAGTTTCAAAATCTAGGGACATAATTATATTCAAATTATAAATAGTTATTTATAATTATATTTAATTATATTATTTCTATATTAAATTTAATTAAGAATTAATTTGCATTTAGGAATGTATTAGTATTAACTTGCAGAAGGGTTGTAAAACTGGATTACTAGAAATTTGCGCTCCGATGTATTCTAACATGACCATTAGGTGGCAGATTGTGCTTCTATAGGTTCTTCACTTTACTGCTCTCTGGCAGACGGAACATAAATCTCTGAGTCAGACCAACTGTGGCTCCATCTCTGCCATTATAAGTGTGTAGAAACCAATGGTCAAGCCTTTAACACAGTGCCTATGAGGGCAGACAGTGCCAATCTGCAGTTGGCTCCAAGCTTCAGAAAACTACCGCAAGAGCATGCATGGCGAAACTTGCCTCTCCAAATAAGAAAATCCATACTCCAAAACAATGATTTATGCACAATTTGCATAGATTTCTCTTTCTTCCTTCTTCATACAAGTGGTGCCACTGCACAGCAGTACTACCTCAGAAGCTACCCCTGACGTATGCACAACCTTGCTGACACACCCCTGTTTCATACATCTTGCAAAGATGCAATGGAGCAATTCCCTTCCATCATTCATTTTGAATTATACTACATTGCTTAGCCCATATACCATAAGGCACCACACTAAGAAATGTGACCTGGGGAACCTTTCTGCTGCTATAGCTTGAAATGCAATTGAGATGTTTATTGGTGATTTGCTTCTACAAGTATGATAACTCAAAATGTTTTCCGCGTTCATTTGCGGCAGCTGCTACTGCATGATGATGCACATAACTGCTTTGTTCATGTAAAAGTGTGTCAGTAGCCATGTGGAGTCCACAGCAGAAAGTATTCCGTGAGCTTTCTCTCACAGAGCTAAAGTCTGTTAATCTGGTACAACTTCGTTTTCTGTGTGAGTATGGACTAAGACCAATTGACAATGTTCCCACTTACTTAACAATCATGAAATGTGACAAGCAGCTTCAGGAAACTGGTAATTTGCTTTCAATGTTGGGCCACCATGCCAAGCATGCAGTTCCAGAGGCTACTGTTGAATTAATCCACACATGCTTCCAGCAGCAACATCCTCATAAGTCAATCTGACAAGCAAGTAGGCAGTTGCAATTACCTTGTTTGACAGTACATGATGTCATCCATAGGAGGTTGTGCCCATGAACATACAAACTGCAGCTTCATCACAAAATCACCCCTGATGACAGATTGTTTCTCGTGGGAGTCATGTAAGGCTACATTCCACAATTCCAGCACTGTAAACATGCACAGTTATTGCATATGGGGATGTGAACCCCCCCCCCCCCCCCCCACACACACACACACAAAGTAACTAACAAAGTTATGGGCCTGTTCTTCTTTGTGGAGCCTACAGTTAATGCAACAACATATGCAGACTTGTTGGAGCTTTATGCTGTGCCAAAACTTACTTGTGATGTGATCTTTCAAGCAGATGCAACACCATGCCATTTTGCAAATGTTGTGAGGGATTTATTGGATCATAAGTTTCCAGATCAATGGACTGGGAGAGTAACCTATCAGTTGTGCGAAGCAATTTGTCTTCATATTTTTGATCATTTTATCTCTACCATTTTTTGTTCATTGTGGAGTTACCATACTCGTAAAAGCAAACCATCAATTAACATCTCAATCAGGTCTCAAGTTATAACGTTTTATATTATTATACATTTAACTTGCACACCCTGTATGTTGAAACTATTTTATATCTGCTATGGATGTGACAGAATCTCTCTAACTATTCATTTGTATCTTGTCTCATTGTTTAACAATGGAAAAAAGAAACTGTAAGTCTAATGTTAACCTGCAACAGAAATAAAAAAAAAATTATATTGTGTAATGGCAGTAACAATGGATGTTTATTTACTTATTTATTTACATTTTCTTTGCGTGGAGCCATTGTAATGATGGCTTTTGCAAACGTCAGACTTAATACTATGGTTATATTTATACTTATAAAATACAGTCTATTCTGTAGCTGTTGCTTCTTATGTCTATTTTTTACATTTATCACATTACAACTGATATGCTAATGCCTCATGTTACAATCACTATCTTAAAATTCATTGAAAGAATATAAACATTTTTCTATTAGAAAAGATTTTAATTTTGTTTTAAAAACATTTCCCATGTACGTTCTTAGAGAGTTTGGTAGCTTGTTATACCAAATCAGACCACTGATATATGGACTGCTATCAGTCATTTTTAACATTGTTCTGTTACAGAAATAGTTACACTTTGTTCTAGTGTTGTGATCATGTACATCACTGCCCTTCATTGCTTCTGTTGGTTGACTTATAAAAAATACAACTATTTTGAAGATGTACAGAGAATGTATTGTCAGGTATTCGTGCTGCACAAACACTTCACGACATGAATCTCTATGTCCCATCCCATGTATAAGTCTTATTGCTCTTTTCTGTAGTAGTAGTATTCTTTTTAAATGTACATCAGCTGCACAGCCCCATAGTTCAATTCCGTAATTGAGAAAGGGGTAAAGTGTTCCATAATATACTAATTTCAGTGCTTGGCTACGAACTATCTTTGCAAGCTGGCTGAGGAAATATATGGCACTACTGACTTTTCCTCATACGAAATTAATGTGGTATGTCCACCGCAAATTTTCATCAACATATACACCCAGGAATTTACAGTTACCATTTTCTGTTGCAGAGATATTACATGTCATCTGCATAGCTTACAATATGGGAGTTAATGGGTTGTGCAATGTCGTTAATATATATAAGGAAGAGAAAGGGTTCAAGGATTGAGCCCTGTGGTAACCTTGTAATACAGGTTCACTGGTGGACTGGGAGTTCGTGATTTTATTGTCTAGTTTGTATGACAATTTAGCGCTTTGCTTACGATTCAACAGGTACGTGGTTAAAGGTTCATGGCTTGATCCCCAATACTATAAGATTTTAGCTTTTTAAGAAGTACCCTATAGTTTACCGTATCAAATGCTCTTGTCAGGTCCAAAAATATACCTGCAGTCTGCATCTTCTGGTCCAACAGACAGTAAACTTCATGGATGAACTGTGTAACTGCTGTGGTTGTACTTAGCTCTTTTCTGAAGCCATGCTGTGAATCTACAAGCAGTTTATGTTTTGTGAAAAAGGCACTTAGCTGAGAAAGGATAATGCTTTCGAATATCTTGCTAAAAGAGGGAATTAATGATATTGGTATATAGTTGGACACTTCTTCCTTATTTCCCTTTTTATACACTGGTTTCACTACACTCATTTTTAGAACTGTTGGATACATGTTTTCTCTAATGCTGCAATTAATCAGGTGAGTAAGAGGTTTAGAAATTTCTTTTAAGCATGCTTTGGTAATAGCACTGGATATGCCATCCCATCCAGATGAAAATTTTTGCTTTAGCATGTTTATTTCCCTGCGAACCTCCTGCTCATTCACTTCCACAAATTCAAATTCGGTACACTGGGTGAGATGGCACCGGATCTCTATCTGCGAATCTGTAATGTGCCTTGATTGTTCACCAGAAATGTAGTAGTTATTAAAAATATTACATATAGTATTTGGGTTTTTTATAATGTTACCATCATGTCTTATGCTGAGTGGTTCCATGTTCATCTTGTTGGGACCTTTTCAGTATTTGTCAATCAGCTTCCAAGATGCTTTGCTTATGTTGTCAGACTGTTGTATTGTTTTGCTGTTAATCTGCTTCCTTAGACTGACAATTTCAGTTTTAAAAGTTTGCTCGGCCCTATTGTATTTTTCCTTGAAAACCTGCATAGTAGTAGCTTTATAAAGCTGGTTTAGGTCATGTACTTGCTGCCTGAGCCTAATCGGATTTGTTGGGAGTTTTAGTCTAGGATTACTTCCATTTTGACAGTGTTTAACTACCTTCTGGATTTCTCTGACTGGACAACTATATTCATAATGATGCAATAGGGTTGAGTAGAATTTATTCCATTTCTCATCCGACCATTTTACCTGGTACACAGAATCCCATTTCTCATTCGCTAGTTTGTCTTTAAGAGCATTAATATTTGAGGTATTCAGCATTCGTTTCTGTAGCACAATTTTTGTTATTTTAGGCACAACTGAATTTTTGTATTCTATCACCTGAGAGAAGTGATCAGAATAAAGAAAATCTAAGTTATTGTGATTTACCTTATCTATAATATCTTTCTTGATTATAGCATAATCTATTGTATTGTATTGTATTTATTGGCCCAGTAAATCTTACATGTACAGTACGGCACATCAGATATTGGACAGGTCAAAGTATATCTTACAATTAAAACACTTTAGAAACTAGAAAATTATGTTCACAAAATTTTACAGCACTTCATATACTGGGCAAGTCAATGTGTAATTTATAATTAAACCACATTAGAAACTTGAAGTTTACAATTTAATATATGTATAAGCCAATATTAATGATTACAGTATTTGCATGATCCTCACTTAAGCTCTAAGGATTTTTGAGGAACTCTTCTACACTATGAATTGACAGGTACACTAGAGAATTACATACACAGAATTTTACTTCATATACTGGGCAAGTCGGTATACAACTTGTACTTGAACCCCATTAGAAACTTGAGAATTACATCTGAATGTATTTATAGGCCAGTATTAATAGTTACAGTATTTGCATAATCATCACTTAGACTGTCGAGGATTTTGGAGGAACTCTTCCATGCTATAAAAGCAATGTGTCAACAGATATTCTTTTAATGCTGCTTTAAAATTTTTTACATCAGTCTTTACTTTAATTTCTCTTGGCAGTTTATTGTAGATAATTTTCCATGGTGTAATGTTCCTTTTTGGCACAAACTGGTCTTTGTATGGAGTACATGAAAGTCAGTTTTCTGTCTTGTATTATCCCCATCCTTTTAAATAATGGTCTACATGGTTTGTTCCTTTTTATTCCAGCCATGATTCTCACTATTCTTTTTTGCATCCTGAAGAGTTTTAGGCAGGATGGCGAGTTACCCCAGAAAGTGATCCCATATTTTAGGACAGAATGTATATTAGAATAGCAAACTGTCATTAGACAGTCCTTATGACAGCAGTTTTGTAGCATTCTCATTAAATAACACATGGTACTTAGCTTCTTTAATATGTTGTCAATGTCAGTTTCCCATCTAAGATTATCCTGTAGCCAGACCCCCAGAAATTTTGTATTAGGCACACTTGCAATATCTGTGTCTGACATCTGAATTCTTATATCCTCTTCAGTGTTTCTCTTGACATTATGAAAATTTAATGCTACTGTTTTACTTTTATTTATTATTAATTTGTTTTGTTTGAACCAGTTTACAACATTTGTTAATGCCTCAGACAGTCTTGTCTGTAGCATCTCAGCAGTCTTCCCACTGACTAATATGCTTGTGTCATCTGCAGACTGGACAGATAGTGCTATGGTACTGGTTGGTTGATGTTAGGTCATTTACATATCTAGTGGAACATGTGTCCATCACTCTGGTGTCAGAGTTCACTATATTTACAAGGTTGTATGAGGTCAGTACATCACTGAGTTTCAAGTTTACTATAATATTTGAGTTTGCATCTATATTAAAGTCACCTAATATAGTAAGGTCATTAGAACCAGCCTGACCAGCAACACTACTAAGTTTATCCATAAACAGCATTACATCAGCATTTGGTGGCCTATACACTCCAATCACTTTATGCTTTGGTAACTCAAGATCATTACTGTGGAGTACAATGCCTGTCATTTCAATTGATCCTTCTTTGGTGTGGTGTTCAAGAAAGGAAATTTTTTTAGCTTCTACATCCTTATTAACATAAATTGCCACACCACCACTTTTATGGTTTTGCCTACAATAACTACTTGCTAGTAAGTAACCTTCTAATCTATAGTATATTATTTCACTGCATTTTAGCCCATGTTCTGTTATTACTAGTACATCTGGCAAGTGTTCCTCTATGAATATTTGTAGAATGTCTAGTTTGTTTCTGAGATATTGCACATTTAAGTGCATTAACTTTAACGGTGTTATCCATTCTTGTTTATTTACCATTTTGCACGAATCAAAATTGTTTGAGTTACACTTTTTATGACATTTTGCATTCACTGGTTTTTTGGAACTGACCTGCAATGACTGAGCACTTACTTCACAGCCTGGCTTTTCTTTGCACGCATGGGACTCGGTCATATCCGAAATACATCCCTGAAAATTATTGCTCACTAAATACTGGAAACTGTTTTGTTGTTCATAAAAGAAAGACTGATATTGAAGACAATGTGAAGATAGCTAAACCTAGGAGTGCTTTAATGATGCTTTTCTAATGCATAGAGTGAAATTTTCTGTTTCAACTGAAGCCTTTGGACTTGCAAATTAAATATAGACAGCAGTGTTCTTCAAAATCTCCTGCAGTAACTCTACTGTGCACAACTGAATGTAGAATTTGCAAGGGCCCTGTTGCCCACAGACAAAATCTAAACTACTGTAGAGATTAAACTGTGCAGCAAGGGGAGGGAATGTTCTTGAGGAACAGAGGACAGGCCATGCTGCTACTGCCATACATTTTGTACTGGAATCCACACTTCAGGGTATTATATAAGTTCTGCAAATATTCACATCCACCTTGACTGCATACAGCATTGAAATTGGCACAGCACCTAGGAAGCATGATAACCTCACATGATTGGCATGAAAATCAAAAAAACAATCCCAAGTCAAGTAGTCACTGCTAAAGTCACAACATTTCCCATTGTGTCAGGCAATGTTAATCTGCAGTTTAGGAGCATCACAGATAATTGTTACTAGATATATAAGTGAACTCTTTAAGAAATAAAAAGCCTGTTCCCAGGTTCCAGAAGGGGCAAGCACTCCTCTTGCAAAGAGCTATGAGTCAATGAAAATAGCAAAATGTAACCTAGCCAATTTTCAGAACATTAAGTAGTTTCAAAAATACCCCATAGTCTGTCTTTAAATAGCCAGCCCTCCCTCAAATTTGCCAGTCTGTGACCAACAAGCATTGAAGTAACTTCTCTTTGTCAGTTCATGAGAGATCTGGTTGAGCAGGTAAGCAAGTAACACACATATGGTTCAGAGTCTGCAACCAGCAAGCAAAAGTGTAACAACTATAATGGTTACTATACCATAACTAAGTCAGTTAAAGTGAGAGTCTGTGCCACCAATATCATAACTGTAACAGCTATATATGTAAAGATTCTGCAGATATGAAATACTTTTGCATTGTAGAGTCTTGTGTCTAATACACATAAACTTGAAGCCCTAATGTTAAACAAATACTGTTTATGGTAGAGAGTAACTAATTTTGGTGACTATACTGCAAGTTTACTGAGATTCCAAGTTCCTGTCATGAAAATCATGCCACTGTGGAATTCCACAAATAATGTGTTTCTAATTAATATCTGGATTTTTTCTCTTCTGAACGTACTGATGAAGGAAGGGATGTGTGTCTCTTTATCTGTATAAATGTGGTCTGTAATACAAGAACTGGCCACCAACAACTTAGTAGTGCTAATAAATTGGGTAAAGCCACTTTAAAATTCATCTACTTTGTGGCACTATCCTTTATATAACCAGTTTTCAGCACATTAGTTCAGAACATCAAAATATGAGACTTCAAGATACATGAAACCAAGTGCATCAACAGATAGGGGAGTGTCACAATGGGAGCAGTGATCTAGTGTGTGTTTTTTGAATTTTGAAGTTGGGAACCATTACAGAAATATATCCTATGTTCCTGTGCCGCCTTCCCTGGCCTCAAGCTTTACTAGTCCCTATCCTCCAGCTACCTTCTCCTTCCCTGCCCCCACCCCAGCACTACACAGTCTCCTATTCCACCAGTGCAGCCACTGGTTTTTTTCCCCTTCTCTACATCTCACTTTTCTCCCCCTACCTCCTCCCCCCCCCCCCCCCAAAAAAAAAAAAAAAAAAAAAAAAACAGAAAACCTCCTGACAGAACCTAGCAGCATTGCACTACGCTGTCTTATGTAGAATTCTAAGAGGTATCCTGAGCTCAAACATAATGAAATATCTCAAACATAATGCCCTCTTCCATGCCAACCAGCACTGATTCCAAAAACAATTTTCATGCAGAACCCTACTTGCTTTTTTTCCACATAACATCCTGAGAGTCCTGGATCACAACAACCAAGTGGACACATTTTTTTGGTTTTCAAAACGCATTTGATTCAACACCAAAGATTATAAGTAAAAGTATAATTACATGCAATATCAAACCAATTTTTGATTGGGTTAGGCTTTCTTGGTAGGGAGGACATAACAGTTATCATGGTTGAAGAATCATCCACAGAGGAAGAAGTAAGTACAGGCATGCTCTAGGGGACTGTGTTGGGACCCCTGTTGTCCATGTTCAATATTAATGACCTAGCAGATATTATTAACAGTAACCTCAGATATTTCACTCATGATACAGTTATCAATAATTGACCACTATCTGAGAAAAGCTGCAGAGACATTCAGTCAGATCTCGATAAGATTTCAAATGTGTGCAAAGATTAGTGTTTTGCTGTAAATGCACATACGAGTACTGCAGAGGAAAGAGCAAACCATGAGGGCATTAGAAGGGTCATACTGTAAACCATAGAGATGGTCACAGAAACTTTATTACTGAGCATGCTGCCAAAGGCTTTCAGCCTACTTCCCATTTAACAGGAGAGAATAATTCTTGCATTTTCATGTGACCTGTACTTTCAGTCACTAAAGACTTACTCTAGTCACTTCAAGGAAAGCAGGTGGTGCTATGTTGTGGAACCAGTGTGTGGTTTGTGAGTACTGTATCTTCCTCCTTAAGTATTACTTTTTCTTGTGCTAACTCTCAAACAGAATTAAAGAAATGACTTGGCCAATGTGTGGTGGATCACAGGTGCTACTTGAACTTTAATAAGTTTAACGGCCAATTGATTATTCAGAGTGTGCTCAGTCCTACAACGTCATCTATATTTTTTGATTTATTCCTTCAAAATGTCTTACATCTTCTGTGTGTTTCCTTGGTGATTTTGTAACCATGATTAAAGAATTACTTTTTGTCATTTATGTCTCAGTAACACATAGTCACACACTGTGTGCCTTCAGCTATCAGCCATGTATACAAGCATGACATTTGTAAGTGTACGTCCAATTGTCTCCCTGTGGCTTTCACCTCAATGTAGAAATTCTGTGAAAATTGTTGGTAGTGTTGTTGCATATCCTGAGCATAATTGTCCATAATTCTCATACTATCACTCCCAAGATCACAATCTCACCTGTAACATATTTAGCTATATACAGTTCATATATGGCTACATGAATATAAAGAATACCCATTGCACATAATCACAGGTGTAGCATACAAGTTGTCTCAATTCCTGGGCATATGTCACAGTCATTGAGCTTGTGTTAAAGTTATGAGTCTTTTTCAAGGACATAATTCACTGCATTTAGGTCACATTTAGTTTAAGTCAGAGTAGCAATTAACTTACTTGCAGTGGTTTAAATTCATGATTAAAGTTTAATAAAATGTTTTAAAACTTGCATTAGCTACAAATTTTTGACTGGCCTCATTGTTACTTGAGGAAAATTTAGAGGACATTTCAAATTGTTGGCAGTTTGAATTGATGTGATATGCTCATTTGCTTAGGTTTGATACTAATGTTTGTTTGTCACTTATAGTGATGTGCACATGATGGGAAAAAAATACTATAACAAGGTGCAGTGTATGACTAAGAGATTTCACCCAACAGTATCATTCTACCACATGTGGCTGTAGTGTGTGCTTCAAGGTGTGCATAGAACTTTTAGTGTTAATTTTCATGTTAATTTCAGTATGGGCAGATTGATTATTTGGTGTAGTGTTCATTATGGATGGCGTAGAGCTAAGAGAACAAGTATTAAGTTAAGAAGTGACAACAATAGTTTTCAAAGTATATGAATATTTGTAAGGGGAGCCAGAAGCAGAAACAGTAGTCCAGTGTGGCATGTATTTCAGAGTTGCCAGTTGTCTGTGTAGGCAAGGGCTGAATTGAGTGTCTGGGAACAGAGACAGGGGACATCCTAGTGCTGCAGCATATGTTATCTGTTCCTCTCTGAGTAGAGAGTGTCACTCAGACACTTTATTTGCACACCACTATAGCTGTGATTGGCTTCAGTGTTATTTTGGTGGTAGTGATATTGAAAGAATCTCATCATACTTTGTCATTTATTTTAAACAAGACAGATGATATTTCATTGTCTGGTACACAACTTTATTGTCAGTTGGATTTCAAGCCTATTGTTAGTTTCTCACTATATTTTATAGTGTCCTGGAAATGCAACACATGGTGTTTCAAACAAAGTTGTATTCTACAGAATGAAATGAAGCTCTATGTGGTTTTCTGTATTTTGAATCGCACTAGAAACAACAAGTCTGCTGATATCTTGTATTAAGGTGCGTATAAATACATAATAATATGAATATAATAGAGGGAAACATTCCACGTGGGAAAAACATATTTAAAAAGAAAGATGATGAGACTTACCAAACAAAAGCGCTGGCAGGTCGATAGACACACAAACATACACACAAAATTCTAGCTTTCGCAACCAACGGTTGCCTCGTCAGGAAAGAGGGAAGGAGAAGGAAAGACAAAAGGATATGGGTTTTAAGGGAGAGGGTAAGGAGTCATTCCAATCCCGGGAGTGGAAAGACTTACCTTAGGGGGAAAAAAGGACAGGTATACACTCACACACACACACGTATCCATCCACACATACACAGACACAGTCTGCTTGTGTCTGTGTATGTGTGGATGGATATGTGTGTGTGTGTGCGAGTGTATACCTGTCCTTTTTTCCCCCTAAGGTAAGTCTTTCCGCTCCCAGGATTGGAATGACTCCATACCCTCTCCCTTAAAACCCATATCCTTTTGTCTTTCCTTCTCCTTCCCTCTTTCCTGACGAGGCAACCGTTGGTTGCGAAAGCTAGAATTTTGTGTGTATGTTTGTGTGTCTATCGACCTGCCAGCGCTTTTGTTTGGTAAGTCTCATCATCTTTCTTTTTAAATATAAATACATAATAATAAAGATGGTGTGACTTACCAAACGAAAGTGCTTGCAGGTTAATAGACACACAAACAAACACAAACACACACACAAAATTCAGCTTTCGCAACCAACGGTTGCTTCATCAGGAAAGACGGAAGGAGAGGGAGAGACGAAAGGATGTGGGTTTTAAGGGAGAGGGTAAGGAGTCATTCCAATCCCGGGAGTGGAAAGACTTACCTTAGGGGGAAAGAAGGACAGGTATACACTCGCACACACACACACATATCCATCCGCACATACACAGACACAAGCAGACATTTGTAAAGGCCACGTGGAATGTTTCCCTCTATTATTATCATATAAATACATAATAAGCTTTATTTGTATGTTTACTCAGTAAAAAATTGTAATTAGTTTAAATAAAACAAATAAATACTTCTTAGTATTCCAGTGCTTAGCCCAAGAATGGACAGAACAGGAGGATGGGAAACATCACATGTATCAGAACTTTTTCAGTATCTGGGACAGAGCAGCATCCAAGAAGAGTTGCTACATCCCTCTACAGTGCTACAGTGCTTAGCCCAAGAATGCACAGAACAGGAGGATGGGAAACATCACATGTATCAGAACTTTTTCAGTATCTGGGACAGAGCAGCATCCAAGAAGAGTTGCTACACCCATAGCCTGAGTATGTCAGAAAAGTTATTTCAAGTTTTTGGGCAATGCAGGACTGACGTATTGAAAATGAGAAACATTACAAACACTGTAAAACATGTTTTCAGATATATATGACTTATTTGACAGGCAAGTTCCATGAAAAAAGTTTTTCCTTTTTTTATATTGGAAACTGAGTAATGATTCAGTAAACTGTTCACACTCAACAAGCTAAATAAACAACTATTATTAACACTCTTCAGATGCACATGTAGTGCTGAGACGGATATTTTGTCATCTTGGAAGCTGATCCGTTTCACAATGAAAGAGGGGAAAACATTTAACTGTAATTGACTGAGCCAGTAATCTGGCTGTGGCTGCAACATTCTGGGAAAAAAATGGCATTGCCCATGTTAGCATTGGCAGATCATCATTTTTACATGACTCCTCACAAATATGAGTTCAGTGTGCCATGTGGTTTGGTTATTTTTCCAAACGAAACAAATCGATTTGTGAACAATGATGAAAAAGTATGTAAATATTTAAATGGTTCTCTGAGTTCTTCATGGGCAAAGCAGGTGGTAGATTTCAGTTGAGTGGTAGAATACTGGGGATATGTAATCAGTCTACAAAGGAGATTGCTTACAAATCACTTGTGCAACCCACCCTACAATATTGGTCAAGTGTTTGGGACCCGTACCACACAGAAAGGACTAATAGGGGATATCGAACGTATACAGACAATGGCAGCCTGAATGATCACAGGTTTGTTTAGTCCATGGGAGAGTGTCAGATAGATGTTGATGGAACTGAACTGGAAGACTCTTGGAGATAGATGTAAACTATCCTTAGACAGTCTGTTAACAAAGTTTCAAGGACTGGCATTACATGGTGACTCCAGGAATATACTACAATCACCCTATGTATTACTCAATATGTCTCATGAGAATGAGAAGAATAATTAGTGCATGCACATAAGCATTCAAACAATCATTCTTCCTGTGCTCCATTCATGAATGGAACAGGAAGAAACCCCAGTAACTGGTACAATGGGATGCACATTCTGCCATGAACCACATTGTGGTTTGCAGAGTATAGATGTGGATGTAGATGTAGATTGCATAAATGTGATAATAGTCCTTTTTTTTGCTTCAACATGAAATTATGGAAAAAATTCAAATATTTTTGCTTCTGTACCTCTATTCTCATTTTCCTCTATTTAAAAAGTGCTTTCTAATTGTTAAAAGAAACTCACATTGATATGTTTTACTGGACCTTCTGCCAGATTCAAAAGCAACACCTCCTTTCTTTCTTGTATATTTGTGGTTAAAATTTCCATTTTCTCAAATTTTTCAATTCAGCAGGAAAGAATGTTTTAAGACGCTCTTAAAAAGAATTGAATTTTATTTTACACTTGTGTGTTTGTTACATTATGTACATTATGTTACATTACATTGATATACAAAAGTCTATACAAAACTTTATAAAAGCCCAGCTTACTAAAATATATAACAAAAGTCAATGTAGTTCAAGTTTACTTCTACAAGAGCATGAGATGCTGACAGTAGTACGAAACATAAACACCCTTTCGGTGTGTGATTATTCATTACTTTTAAATTTGTTTCAGTTAAATGCACCACCATTTCATTAGCAGTTGTTCACTTTTTTGTAATGTGATGCTAGGAACAGTTCTAATGTCAACAACACTATTTATGCACCACAAAAAGTAACAACATTGACTATTATGTATATGTATATCTGTTATTCAAGAAACTCATACCTCGAATTGACCTACTGAAGTGGAAGAACGTTTACTTTAGAAGAAGATGACCATGAAATTCACATTTTTAATTATCTGCACAAATACATATCAGACAGACTATGTCAGGACGGCTACATACATCGCTGAAACTATTCAGAGAAACACTGTGTCAGTTTATTGAGTTTCACCTTTTATCACGATTTGTCTGATACTATAAAAAATTTTATTTGTTCAGAAATAAGGAAAACAAACAGCTCTTAAAATATGTTAACAGCTACAAATATTTTATTGCACAAATGAACTGTATGTTATTTATTGTATCATTTTTCTGAGGGCATTTAATATATTCAATATTCTCAAATATAATTTTGAAAAAAAAAAAAATCATATCAATCCTTGTTACTGGTTTCTTCATGCAGGTCTATATTTGTTGACTGTTCTAAGATGTATTCCTACAGGATTATTTTATTCTGATTCAGAACAATCAAATGTATTTTTTTGTTGCACACATCTGTTTATCAAAATAGAAAAGGTCTAAGCCTTTAACAATCATTGGGGTTTTTTAATAGGTATACTCTTTTAAGTTGGGTTTGTTTCTGCACATTTATGGTACATATGTAAATGGAGCAGGCAAAAATTGTAATGTATGGTACAATTGGAAGTACCCTCACCCATGCATTTCATGGTAGTTAGTAGTGTATGGATGTAGATGCAGACTTTTGAATGGTTACATCAATTTGATGTAAGAGTAATGAAGATGTAAATACATTAGCCAACCCAAACAACATCCAATGCCTGCCTTTCTTCGTAGTGCAATCAGTTGAATGTTGTCTCCTGTCGGATAATGTTGACAACAAAGAAGCAGCAATTTCATGAAACATTATGATGTAA
This sequence comes from Schistocerca cancellata, assembly GCF_023864275.1. Lineage (NCBI taxonomy): Eukaryota > Metazoa > Arthropoda > Insecta > Orthoptera > Acrididae > Schistocerca > Schistocerca cancellata. The sequence continues at coordinate 276,668,900 of NC_064634.1, read as the reverse complement.
GATTAATTGAATAAAATATACACTACTAAAGAAAAAGAGGGTTTTGTTTTTCATTTTATCCATGCACACAGGCTGAAATTAATTGTATTGTGTGAAGTATTGAAATTTGGCATACATTTAGAAAAGCAACCTTGAGAAACCTTTGCTAAAGGGATATAAGTTTGCTGTTCTTCCTACAGACATAAAATGTCATGGGAAAGTTTATATCTTCTAGTGAAGAAAAGTAAGAAGCATTTTTGTGCTTAAACCTTAAAATAGGTGACAATTAGTTCATGAAATTTGCCAATGTTTTCCAAAGAACATGTTACCACAGCCTATAATATATTCTCAAAACTCACAGTGATGAACAAATAATTTTAATAATTACTTTTATAATTATACATGACAGCAATATTTTGAAGTTCCTTTTCATGTCTGAGATAACTAAACACATTTATGAGCTACTGTATTTGTTAGGAAAACTTTATCTGTTCATGTACAGGACAACTTAATTAGTCATGTGTGAGCTATGAGCAGTAGCTGCATTAAAGAACCTGGGAACATGTTAGCTCTAGTATGTGTGGATTTTATGTAGAATTCATTGGGAATAACAACAGACAATATGATTTTCTGAAATGTTGGTAGAGTGGGATAAATTAAGTGAAACATTTTGAACCAAAACAATGGCTTCACTGCTGGTATTATCTGCTGATAATTACCAACTTCCAAATAAACCAATGTTATGTTCACAATCAGTTTTTCATCTTAAACTATTGAATACACAGCAGTACATGATCACATGGTTTATGATACAATCTGTGTCTTTATATCAGAGTATATATTAAGTGAGCATCTTCTTATTGTTTTAAAGCACTTTTATTTACAAAAACAATTTAAGAACAAAGGAAACTTAAACTTGTCATTAGTAACATCAGCAATCATAATCTGTGTGCAGAACCACTGTCCGAAGTTTACAGATCAGCACATATTTACATTTTGTGTAGGCAATACATCATTCCATTCATATTAATTACTTACAAAAAGATTTTTATGCTGTCATGGATTATTTCTGTTATTTACATTATAATACATACAGTACACTTGAGATACAACATAAAATAACTGATATGCATGTTGTTCTAAAATGTACCACAGTGTTTGACACATACACAGTTCCCCTACAGATTTCTTAAGAGGACACTAAAATTGTTTGACTAGTCAGCTTAAATTTAACTGCTTTCATTATGGTCTATGACTGCACAATGCAGTGGAATTGGTCACTAGTTTCATGAAAAACATGTTACCGAACCAGTGTCACAAATAATGTATTGCATTAATAGCATGAACTGGAAAACAGGAGATGTGGAACAGAGTTTTTTCATAATTAGGTTTATGTTTATTGTACATTAACTGTACTTTAAAATTAATTTACAATCCTTCATCAGTCCCTTGGAAAACAATGACATTAATGTTAACAAAATTACTCAATGTATGCTAACATTGTGAATTTCATGAGCATAAGTAATGTGATTGTAAATGAATTCTCTAATAAACATATTGGTTTTCAGGTGACCTGCCACAATACACTGCAAATAAGTTAACTGTTTACTCTCTTTGTCCATTGTTGCTAAGGTTTCTATACATTATCCTTTATGGTGCATGTGCATCAATGGCCAATCTTCACAATTGTTTTTAAAAGTCATATAAGACTGAAAACGCATAATCAGTAGAATGAAATAACAATTCCAATCATCATTTGTCACATATTTCCATTGCATATCATGAACTGAAGATCACCATAATACAATGACAGCACGTTACTTATTATTACAGAGTGATACTTTGTCACTTACTGCCTGTCTGTCCTGTACAGTGTTCCAGAGTATTGTAACAGAACTGATTCCACTGATTACTGATTTCTGTCATTATGTCATCCAAAATTAATTCAAGTTCTAGAGTACTATGTAATTAATTAAATTAGCATAAAAACTTATTTGCCTTTTACATATTATAGACTTCTGAACTAAATCAAAGCAGTTTCAATAAATTATTTTAATACAGCCAGTATTCACCTTGATTGGTAGGAATACCAATGATCGTATCTAAATCAGTTACCACAAAATTGCAAAATTTATGACATGTAGATGTAGCCCATTAATCTTAAATGGAGAACATTTCTACTGTGTAATACAAAAGTAGTCAGTGAGACTTTAGTGCACAGTGGAAACAGTACATATAACATGTGTTGTGCAGGTGTTATTATTCGTAGTATTTGTTTTATTTGCTATATTAACAAGGAATAATCCAATATGTGGTGAAGATGTAAAGGACAGAATGAATGCCTTTTGCATAGTCCTTTCACAGAATTTTAGTTACAGGTATTTCAGAGGCAATATTATACCACCGATTCTTTTAGGCCTTTTAGGCCTTCAGTATTATTAAATTTTTTTCTGGTTAGACACTCCCCCTCCCATCCCACAGTAGGCCTCTTCTGGGTGCATGCTGTATAGAAATTCCATGATACCAAATGTGATAAGCTATAATTGTAATAACAATTTTAACATTTTTGCTACCAGTTCAATATACATCATTAAATACAAAATGGCAGTTAATCAGCTATAAAATGCAGTTTCAAAGTTCTATAAAATGAAAATATAATAAAATTACAATTTAGGCAGTCTTTTAGTTTGGTACGTCATTGCCAACAAACATTATTATCGAATAGGTTCACTGGCATTTAAAGGCTGTTTCTCATGTTGATCTCCAGAACTGGAACTTGATGCTGAATTACCAAGTGGAAATGGTCCGTTAGCAAACATGCTGGCTAGTTTGTTAACTCTCTGACTGCCTGTGCCACTTCCTAACGTATTGCTGTTAGATGACTGTGACGTGGGATAGTTTGGTTTCTCATATGCTGGAACATCATCTGCAAAATCAAAAGTTATACTTTACTGCTGTGTTACTTATAATTAAGAACAGTTTGTAAAAACTATAGGTGTGAATAATTATTATCCTGTATGAACATAAAATGGTATACAAACAGCGATTGGTCTCTTTCACATTTTCCTATTGACCTGACATCAATTCCAGACCTTAGTTGACTGGGTTACTTTAAGAAAGAGAACACACTAATGCTTTTATCTTGTTTTTGTTAGATCCTAACTGAAGAGCATCTTCTGCTGTAAGAGAACTAAAAATCTCAGTCAAGTATGAACAGGTCTCATGCTCTGAGGGCTCCATACAAACTTAATTATGTATATTGATAGTTCATTTGATGAGTTATTTTGCAAGTATCAAAATATGTGATGTAAATGACTTCATTTGTGTTACCACCAGCAGTCCTTCATTTGAATACAAAAAGTAAATGCTCCATCTTAGTACTATGTTTCACAACAGGGTCTATGGGGTGTCCCATAAGAAAACAGTTTTAATTTAATAATAAAACACATAATTTATATGAAAATTGCTAGTATTATTATGTAAATATGAAACACAAAGACTGTGGCTAAACATGAAACAAAATATCAGGCAATTTATCCTCCATTGGTTTGTCTGCATGCATCCATTCTGTGGACAATATTTTTGACAACTCTGGACCAAAGTTCCACTTGAATTTGGCCCAAGACATGTCTAACTTCTGCCTCTGAATTGAAGGACAGTTTGTGGATTGTTCACATAAACACAAGTTTTCATATAGCCCCACAATAAAGTCTCATTGTGTCAAATATCATATTGGTAGCCAGTTCTGACTGCTTTTGTGAGAGATGAGATGAGCAGGGAATCTTTCTCTCAGCAACCTTGTTGTTTTAACAGCAATGTGGCAGGTTTCCCTATCCTGTTGGAACCACATGTTTTCCACATTCAGTTCTTGCAGTTGTGGCCATAAATGCTGTGTCCTCATGTGGTGTAATGATCAGAGTCACTGTCACTGCTTTTCCAGTCTTGTTTTTAAAAATAATATAGCCCAATTACTCTGCTAGCCCAAAACCTTCACCAAACAATGAATCTTTCTGGATAAAGACACTTCTCATGGGCCATGCAAGGATACTCTGGGCCCCAAATCTGGCAAGTTTGTTTATTCACATAACCATTAAGCTAGAAGTGTGCCTCATCACTAAAGATTATTTTCTTATGAAAGTCACTATAGAATTCTTGTTTTGTGATTACCTGCTATGCAAATGTTTGATGCTTCAAATGGCCTGTAGACTTCAACTCCTGGACCGTAAAAGGATTCAAATTCAGATATTATGTCAAAATTCAATGCAAAGTGCTTTTTGGAATCACTAACTGTTGAGGACGGTGGCAAATTGACTTCACTCAACTTTTAGCAATGCTCTCACTGACAAGAGCGACATTCTCTACTGATCAACAAGAACAAGGACATCCAGCTGATTTGATGTTCACTTTCTATCCTGTGCCTTCAAATTTCCTTACCAGTCTCTGCACTGTTGACATATTAGCCACATTTTGCTAAGTAAAAATTACATTAAATCTTTGAACGGTCTCTGAAAAGCATGCCCCATACTTTAAGTCCACTTTCAAAATCTGGATGTTGATCCACTATGTATCATTCAATTTTAGCTGATAACAATATGCACAAATGCTGACTGACAACTAAAATTGGTAATCATGGCTGGTATTGCAGTTACCAATATCAAGAGAGACAATTGCTTAAATTTCAGGTCCAGCAACGTAACAAGCTGAAAGAAGTGCTTAATTAATAAATTGCATTCTTTATGGGACACCCTTATCACATACACTAATCTTCAAACTCTAACAATTTGTGAAGTGTGTAGTGTTATGTATTAATTTTAGGCAGTAGAATGCATTCATAACATTTCTTAATTATAAACTACCTCTAGTATCGCATATGAGGACAAGGGAAATCTTTTCGGACTGGCAAAGAGATGGTGTTGACATTCATTATTTCTGTAATGATATGTGCTGTGTGTAAACATCACTGCATTTTAAATTTTGGTACATCCTGTGAAATAATGTAAGTAAAATGTCAACTTGATCTGTGGAATGTTTTTTACATATTGTTAGTACATAAAACATTTCTTCACAATGTTTTAACTATTTTATCCACTAATTTATTAATGTAGGTGAGATATTGGTTTACAGCTTTATGTAAGAAGTGAAACAGCAATTAAATCCATGGGTGGAACAGATGGCTATTGCTTTCTGGAATTAAAAAGGGTTCTTCTAACTGGTTACCTACAAAGAGTAAAACAATGACATAATTTCAGGCACAAAGTAATGAAAGAATACCTGAGATGAGCCCAAACTGAAAACCAAAAGAACTGGCATTCATCAGGACAATGTAAACTCTTTATTCGTGCAAATGGTGAAAAATTTGAAGTACAAATTGTTGCAATAACCACACTAAACAAGTTTAGCACAAATTGACTTTTATCTATTCCTGCAGCCAAAGAAATTTATTTTAAAAAAAGAAGTGAAAAACTGCAGCAACTGCTGAGAACTTTATCGAGTTCACTTCCAGTTTAGGCTTTATATTATGTCATTTTAAAGTGGTTCTGAAAACTGCCATAATTATGTTAGATATATAAACATAGCATATAACAGAATATGAAAAAACAAGGCTTACATATATAAAATATAAGTACATACAGACATAAGTACATACAGACTGTAAAACATATTATGCTGCAGAGCAACATCCGATTGATCGAACTGAAAGTCAGGTGGTTTTAAAATGTTATGTGCCCAATGATTGCATGAGTGTAATTTATTACATTATAAGTATTCTTTGGGTTGAAGAGGATTTCTGTTTTCACATATCTGAAAATACCAAGTTGCATGTTTTCCAAATAAAAGGCTAAAATAGTTTATAGATTTAATAACAGCACAAAATAGTTGTAGTGGATGAGGTCTCCAGGTTGATGCTAATGCAAAGTTCACTTCGCTTGATATAGCAGAGACATACAGAAATATTCCTATAAATGAAACAATTACAGCAATAAAAAATAGTTTGCAGATGCACAAGGCACTTCCTCTAGTAGCAATCACAGAAATTATTGAATTACTGGAAACTGTTTACAAATACAACTACTGTACTATTCATAACAAGATCTACCTTCAAAAAGATGGATTAGCTATGGGCTTTCCAATAGGAGGTATATTGGCAGATATTTTTGTTAATTATTTGGAAAACAAATTATTCAAAGAAAACCCTGATACTAACAGTTGTTAGAGTATTACAAACATTATGTTGATGATGTTCTCATCTTATATGTGGCTCACAACAAGAAATGTCCTATCTGGAAATACCTTTAGCAAAACAAATAATACAACTAACTTGTAAGTCAAACACAGCTATTAATTTATTTAAAAAGAAAGATGATGAGACTTACCCAACAAAAGCGCTGGCAGGTCGATACACACACAAATAAACACAAACATACACACAAAACTCTAGCTTTCGCAACCAACGGTTGCCTCGTCAGGAAAGAGGGAAGGAGAAGAGAAGGAAAGACAAAAGGATTGGGTTTTAAGGGAGAGGGTAAGGAGTCATTCCAATCCCGGGAGCGGAAAGACTTACCTTAGGGGGAAAAAAGGACAGGTTTACACTCGCACACACACACATATATCCATCCACACATACACAGACACAAGCAGACATTTGTATGTCTGTGTATGTGTGGATGGATATGTGTGTGTGTGCGAGTGTAAACCTGTCCTTTTTTCCCCCTAAGGTAAGTCTTTCCGCTCCCGGGATTGGAATGACTCCTTACCCTCTCCCTTAAAACCCAATCCTTTTGTCTTTCCTTCTCTTCTCCTTCCCTCTTTCCTGACGAGGCAACCGTTGGTTGTGAAAGCTAGAGTTTTGTGTGTATGTTTGTGTTTATTTGTGTGTGTATCGACCTGCCAGCGCTTTTGTTGGGTAAGTCTCATCATCTTTCTTTTTAAATATATTTTTCCCACGTGGAATGTTTCCCTCTATTATATTCATACAGCTATTAATTTTTTAGATCTTTCAATTACTATGAATCAATGTATACATGTTTTTGGAATTCATCATAAACCTACATCTTCTAACATCATAATTCCTGTTGCATCATGTCATCCTGCTCAACATAAAAAGATATTCTTCTGTTTTGCAATAAATAGGCTCCTTAAACTGTCACTACATGCTAATGAGATAGAAAAGCCTGCTTAGTTGGGTGGTAATGTGCTTGCTTCCTTTGCAAGTGGGCCCGAGTTTGATTTCCGGCTGGTTGGGGATTTTTCTCCACTCATAGACTGGGTGTTCTGTTATCATCATTTCATCCTCATCACCAGCACACAACTTGCCCAGTATGGCATTTAATGAAATAAGACTTGCACTTGGCAGACAAACTTAACCGAACGGGTACTCCCGGCCAACGATGCCATACACTCATTTAATTTCATTTCAAGTAGAAAAGAAACTACATTAATTATGAAATACAACCCAGACTAACAATTATCACAGTGTGATCATTGATTAAATTTATAACTTCTTGAAACCTAAAAGGAATCAACTGACACAGTAGAGTTGCTACATAAAAAATAATAAGTGTTACTTTCTTTCTATGGTCAGGTCTCATACAGGCTTAGTGACCTCCTTTTTTTAAAAAAAAAAAAAACATAATGTACACATCATGTACAAATCACAATCTCCTCTGTTATATTTTTTAATACACAACATTAACAAAACACATGTCTTATACCAAAATAATAGCATATAAAAAATATATTACTCTATTGTAAGGCTAGTTACATCAGACAAATTGGAAGGAAGTTAAAATGTAATTCATAGATACACAAAATTAAAAAGAAAAAAAAAAACCATGGGAAATAAATCCCACCTTCACAGCTCACCTAATACAAGAGAATTACATGGTGCACAGTACTGAAAACAAGCTTGTAATCCTTTGTACAATGAAGAAGGAATACTTTGTGAACATACCAGTACATGAAGAATTAGAAATCTATGCCCACCTAAAAAAATTCAAGGAAAAGCTGCTCAGTGCGCAATGTACATATAAAAACACCAATTTCTTCAACTTCTGCCACCCCGTTACTGATAACTTCATTTATAGTTAGTCCACAAATTTGTTGCTGTATCTGTGTCTGTAAATATGCTCTGTAAGGAGTCCATGACAAGTCCAAGCTATGCTAACAACCTCTGCAGTTTCCTGGTGTTCAATTTTTGCATGTTAGAGGATATAATTCAACACAAGTCTGGGATGTCTGATCCACTGCAACTAGTTTATGCATTTATTAAATCTGCAAACTATGTTTAGCCTTTCATCCGTAAAAGATTCAACTTAGAATTTTTGAAATCCTCTTAAACCAAAAGAATGCTAATAATATAATTATAATATAATGTAAATGGATGGATAAAAAATCTACTCACCAAGCAGTGGATGGGGAACACAAACACAAAAGGGTTTAACTTTTTCAAGCTTTCAGAGACAGCGGCTACTTCTTCTGGCAGAAGAGTTGAAGGGAAGGAAGAGGGGTGAAGGAAAAGGACTGGTTTAGGGAAAGGGGTACAGTTCAGAAAAAATCACCCAGAACCCCAGGTCAGGGGGGGACTTACTGGACATGAGGTATACTCATGCGATCATTGGGTACATGCCATTTTAACCCAGCAGACTTGCACTTCTTTCAATTGGTCATTGCTCTACCGCACAATATAAATTTTATACTCTTATCTGTACTTGTATTAGAAATATACAAGCCTCGATTTTTCATCTTCTATTATTAAGTACAAAGTTTATGTAATTATCATAATTATGGCAGTTTTCAGAACCACTTGAAAATGGCATAATAAGAAGGCCAAAATCTGTAGTGGACTCAATAAAGTTCTCCAAAGCAACAAACAGTTGTTGAATCAGCACATGGAAAAACTAAATAAGGAAATTTGTGGCTGGAAAATCTTTTGAGGTTATGGCAGCTGTAAATGGATATTTTGCAGAAATTCTAGAATAACACATTGGAGATGGTATCCGCTCATTTGGGAAATATTGGATGGAATGCATTTTTGATATAAAACTATAGTTTTTCACTCCCAAAGAAATTTTCATTTTGCTCCCATGGATGTAACACAAGTATAAGTAGTAAAGCTCCCTTCTCTATCTTCTTTCTGCAACATTTTCTCATTACATTTATCTTTGATGCTTGTTAAACTGAGTATCAAGACAGTGGTGCACTTTATTAAAGTATATAAAAAGTAAACTTGCAGTTATAACTTCAAAAATTTCTTGCCTTGAATTGCTGACATTCAGTGCCAATGTTGTAAGATGATTTCTGCCACTAACAAGTTTCAATCACCTGTTCGTGAATGGTGCTGAGGCTTGTGGTGTGGTGTTGACCTCAGGTGTGGTGGGCGAGCACAGCTGTAGCTGGAGTCTGTGCTATAACACGGAGAGACAGGCCTTCGACAAGGAGCTTGACGAGAGCCACCCAACAGGTGGTGTGGTCTGTGCCGCCAGCCAGTAGCATTCGATGACTGACATTGACCCTGCAAATTAAGAAAAACACTATTCAACCGTCGTATATGATAATGGCTTGAGTCACATTTTGTTTGCTGCTCCTTGCTTGCTCCACGTGGTGTTTCTTCTGGTGCTGTAGCCATAAAATATAATCAATGGGTGGTTCAATAATGTTTTTAAAAAATTATATCATTTCATTTATTGTATGAAGACTTGACAGACTGTTGGCTCACGGAACTTTTCCTGACAGATTAGGGCTGTAATTAAATATGAAACTCAGTTTTTAAGAGTTGAGGCTTTGAAACCATGCAGTTGTACAGGTCAGCTTGTAATAGGGTTACCAACTCAAAATTATTGAAGGCAGGACAGTGTTTCACAAATAGCAGTATATTTAGAAAAAAAGACTGACAATTTATTTTAGAATCAATAAAATGTTATATTTTACATTTTGGAGTAATAAATATGTTCTAATCTCAATATCAGCAGGTAGGTCTAAGAACACATTGAAAACCTGCTATTGTGTTAAACAATGGTATTTGTTTGTTTCAGATACAATGCAGTTAGCGTGATGCACTTCGCAGTACTTACCAATGCCAATGGAGAATGTGCTGCTGAGAGAAGACTTGAATTGTTATCTTGAAGGATATGGCTATAAAATTCCTCATAAGACATCACCTTGAAACTGTACTTGAACATTAAAATTCCTTTGATAGTGTCCGTCAACAAATGATTCCTTTCTTTTGTCCATTGAGGAGGCATGAGAAATACACAGGTTCAGTACATGCACTGCATCTAGGACTCACAAGGAAAACTCGACAAATTTCTGAAAACCTTTTGACCCTTTTTATCAAAGACCAGCAATGTTGATCTAGTATACTGTTTTCTCCAGCATTGTAGATCTGGCACAATTCTTAATGTTGCAGAACTAAAAAGTTTTGAATCACTTATTTTCAAACCTTTGGTTTGTAAGTACTGAAGACATGGAAGAATGTCCTCAAAGCAAAGGTCGTTTAATCTGACATTTAAAGAACTTCAGTGCTTCCATTGGCTTCACCCAATTGCTAGGTATTTAGTGTAAGTTCATTGCAACAAGATACATTTTCCATGTACCCCTGGCTTCTGGAAAGGAATTCAAAGCTAGTCTGACTTTGAGAAGAATGAACATTTTTTTACTCAGTTTTCTTAAATTTCAAACAAAAGTTTATTCACAATTTTGTTTCCATGTCTTTATTAGATCACCAGGTTACAAAAAGAAAATTTTACTTGAAAATTTTGATAATGTTTATAGCTCATGCTCTTTTCCCATCAAACTATAATCTACAATTTGATTTCACCTTGACTGCCTGAATAAACATAGTTAATTGGCTCTGAGCACTATGCGACTTAACTTCTGAGGTCATCAGTCGCCTAGAACTTAGAACTAATTAAACCTAACTAACCTAAGGACATCACACACATCCATGCCCGAGGCAGGATTCGAACCTGCGACCGTAGCGGTCACGCGGTTCCAGACTGAAGTGCCTTTAACCACACGGCCACACCGACCGGCAAACATAGTTAATTGAAAGTACTTTGCATCATTAGCTGAGTTTGAATATCTGAAGCCATTTCCACCTGTTTCCACCTACCACTACACATAGTCTCTTTGAGCCACTATGCAGTTCCTTACAGAGAGTACTTTGTGTCAGTATTAGTGATTTTCTCTTCTATTACATTTGTGTATGGAGCACGGGATAATGACTATCTGTGTGTACCTCTACATGCCGGCCATGATCCTTGTGCATGATAAACAGTGAACTTTCATACAGTCTGTTCCAGAATAAAAGTCAAGTGCTGGCACACTGGACAGGAACGTTAGAGCAGAGAGGGCTGTGAAGAAGACGTCAGCCAATAGTAAGCTGACTGACCCCTCTATGAGACAACAACAAGACAGCAGTGGCATCTACATGAAGAGGACACAAGCGCCACACCACCTGGCTGCAGCCCAGTTCACTGACTTTGACAGTGGGGTCAAGATTAGACACTTGTATAGCAGCTGCTTAGGAGCTGTGTTATTTCACTTATATTAGAAATTGTATATACTGAAGAGATTTTCTTATTTTGTCTGTTGTCCTTTGGTTGTGACACATCATTGTAAAGTCTCAAAGTTAAATATTGTCATTTATCTTACTGTAATAAAAATTCATTAATACAATTTGCTTGAGTTGTTGTCTAGCAATCCGAGAAAGCAGGTTTGCTAGGCACCCATATTCGACAAGCAGGCAGGACAATACCCTGCTAAAGATGGTGTAGCAGCTACTGGCCAATGCTGCATGCCCAACAGAACAACAAACTACACCTACAGCTGTTCCAAGTGCTATGCCACCTTTTCACCAGTTTCATGAACAAGAAGAGGAATGGCTCGAGTGGTTGCAACAGTTTAAGCCTACATAATTCCTCACAATGTACTAGGTACTGTGAAACTCCCCTATTTATTGTCCATGGTAGGAAGTGTAGTTTTTCAACTCATCCAGAAACTATTTCCTAACACCGCTCCTAGTGAACTTTCCTATGATCTTGTTGTAGTAGATTCGCTAACTAACTATTATGACCAACAAGTGAATGTGGTAGCAGCTAGGTATCAATTCTTCAATTGCAAGAGAAGGTCAGAACAAACTTATCATGAGTGGATAACAGATTTGCAGGGTATGATGAGGAAATGCAAACTCAAATGTGCTTGTGGTGCTTTATATTCAGATGTTATGTTGTGTGATGCAATCATGCACAGTGTCACTGATGTCAGAGTTAGATAACAGATTTTGAAACAGTCTGATCCATCATTTCAGTATGCTGTGCAAATACTAGATCAATATGGTGCAGGTGCCGTGTCGGCCAATAACTTTGTGCAGCCACAAATTTGTCAGGTCGAGTCACCCCTTGCTCACGAAATTGGAAATTTGTGGTAAGGGCTATGGGACCAAACTGCTAAGGTCATCAGTCCCTATAGGCTTACACACTAATTAATCTAACTTACTAATTTATGCTAAGCACCACACACACACACACACACACACACACCCTAGGCAGGACTCAAACCTCCAATGGGGAGAGCCGTGTGAATCATGACAAGACACCTCAGACCGAGCGGCTACCTTGTGCGGCTCCCTTGCTCACAATTAGTCCATTAGGCAGCAGCAGCAACTTGCACGTGCCATACCGCTTTAACACTTCTCTGTGCCACACAAGCAATTCTCTAAACATGCGAATGGAATTAAGTCATACCCACAGTGCTATTCATGGCACAAAAGCCAAGACTGCCAATCAAGGCAAACACAGTGTTATGCTTGTGGCAAGAAAGGATATGTATAATCCATATGATTGCAATGGAACAAACATAAGAATTCTGCCCACTCACAAATCTAGTCACAAAGCCCATGTCATCAATGTCTTGTATTCAAAGCTTCCTGCAGGCATTAGCAAAACTAGCAAGTGAACAGTTTCTTCAGTGCTCTGCCAGTCCAACAAGCTTTTTGTTCATTTGCATATTAATGGAAAACAGGTGCCTCTGTTACAGTGCTAAATCGTAACACATATGAACTATTAGGCTCCCCACACCTGTATAAACTAGCATGCACCTGATGGCTTATATCAGACAAGACATTCCCGTTCTTGGAAAATGTACTTTGCCTGGCCTGCCATGTATCACTCACATACATGAACTGTAACTTTCACTGTGCTACAATCACATTGTGAGAACATATTTGGCCTTGATTAATTTGATTTGTTTGGCTTTCAAATTCAGGACAATGTGTTGTCAGTGTCTGCATTCAATGCTAAAGGCAGTGTAGTTAGCTTGCTGAAAGAATTCCCTGTACTCTTTTCTGAAGGTTTAGGCAAGACTAATAATTTTGTTGCTCATTACTATGAAAGGCAATGCTCAGCTGAGATTTTTCCAGGCCAGAACTGTTCCCATTGCATTATGGGACAAAGTCACTGCTGAACATAAAGAATTGCAATATAGTACAGCTATTGTGCCCATACAAGCTAGTCAGTTGGCAAGTCCAATGGTTTTGCTCCCCAAAACTTCACTTCAAATTCACTTCTGTGTTGACTTTAGGTCTATAGTCAACCCACAAACTGTGATTGATACATATCCATTGCCACGCCAAGAGGATCTCATGGACAGATTAGGCACTGGTTGCTACTTTTCAAAAATTGTCAATTACCTCTTGATGAAGAATCTCAAAGATTGTGTGTAGTTAACACTCATTTAGGCTTGTTTAAATATTTATGTATGCCTTTTGGCAGTGCTTCTGCACCCATTTTCCAACAGTATTTAGAACAGCTGACTGCTTAAGTACCAAACTGTTAAAACTATTTTGATGATATTGTCATAGCAGGTCATGCACCTGAAGAACACGTTGCAAATCTGTGTGCTTTGTTTCATGTGTTATCTGGTGCAGGCCTAAAGTGTGATTTTTTTTTAAACAGGAGTTACAGTATCTTGGTCATGTCATAAACTGTCAAGGTGTACATCCTCTTTAGTCACATTTGTTAGCCATACGTGACCTGCCAGTTCCTCACAATGTCACAGAATTGCAGTCGGTTTTAGGAAAAATGAACTATTATATCTGGTTCATACCAAACACTGTACAAATCACCATTCCATTGCAATGCTTGTGTCATAAGAATGTCCTCTTTGTCTGGACAGAGAAGTGCCAAGAAGCTTTTCAAAAACTTAAAGATGCATTGCTCTGTGTTCAATGATTGGTTCACTTTGATCCTGACAAACCAGTTGTGTTGCAAGTTGACGCTTCCTCTTATGGAATTGGTGCAGCGCTTTTGCACAGAATTGGTGATAAAGACAGGCCTATTACTTTCACATCAAAAGTGTTATCCAAAGCTCAGTGGACCTATTCACAAATAGAGAAAGAGGCACTGGCTATTGTGTATGGTGTCACCAAATTCCACAATTATTCAACAGCAGAAAATTCTACTTAGTAATGGATCACAAGCCACTGCAGTCCTTGTTTCATCTGATGAAGCTGGTTCCTGTATGAACTTCCAAAAATTGCAAAGATGGGCTTTGTTGTTGTCTCAATATCAGTATGAGATTGTGTATCATCTGACAGCTAAACATGATAATGTGAATGCACTTTTACATCTTCTGATTGGCCCTGATACAGACTTTGACACTTTTGCTGCATCTTGTAGTCACATCAATGCTTGGGATTCTGAATTGCTTCAATCCTTTCATCTGGACTGTAGGAAAATGGCACAGGCCATGGTAGCTGATTCAAATTTGAGCAATTTGCTGAAATATGTTCACATATCTTGGCCTCGCTCATTGCATAGTATAAAGAACTCTGTAGTGTGCAGATACTTTGCACATCAGCATAGCCTCACTATACAGCAAGGTGTGATTCTTGTTCAAAATGACAGTGGACAGTCATGTGTGTTGATTCCCAAAGCTTTGCAAAATGAAGTGTTGCAGTTACTTCACCAAGGGCGCTGGGAGATCGTTTGTACGAAACAGTTAGCAAGTGATACTGTATTTAGCAGGGTATGGACACCCAAATAGAACAGATGATGTCACAGTGTCAAGCATGTGTGGAAAATCAGTCTGCTCCACCACAAAAATTCTCTATTTGGCCTCAGTCACAATTGCCATGGCAATGTGTGCACATAGACTTTGCAGGACCTTTATGGAGCACTTGTTGATTGATTGTGATAGACTCATACAGCAAGTTTCCTTTTGCTGTGCCAATGAAATTGACATCATGTAGCACAATTCAAGTGTTGTCCTCTATTTTTTGTGTTGAAGGTTTACCTTAAGTCATAGTGTCGGACAACAGCCCTCAGTTCACATCAGATGAATTTGAAACATTCTGTGAAAGCAAGTTGGATACAGCACCTTCTAGTGCACCATTCCATCCACAGGCAAACTGTTAAGTGGAACGTTTTGTCAGGATATTCAAGCACCAGATGGCCAAATTTTGCAATGCAGACACCAGGGATCAAGCATTGCAACTTTTTCTCACCTCATATTGTTCACATCCACGAGATGGACCATTGCAGGCAGAATTGCTTCACAGCCACTGCTATCAGACACTGCTTCGCCCTCCTCAGCATCCGGAACTGAAGGAAGGCCACAAGTATCACTTTACACCATATGATATTGTGTTTTTCAGGATTTTTTGCAGCAGCAGAAGATGGGTGCAAGATGAGATCCTTCGTCGCCTTGGCACTTGCATGTCACTCATTTCAGGCCCAGATGGACTGCAGTGCTGACATCACAATCAAATTCGCCACTGTCATGTGAATGGCGATCCTTCTGTGTCTCTCTCCCCACATTCACAGATCCTGAGGACAGTGAGGCCACAGCAGCTGCCAGAGGGTGCCATCACGACACCGTGGGACGACCTCATGGAGACAGAGCCTTTGCCTATTCTTGTCCTACTGATGGAGCTAGACGCACGCACTCTGCAGCAGCCATCACTTTCTACATCTGGTAATGGGCCTCAGGAGGCGGACACGTACCCTCCTGGCCATTTTCCAGGTGACTTTTCCACTAGTGCGAAAGCCAGATGGCGAGGTATGATCTGAAGCCTGATGACCCCTGCAGCCAAAGCTTCCAGTCCAGTGCCACATCCACGATCCTGTCTCCCCTCCCACTGTTGAGCTCCTTATACGATGACAGTCTGTCACATTGGGGGGGGGGGGGAATGTTCCGGCGTAAAAGTCATGCACCGGTATGTCGGATAGAAACGTTGGAGCAGATAGGGGTGTGAAGACCTCAGCCAATAGTATGATGACCAACCCCTCTCTAGGACAACGAGACAGCAGCGGCATCTACATGAAGAGGACATAAGTGCTGTGCTGTCTGGCCATGGCCCAATTTGCTGACTTCAACAGCAGGTTTAAGGCACTTGTGTAGCAGCAACAAAAGAACTGTATTATTTCACGTGTATTAGGAATTGTATATACTGAAGAGATTTTCTTATTTTGCCTGAACCCATTGCCTGCGGCACATTATTGTAAATTCTCAAAGTGTGTTGTCATTTATCTTACTGTAATAAAAATTCATTAATACAATTTGCTTGAATTGTTGTCTAGTGATCCAAGAAAGCAGGTTTCCTAGGCACCCCATATTCAATAAGTAGGTGGGACACAACACAATCTTTCTCAATTAACTGTTCTCTGAATTTACCCAACATAGTTTTGCAGGAACAATGTCAATTTTCTCTCAAAGATTCTCATTTAAGTTCTTTGTTATGCTGACCTGTTACACTCCTAGAAATATGTGTCTCTTAAGTAATTCTCTCTCTCTCTCTCTCTCTCTCTATCTATCTATCTATCTAAAAACCAAAGATGATGCGACTTACCAAATGAAAGTGCTGGCAGGTCGACAGACACACAAACGAACACAAACATACACACTAAATTCAAGCTTTCGCAACAAACTGTTGCCTCATCAGGAAAGAGGGAAGGAGAGGGAAAGACGAAAGGATGATCTATCTATCTATCTATCTCTCTAATAATTAGAAATGAAGCTTTGAGAGATGAAATGAAGAGGGTAGTGAAGAAAAATTAGACAAAAATACAAATTCTTGGGTAACACAATTTGATTAATGAAAGGATAAAGTAAAATGTAGCAAATGAAAGAAGCCAAAGTGGAATACAGGCACCTAAACAATAACACTGACTGGAATTGCAAAGTGGCAAATCAGGAGAGGCAGAGGAAAAAATGCAGAGCAGTAGATGACACTTACAGGAAATTAAAGAAGCTCATGGATAATGGGGACACAACTGTATAAACAAAGAGTTTAGATAGCTAAGGGAATATTTAGAGTTGCTACATAAAGGAAAGGAACTTTATGACAGTACTATGGTAAAGGAAGAGGAAATGGGTGATGATGTGCTTATATGTGTGCATACCATTAAACCATCAGTTTGATAACTCATGATTGCAAAACACTAACCCAATTTATCTACACGTGCACAGAGATGATACTGTTTGTATACTTGTCAGATTTCACTTTCCACAATGCTGGAAGCTATATACAAACCTGAAAGGAGTAAGAGACATATTGTAGAGGATTGGTAAGTAGTTCTATTACATATTTCTGCAATAAATAATTCAAGCTTGTAAAAGAAACAAATAAATAGCTGCCGTGTCATTTGCCTGGACTTCAACATTTTTGTTGAATGTTTATACAGCTGACTAGTAATAAGTATTAAACATATAATCAAACTACTTTCCCAACTGTGATTTGAACACATGATACCTTTCATCTGTCTTTCTTGATGTACTCATATCCTGTGGCATCACTGTATCAGTTGTTTGCATGTCCCCAAATTGCAAAGTCTCAGCAGAAATTGCTGTGTATTGTACAATCTCACCCTTACCCTGTACAATATATTGTGCAGTATTATGGAGCAAGTGTCAATATCTTTACAGCTATGCGGCCTTATCCAATATACTGAGGAAACCAATGCTACTCTCTGAAAATTGGATGGGTGGATCACTAACGAAGAGGTACTGAACTGAATTGAGGAAAAAGAACTTTATAATACAACTTGACTAAAAGAAGAAAACTGTTATTTTGGGGGAGGGGGGGGGGAGGGAGGGGGAGACCAAGGCTTGAAAGTAGTAAGCAAGTCCATATGGATGTAGGGTGCAGTAGTTATCCAGAGATGAAAATAATTGCACAAGATAGACTACCATGGAGGGCTGCATCAAACCAGTCTTCAGACTGATGGCTACTAAAAAATAAATAGCACGTTACCTGCAGAGGCCCTTGTTCACCATGGTCAACGGCACCATCATAGGGGCAGTTGGAATCACTGCATGAGCAACACGTATCACTGCTGCAGCTCCCCCGGTCTTCATCCCAGCTGCCGGCTGTCGTAGAACCGTGCCACCTTTCACAGTCACTGTAGTCAGAGTCTGCACAGGCTGGCTGGCCACTGGGAATGCCTGCACAAAGAAAGATTACATTATTGTGTAATAGAAACATTTTTTCTGTGTTAAGACTTCAAGAATCCATTGTGTGTCTACTACATGTGTGTCAGAATTTGCAGCCTTAGCTTTAAAATTGTAAGTTGCATCACATCTTATGCTGAACTTTGCTTCTTATTTTGTGGGTAAATGGCTCTGATTTTAGAAACTCTAGTAATTTTTCCTGAAATTGTGTAAGTACTTTCCAGTCAGATAGTCACTGTCTTTTCTTATACAGATGTCAGCTGTGTTTGTGGTTATATAGTCTGGTCCTTCCTGTGTGCACAATTTTCTTCTTTTTTTCTTGATCCTTTGCCCTGTATTGCACAGGGTTGGCATAGTTAGTTTAAGTTGTGGCCAGATGCCCTTATTGTCACCTTCCTGCACAGGATGGGATATGTGTACCCCAACTGTCTGTGTGTAGTATTATTCATGTGAAAGCAAGCAGAAGTCTTAAATGTTCTTCCTGTGTGTGCATTTACTTGAAATATCCCAGATTTCACATGACAGTGGAGAAACATTCCATGATAGAATTTATAGACAATGTTTATCAACTTGTTTCTGATGGTTGAGGTTCCACAACAGTCAACAGCTTTCTGCTTATTTCACTGTAGTTTAACTATTTGGCCAAAAATAAAATGCTATTTCATGAAAGAAATGAATGTTTTCTGTTTGAATGAATGAGTATTGTCTTTATGGAGTTTGGAATATTAAGAGAGAGGTATTGAAAGAGTGTAGCTTTGAACCAGGTAATGCGGTTTTGTTGGATCGCATAGTTTGTAAGAACATTTTCCTTAACCCTTTCACTACCACTGGGACGTATATTTCCCATGATAGTTTATCAGAGAACCAATGGAAATCTGCTGCATGTTATTGCTAAGTATCACTGTCTGACTACCAAAAGGAAGCCCATTAATTGTTTGCAGAATTCTTATAATTACCAAGTGCACCTGTAGGTTGTGCTATCTTCAAGATTCATTGTTAACCCTCTGTTCACCAAATGTCTTACTCCTTATTATTCAGTATCATAAATGTCTCATATTTTATTTCATTAATTACAGTATTTTTATCATTTGAATTAATGGAAACCAAGTGCACCTGTAGGTTGTGCTATCTTCAAGATTCATTGTTAACCCTCTGTTCACTAAATGTTTTACTCCTTATTATTCATATCATAAATGTCTCATATTTTATTTCATTAACTACAGTATTTTTATGATTTGAATTAATGGAAATTACCATATTTACTTGAGTATAAGAAGGTCCCCTTTTTTAAAGGCTGCTTGAGAGAATTTTATTCCTAACAAGTTCTGACTCATCAAAATTACAAACAGTTTTAATAATATAAAGCTTTTGTCCAAAAAGGTTAACATTATACCCATTCTCAACTTATCCCACTTATTGATTACCTACATTTTGATAATACAAGAGAAATAAAATAAAACAAAAAAAAATGGTTTACACTAATTCTTATTTTCACATTCCTTTTGCTTACTCAGCCAGTTATCTATGGTATCACTATTTTTCATCATTAATGTCATCACTGGTATCAACGTCTGGGATGATATTTTCATCTGACCAATGTGTATTTCTAAATATGAGCAGCAATCAAAATTTATAATCTTGGTTGTCACAAATATTTGGTTGGTGTTTTTTTCTTTCTTTATTTATTTTTTCTTCAGAATGTGTCATGTTATCTGAGGTTGGGGTTACAGTGGAACCTGAGTACACAGCTATTTCGTCTGAATAAGTAGTGAATTTAACATCTATATTGATGTGACAATTTGACAATATTCCTTCATCTCTTGCTTCCAAACATGTCTTCTGCCTCGTGCTCTCTCATTGGCTGTGTAGAACCAGCAGCTGACACACCATACCTGATGGCAAGCTTTGACATCATTGCTGCATGAAACATGTAAGTACACCACTTGCTTCCATTTAGATGTTTACTGTCTCCTGCAGATATGTATACTGTTGCTGAAAAAGTCACTTCAGTTCCTGCTACAAATGGAATGGCAGTGAGCACGGAAACAGATTTAGTTGCTATCTCTTCTTCATCACTACTATGAAAATACTTAGGTTTTGCTTTTGCTAATGTATAATACATTTTGGTAAAATTCATGTTACACCTTGTTCAGTGGAGTTAATTAACAACTATTACTTTTGTGAAAGATTTTTCCAATCAATCCAGACTAACAATTAACAATAATTCATTCTTCAAAAAATAATAGTGTCATGGAGCTCATGTTATCAACATCTTTAGCTTGTGTAGCAGGAACAACATCAGTCAGTCTGTATTCCACAGCTGATGAATCCCAGTTGGTCACAGCACATATTTGTCACACATCAAATAAAAAACAACAACAACAACAAGGATCAAGTCCTTGAGAAAGAATTAAGTAAGCTAAATAATAGTCTATTAAAACAAACAGTAATCAAATTAGACATTGGCTGTGATAGCACCAGCAGCAGGAATATAAACACTAGTGTCAGCAATTTTGTGATGCTATATAACCTTTCCTTATTCTTCAAAATAAATCTGCATATAACCTCAATTTCCAAAGCTTCATCTGTATATGTAATATGACACTTATATTAATCTATTACACTATATAAAAATGTCGAAAACAGCAGCAATAGTTTATTTAGTTTATTCTGTGAATGTAAAATGACCCTTTATTTTTCAAATGATAGACCTGGGAAAAATCCTAGTCTTATAATTAGGTAAATGTGGTATTTAATTTTTACCTAAGTCATTTACTCATGAAGCACTGACATGTTGGGGACATCGAACAAAAATCTTATGCACCTAGTGTCAAAATGCTTTGTGCAAAGATTGCTTAACACTGTATCACAGATAAGAGGATGGATATGACTGTCACAGAAGATACTCAAATTCTAATCATAAATAGTCCAAGTATTTTGCTGAAAATATATATCATAAATGAAAGTACGAGATGATCATTTATTTCATTATCACTGAGATGTATAGATCTCACAACAAAACTACAGTGGAACACACATGTCCCATCCACCCCCTGCAGCAGGGATGGAGGTTATGTTGGCTTTTTTTAACCCCAGTGTATCCTGAGTCTTAAAACAGCTCAAGAGAGCTGGTTTCTAAAATATATGATTATCAGTTTTTTTATTCTTATTATTTCCTGTAGTAAACTTAGAAATCAACAAAGTTTGAAAAGTTTTGACTCCCTGGGTTTCAAGATACAAAGAATCAAAATATTACATTAAATAGCCAATAGAAGAAAACTTAGACAGTCTACCATCTACTGCTCAAAAAGTGATAAGTGGTTGAACACTACAAAAAGTCACCAACATCCTTCTATCAGTGTTAATTTTTTTAAAACTCTGCTCAAACATCATGTCACAATCAAGGATCATACCACTATTTGGGCATTGTGAACAGTCAGTGCTAAACAGTGAAAACTCTGTTTTCATGTTAATTTCTCAAGAGATACAGGCAGATAAAGGTGTAATGTGTAGACACAGTCAACAGTTCAGCTACTTTCTAGTTTTATTGTAAACTATGAATGAATTGTTAAGTTGTAAGTTTTCTCCTTATATGATATCACAAGTTTGTTGTGGCTCCTCCTGTTCTTAATCTTTTAAAGCAAACAGAGCATTGTATACCACTGATGCTGCACTTTGTAAAATACTTCCAGACTAGGGATGGTGCCATTCTGTATAATGACTAATGTCTGATGATGAAAGTGTGAAAATGATGGGGCAAGTCTTGCATACTGCACGTACATATGTATCATCTAGTAGACCACACTGCATGGTAACAGGTACATTATTATTCTCAGCAATGCTATACCAATTCTTATGCCAAGTGTTTGCTGCTCGTTTCTGTTGGCATTATTATCAAAACAACACTGATTGCTTTTCTCATTTTCTACAACAACACAATATTTCAAAGCAATGGAAATTTTATGAATAAAAAGTATTCATTTTTAGAAAATGTTAATTTCAAAGTCAAATAATTTAGCACTGCTGCTATAGCTAATTGATATTTCAGTTTTTTACACAGTAAAAAATAAAAAAAATCCATGTTTCACATGGAAGAAACAAATATCGAAAAATACCATTCATTCAGAATTATAATACCAGTGCTGGTTTTAACTGGGCAGTTTATCCCATCCCTACACTTCAGTGAAAAACAAAACAGCAGGAAATATTTTTTTCATATGGTTACTTCTAACTAGGATGTTAATTAAAGTAACCATATGTTAATGTTTTACGTTACTGTATGGCATAAAGCTCTGTCCATCACATAGAGGAGTTTATTTGTCAAGAAGTTTCACTACTGTCAACATTACACTGCACAGTGAACACCACACAATAGTTACTGGTTAGTCAATGTTTCACTCAGCTTTCTGTGATCTGATTAAAGGAATCCAGCTCCTAAACTGAAAATATAAACTAATGGTGCTTCTTCTGTATAGAGCACACCAACTACTATAGATGATTCAGGATTTTTCTGAAATTCAAAAGCATTTTTGTGTTCACATGGACAGTTGCCAAGACTGCTTTGAGGCAACCTGTTGACATTCTAGTGCAATGGAAAAAAATGGTTTTGTGTACCTAAATCTTTCATCATCTGCTGGGCAATGTTCTGGTGGCATAATCGTGATGACAGATGCTCTGAAGCTAAGCTTGGTAAGGATGACTGAACACCTCTGTCGATCGCATTATATCCTCCACTTCCATGCTGTGACCCTGTTGCTAAAGCAGACAAAAAGTAATATCAAAATATACATTGGTATACACTGTTTGTTCATACTGCTAAACAGATTATTTTAAAATTAATTGTAACTAAACACTGAATTTATGGTATTTGGATTACAGCCAGAGCAATATGTTTCAGTGTAGAATACCTTGTTATTTCTTTTTATGTCATACTGTTATGAACTTACATGTGCATTTTGAAATGAAAAAATATGTTCAACTATTGACTGAAAGTTAATGTTGTGGAGAAATAAATATTACATAATTTACAGGACTTTAGATACCCCTTGAATATTCCTATGTACTTCTTTACAGTTCATTCACACAAAGAATTTTATCCCCTTCCTACATTATGTTGTTCATTCCAAAAATGTGTGCTTTATTTTCTTTGACAGAAATAACACAACAGTGTGGTGAAATGTTTGAACCATGCCCACTAAAAACTGATTAGTACATGTAAAAGTCTAATAGTACAATAAATTATTATCGTAAGTTAAGATCATCAACATAAAAGATATTTTGAGTGAAACATACTATGATAAGTGGTTGTATTATATGTTGATAAGCTGAAAGATTTAAAATTTCTGACTGATAAGCTTATGGAGGATTTGGTGAAATAGCTTTTGAATTTTATTACCCTAACATAGAACTTACTAGCACTAACTGTTGTGCATTATCCAGTGGATGGCATGACAATGTAGTAATTTTTATGAAAAGTTAGCTTGTCTTGTTTCGCTGATGCTTTTCTCATATTTAAGAGCACTATACAACAATCTGTCCTTTAAAGAAGAGATATATAATGATTTCTTTTTCTTTTTTTCATCTGTTTACCTCAGGATATCATATGAACCCAGGTTTTACTACCGGTATCATTTTTTGTATATTTTCCAGTCTGACTTCTTCAAAATTTTTATCCTCTAGGGGACCTTCTAGAGCCATGGAAGTTATTCCCTAATGTCTCAACATACATAAGCAAAGGCTTCTGTGGCCGTTGTCACTATGAATAAAATTCTTCATGGTATGTGACCACACTGTTAATAAGTAAAAACAATTTGGCCAGCATGCAAAAGGCCTTCCTTGGGGTGTTCGGTTGTATTTTATTGTCAGTCTTAATACATGTGCTATAACCCTGTTGCTCCTTCCAGTTAGTTTTTTACACATGTTCCTTTCATCACCAATTCTGTGGAGAACCTCTTCATTTCTTATTTTACAAGTCCACTTAATTTACAGCATTCTTCTGTAAAACTGTGTCTCACATGCTTTGATTATTTCCTTTTTCAGTTTTCCCACAATCTACAATTCACTTCCATACAATTCTGTACTCCATTAGAAACTTCTTTCTCCAACTATGGCCTATGTTTGATACTAGTAAACTTACTTTGGCAAAGAATGTGTCATTAATGTCCTTTCTGCTGTCCCTTAATATTTGCATGTTTCTTTGGTTTAACTCTCCATCTGTATTCTGTGTGCTGTAAATGGTTCAACCCATTCAGCAGGACCTGTCATTCTTCATAACTTCAGAGTTGACAGCAGTGTGATTGGTATCTTTTTACTCTGAATTTTAATCCCACTTCTAAATTTTTCTTTTACTTCCTTTATTGTTTCTTCAATACAGAGGCCAAAAAATAGAGGAGAGAGTCTGCATCCCTGACTTACATTCATTTTAAACTGAGCACTTCTATTGTGGTCTTCCATTCTAATTATTCCCTCATGTGTCTTATACATTATGTATACCAGAATGAAAAATACTCGTATCATAGCACAAGAAGATGACTATGTCCTGGGCAAAGTTAGGGGTATAAAAGAAGGGAACTAGCTTTTCAACTCATCTGGCAGCTTCAAAGACATTTAAATCAAAACGTCTTGACATATTCATTCTTTTTTACTTGTTGCTATTTATACTCAGGTAAAGTAATATAATGCATCATGTAGTCCCTTCTTTTTCTTCCTTAGTTCTGCCTAGGACATATTCACCTTTTTTGTGCTATATCAGAGCATTTTTCATTCTGATTCCCAACCTTTACTGTACCATAATTTTGACATTAGATGGCCATAACTTAGCAACCAATGCAGATTTCTGTTGATGCAGGTAACGACTGATCTGTTACAGGTCTTTTTATTGTCTTTCAAACCATGTTGCTTATACTGTGGCAGTAGATCAAGTTTTCACAAAACAGTGGGATGACCATCAATTGCATGTATTTGTCTACCTTCTTACAGAATTTGAACCAATTTGTACAAGTTTGAAACATAAAGCAGTGCACATAAAAAAAAGGAAGAGGTTTTTGCATGTAGAACCTGAATTAAGCTAGATTTTTGAAAGCAGGTTTTCAATTTTATTGTAAGAATGGCTTTTTTATTTATTTGATTCATGTTAGACCATTTCCATACATTCAGATAATGTAAGAACGAATTTTACATTCTTCATTTAGCTTGACATTAAACCATCGTATCTGGATAATGGATAAGATTATTGGATTAAAAATTTTTTTTTTTGACTTTATCCATTTATATACCTTCATGCAGAGTTTGAAATGATTCATACAAGTTTAAAGCATAGAAGTGGCACACTTAAAACCTCTCGGAAAATCATGTTTCTTGCACATTTTTGCAAGTAAAATAGTGCACATACATATGGTGTCATTAGCTGAGAAATACTTTTAGCCAAGTTAAAGTCTTTTGCAAAAGGAGATAATCTGATTCATTGTTCAAACCTAGCTTAACATACCGGGTGATCAAAAAGTCAGTATAAATTTGAAAACTTAATAAACCACGGAATAATGTAGATAGAGAGGTAAAAATTGACACACATGCTTGGAATGACATGGGGTTTTATTAGAGAAAAAAAAAAAAAAACATCCCATATTGCTAGACGCGTGAAAGATCTCTTGCGCGCTTCGTTTGGTGATGATCATGTGCTCAGCTGCCACTTTCGTCAGCTTGGCATCCCAGGTCCCCAGACCTCAGTCCGTGCGATTATTGGCTTTGGGGTTACCTGAAGTTGCCAGTGTATCGTGATCGACCGACATCTCTAGGGATGCTGAAAGACAACATCCGACGCCAATGCCTCACCAGAACTCCGAACATGCTTTACAGTGCTGTTCACAACATTATTCCTTGACTACAGCTATTGTTGAGGAATGATCGTGGACATATTGAGCATTTCCTGTAAAGAACATCGTCTTTGCTTTGTCTTACTTTGTTATGCTAATTATTGCTATTCTGATCAGAGATTTTTTGAGTGTTTGTATTTTTTTGGTTCTAATAAAACCCCATGTCATTCCAAGCATGTGTGTCAATTTGTACCTCTCTATCTACATTATTCCGTGATTTATTCAGTTTTTGATCACTGACTTTTTGATCACCCGGTACTTGAACATAGCTACAATAAGACAGATGTTTGAATGATTGCAAGTCTTCTAAAACTCTGTCATTCTTACTCTAATACTGGATCCCATATCTCCTGTAAACTGGATTTCTCTTCTTCTTCTGCCACATTAGCAGGTAAGTCATCCCCCTCAGAAAGACCCTCAGTGCACCTTTACCATCTATCTGCTCTCTCCTGTGCTTTTAAAAATGAAATTCCTTTTTCTTTCTTAATATTGACTTCTTTTCTTTGCAATTCCCTGAAAGTTGTTTTGATTTCTCTATATCTTGAATATATCCTTACAACAACAATTTCCTTTTCAATTTCTGTACAGTTTTTCTGCAGACTTATTTTGCATTAAGTTCCTTGCAAATCCTTTTGCTTCCATACCTAAGCGACTTATTTTGCCGTGTTCCTTTCCCTTCATGAATGTTTTCCTTCTTTATGTTTTGTTTCCCACAGTTTCCTTGCAATTACCTTTCTTGTAGCTATATTTGTCTGTCTAACATCTGAGATTCTTTAGGGATGTACTCATCATCTGGCCTTCTCATGTGATTTTTGAATAGTGTATTTGCTACTGCTAGCTGAAATTTCCATCAGAACTCAATTAGTCTTTTTCCTCTCTCAGTCCTAATTCTGAGCCCATATTCTTTATCCAAACTTCCTTCTGTTCCTTCCTCTACTACAGCATTCCAGAGTGTGTGTGTGTGTGTGTGTGTGTGTGTGTGTGTGTGTGTGTGTGTGTGTGTGGTTTGAGGTTTTCGGGCGCTAAACAGCAGCATTCCAGTCCCTCATAATAATTAGATTTTCATTTCCCTTTCCTTACTGACTTACCTATTCTACTCTATCATATACTCTGAGTATCTTGTAATCTTCTGCTTGCGATGTTGGAGTGTGTACTTAAACTACAGTATATAGCATTGGTTTGGTTTCAGTTCTGGTAAGACTAATCCTATCACTGAGCTGTTCACAGTAATTCAGTCATTTTCCCACCTTCCTATTCATAATGAATCCTAATCTCATTATACCATTTTCTGCCACTGTTGATTTTACACTGTACTGACCTGCTCATATAGCTTTATTTTGCTGTTACACCTCACGGACCCCTGCTAAATCTAGCTTTAGCCTTTGCATTAGGATTTTCTAATTTCCCCACCACATCTCACAGTCTGATCAAAGAATATTATGTTTTCTTTGCTTCATTAATCTTTTTCTTGCTTGGCAGTCCACTCCTGGAGATCAAAATGGGGGACTAATCCAGAATATTTTGCCAAAGCAAATGCTATTATGACACTGTTCCAGTTACAGACCACATATTTATGACACTTTTTTCAATCACAGATCACACATACTAGGGATACATATTTTGTGCCTTTAATGCTTGCTTTCCAAAGCCTTCTGTGCCCTCACAGCACTGAACATTTCTGATTCTTCCATCCTTTAGGCACTGTTTGTCACCTGAAGGATAAATAGTTGACCTGGATGTCTGTCCACTCCTCTGCCCTATTCTGACAGAGACATTGGCAGAATAATCACGGCTCCTTATACTGACAGTCTTTGGCACTTGCATTAGTAGCCAAAGATGCTACTCTATGTCACAGTTACTATGATTTCCTACAGAGCTGACACTGCATTATGATTCTTCTTCTTCTTCTTCTTCTTCTTCTGAGGTTATCTCATTTTATCTCATTAAAAACTTTGTTGGCTGTTGCTATTTACAATGCACAATTACTGAATGGACTAAGAATACATTTTGTTCCATCTTCCTACGTAAGTAAAAGTGAATGGTTAGAATTTCAGTAAATAGTATAGCAAAAGGCTGTGGAGTTATTTGATGCGTCTGACACTTCAAGACAACTCTATATATATCAATTGTGTAGGTTTGGAATACTAATTTTTACTATCTACTATTTTTACTATCTACTAAGAGTCACAGATGTGAAATCTTCATTTAAAAGAGTTCCAGGAAAGAGAGTGAAAACCATTGTGGAGGATGTAATTTAGCCCTTCACATCTAAGTCTTCAAATCTGAGGTGTTAACAGACGATAATAATAAGGCCTTAGAAACACACCAGTCTTCTCCATCTGGTTCTGGCTGCTCACACCTTACAACTTTAAAACCTGATATATCATTGGTCAAGCTTTTCGCTTTTCTATATGTTTCCACAGAAGCTGACAATATCTGCATTTATATTTTTAAATTTTAGTCTAAATTTCAGTCCCTGTATACGTATGTCTCATATAGTAAATGTAAGGTTTCATATTTTGATTAACACATATTTTTATTCATTGGATGATATTTAAAGTAATCAATGTTTACTTTTAGTTTTTTATATTAATATTTTATTTAGTAATTATATAGTATGGACACATACATAATGAGTTATACATGTTCATCAAGTTAACTTTGAAATGAAATATATGTACCTGAGTTGTTCTGTTGATTGTAATATGTGCTAGGATTTTCTCCGTAAAGAAGAGAGCCACTTTCATATATATTTTCCTCTTGCGGATTGTCACTATATGGGCTTTTACTAGCAGGCTTGTGTTGGAAAGATTGATCACTGTGGTTGCTGCTGCTTCTTCCTTGGTTGCAGTTAAATCCTTGAGGAAAATTTGGTACCTAAGAAATTAACAAATTTATTTTTGTATTATAAATATTTACAAAATGAAATTTCAAAGAAGCAGAGTAGGACTTAACAGAATGAAGAGAATAAGGAATGAGATGGTGAGAAGTAGTGGAAGAGAAGCCCATGCAAGATACCAGAGAAAGACTAAGATGGTATGAGAATGTTAAAAGAGTGTGAGGTGACAGGATATCAAAATAGGTCCTGCAAATGATAATTGGCGGTGGGGGGGGGGGGGGGGAGGGGGGGGGGTTAAGAGACCTACAGGAAGAACAGGAGACAAATGGATTGTTGGATGTGATGAGACAGGGTGGAGCATGGATAGGAAAAGATGGAGAGACTTATGTTCTAAAAAGACCCAGCCAAGTGTAAGAAACTGTAGAAGAAGAAGATGATGATGATGAATGTCTGCATAATGAGAATACAGTTAGTAAGAATGTCAGTAGAATGAGTACTTGAAGACCACTTCCACTATGACCAAAATAAAAATAAAAAAAATGTTAGATAACAAATTACATATCCTGATATTAGAGTGAACATTTAAATGTTGGTATTAGAGACAAAACGAACAATTTCAAATGCCATCATATACAGGATGACTATAATTAAAGTTCCAGTTTCAAAAATGATGTTAAAAATAACCACTGCTCAGAACGACATCGTATTTGAATGGAATATTATTAAAGAAGGGAGAAATATTATGGGAAAAAATTAATGAAAGTTTTACCACTAGCTGGTGCTGTAAGTGTCAGGAAACGCAAAATGAAAGACTCAGGGTATGCAGCTGTGCCTCAGTTTGCACCTGAGACATTTCACATGACTGTCTCAATGCAGGATCACACGCTTCTAATAAAGCTCTTTTACAAGAACACTGACTGTGTGTCAGCAGCTCTGCAGAAGTTCCAGACACTCAAGGTGTTGGTCAGATGTCTACCAAAGATCTAGAGAAAATGATTGCAAAATTCAAAAAGACAGATTCCTTTTACATGAAAAATGACAAGGGAGCAACACACTTGATCTGATGTCAGTAGAAGATGTGGTCACAACACTGCAGGAGGGATCAGGCAGGTGGTGTGCAAACATGCAGTGCAAGGGGACGTGGCTGAACTTTGGACATGCAAAAAATTCTACAAAACATCCTGAATTGCTATCCACACAAAGTTACTCATGTTCAAGAATTGTTTCATGCTGACCTTCCAACAAGATAATCATTTGTTCTATAATTTGTTGCTCGCATGAAAGTGAACAATGAATGGCCTTGGTACATCCTGTGGACAGACAAAGACCATTTCCATCTCCAAGCACATGTTAATACACAGAATCGTAGAATATGGGAATGGAAAATCTGCTCGCACATCAACTAGTGCCACTTCATTCTGCAAAGGTAACTGTGTGGTGTGAGTTGACAGCACTGTTTATCATAAGGCCACATTTTCTTCGAGGAACTGTGTCCTGCAAGTCCTTTTATATGTACCATCACTAGTAAATGCTCTGAGAGTCTTTTGCACACCAATGACATTCCAGCCCTTTAATATGGTGGATGTGTGGGTAGGCTCATTTTTATGGAAGATGGCATTCCTCCACATATTACATAGCCACTGAAGCAACAGCTGTAGAGGCATTCTGGAAATACTACTGTTATCAGCTGCTACAGTCTGGCAGTCCAGATCACCTAAGACTCCTGGGTGTTTGGTTATATGAAAGACGCTGTGTTCAGTGTTCTGAGTATAAATGTAGCTCAACTGAAAGCACACATTGTGCAATGCATTCTGAACATGTCCCCTGAGTCACTCAGCTGTTGTGAGACATGCTGTTTCTCAATTTCAGCTTGTGGTAGAAAATGGTGGACAGCATACAGAACATCTTGTGCCAGTCTCCCTACAATTAAAAACCAATTTCGTTTTGCTTTTTATGCAGATTTGGTCTCAGGGCAGTTAAAAACTAATTTTTCCCATCCTGTGTGATACAAACTTGCCCTGGTGCATAGGCTCACCTGAAAAACAGTGTACAATTGTTGAAAACAAACCTGTGCAGTCATGCACATTGCACAGTATGGCTGGTTTAACATGCAGTTCAGACCATAGTTATCATAGTGTGATTCATTTGTCATTTATAGGCCCCCTGGCTCAGCAGCTGTTGTGGCTGAGCACCTGAAGGATAATTTGGAAAATATTTCGAGTAGATTTCCCCATCATGTTATAGTTCTGGGTGGAGATTTTAATTTGCCGGATACAGACTGGGAAACTCAGACGTTCATAACGGGTGGCAGGGACAAAGAATCCAGTGAAATTTTTTTAAGTGCTTTATCTGAAAACTACCTTGAGCAGTTAAACAGAGAACCGACTCGTGGCGATAACATATTAGACCTTCTGGTGACACACAGACCCGAACTATTTGAAAAAGTTAACGCAGAACAGGGAATCAGCGATCATAAAGCGGTTACGGCATCGATGATTTCAGCCGTAAATAGGAATATTAAAAAGAGCAGGAAGATTTTTCTGTTTAGAAAAAGTGACAAAAAGCAGATTTCAGAGTACCTGTTGGCGCAACACAAAAGTTTTGTCTCAAGTACAGATAGTGTTGAGGATCAGTGGACAAAGTTCAAAACCGTCGTACATAATGCGTTAGATGAGTATGTGCCAAGCAAGATTGTAAGAGATGTAAAAAAGCCACCGTGGTACAACAACCGAGTTAGAAAACTGCTGCGGAAGCAAAGGGAACTTCACAGCAAACATAAACATAGCCAAAGCCTTGCAGACAAACAAAAATTACGCGAAGCGAAATGTAGTGTGAGGAGGGCTATGCGAGAGGCGTTCAATAAATTCGAAAGTAAAGTTCTATGTACTGACTTGGCAGAAAATCCTAAGAAATTTTGGTCTTATGTCAAAGTGGTAGGTGGATCAAAACAAAATGTCCAGACACTCTGTGACCAAAATGTTACTGAAACAGAGGATGACAGACCAAAGGCCGAAATACTAAATGTCTTTTTCCAAAGTTGTTTCACAGAGGAAGATTGCACTGTAGTTCCTTCTCTAGATCGTCGCACAGATGACAAAATGGCAGATATCAAAATGGACGACAGAGGGATAGAGAAACAATTAAAATCGCTCAAAAGAGGAAAGGCCTCTGGACCTGATGGGATACCAGTTCAATTTTACACAGAGTACGCGAAGGAACTTGCCCCCCTTCTTGCAGCGGTGTACCGTAGGTCTCTAGAAGAGCGTAGCGTTCCAAAGGATTGGAAAAGGGCACAGGTCATCCCCGTTTTCAAGAAGGGACGTCGAACAGATGTGCAGAACTATAGACCTATATCTCTAACGTCGATCAGTTGTAGAATTTTGGAACACGTATTGTGTTCGAGTATAATGACTTTTCTGGAGACTAGAAATCTACTCTGTAGGAATCAGCATGGGTTTCGAAAAAGACAGTCATGTGAAACCCAGCTCGCGCTATTCGTCCACGAGACTCAGAGGGCCATAGACACGGGTTCACAGGTAGATGCCGTGTTTCTTGACTTCCGCAAGGCATTCGATACAGTTCCCCACAGTCGTTTAATGAACAAAGTAAGAGCATATGGACTATCAGACCAATTGTGTGATTGGATTGAGGAGTTCCTAGATAACAGGACGCAGCATGTCATTCTCAATGGAGAGAAGTCCTCCGAAGTAAGAGTGATTTCAGGTGTGCCGCAGGGGAGTGTCATATGACCGTTGCTATTCACAATATATATAAATGACCTGGTGGATGACATCGGAAGTTCACTGAGGCTTTTTGCAGATGATGCTGTGGTGTATCAAGAGGTTGTAACAATCGAAAATTGTACTGAAATGCAGGAGGATCTGCAGCGAATTGACGCATGGTGCAGGGAATGGCAATTGAATCTCAATGTAGACACGTGTAATGTGCTGCGAATACACAGAAAGATAGATCCTTTATCATTTAGCTACAAAATAGCAGGTCAGCAACTGGAAGCAGTTAATACCATAAATTATCTGGGAGTATGCATTAGGAGTGATTTAAAATGGAATGATCATATAATGTTAATCGTCGGTAAAGCAGATGCCAGACTGAGATTCATTGGAAGAATCCTAAGGAAATGCAATCTGAAAACAAAGGAAGTAGGTTACAGTACGCTTGTTCGCCCACTGCTTGAATACTGCTCAGCAGTGTGGGATCCGTACCAGATAGGGTTGATAGAAGATATAGAGAAGATCCAACGGAGAGCAGCACGCTTCATTACAGGATCATTTAGTAATCGCGAAAGCGTTACGGAGATGATAGATAAGCTCCAGTGGAAGACTCTGTAGGAGAGACGCTCAGTAGCTCGGTACGGGCTTTTGTCAAAGTTTCGAGAACATACCATCACCGAAGATCAAGTAGTATATTGCTCCCTCCTACGTATATCTCACGAAGAGACCATGAGGATAAAATCAGAGAGATTAGAGCCCACACAGAGGCTTACCGACAATCCTTCTTTCCACGAACTATACGAGACTGGAATAGAAGCAAGAACCGATAGAGGTACTCAAGGTACCCTCCGCCACACACCGTCAGGTGGCTTGCGGAGTATGGATGTGGATGTAGATGTAGATGTAGAACCCATTTAGTTTGTGACACTTACACTTTTCCCTTTTTTGCCAATATTCTGTTCAAATTTGATGCCATTCTGAGCATCAGTTCTTTTTTTTACAATGTTTTGAAACTGGAGCTTTAATTATAATCACCCTGTATATGGTGGGAATACAGTGGAGTCACTTGGTTTGTTTTTGTGCTGCATGAAAGATAAATAACTATTAGAAAAGATGTGCAATTTTTATAAGTTTTTAAACATTTGGTAATTATTTTTACACAATCACAAGACTAAAGTGCTTCAAAATGTTCTCAGTACCTTCAAATTGCGTAGTGTAGAAAAGTTGTTCATAAAGTTCAGTGTTCACTTTTAAATAGTTGAAACATGATACATCCATGATCTAATAGTAGAGCTAAATTTTGTGAAGATATGAGGACTATTTAAAAGTAAGGTGCAAAACAAACACACAATTCTACTTATGTATGACTATTTTTCAATATAATTCTGATGTCTGCCTGACTTTTATCATAATGGTACATCAGTGTTTGCACCCCATACTCATACAATTCTCTTTACTGTATGGAAAGGTATATTTTAACAGCCATTTCCACTTCTTCTTTCTCTAGAGAAATAACTTCATAAAAATGTGGAAGATCATGATGTAAGACAATATTTCTCTGTTTTAATGAGAGCTGTGTTTAGGCCGTAGTGTATAGTGTATGGTTATACATCACTATAAGACAATGAAATCTTGCAAAATAAGATTCATTAACTATAGCCTGAAGTCTGCTAACAAAATGTTACAGTCTTTACAAATCTCTCAAGTTATGTATTGAGAGATTTTTCTGTCTAGCATAAACATACAGGTGATAACCATGCCGCTGATTGCTGTTTTGTCTCAGGAATCACATAAGAAGATCAAATGTCACATCTTATAGCTATATATGTCTTCTACTTCCTTGTTGTTATATGTCAAGTTGACAAAACGACTAGCAACATGGAGCTTTTCACAATCTCATGAAAGTAACTTTGAAACTGATGTTAGATAATTGTTTCTCAAAGGGTTTCAGTCCTCCATTGAAGAGTCCAGTAAATGAAGTCATCCTATAATTTGTTGTTGTAGGAGCCAACACATCAGTGATTACTGAAGGTTAGACTGAATATTGTTTATCCTCAAAATCTTGAAAAATCTCACCTGTCTATCTCTCCGGGTGATTACTGGTCCCTACTCTCATATTTATTGCTGGCAAAAGCCAAATTACAGTTATATTTCTCTCATTCTGTTGGCTGTTCAGCCTTTCAACATTCCAATTGGACCACAGAA
Source organism: Schistocerca cancellata (assembly GCF_023864275.1). Classification (NCBI taxonomy): domain Eukaryota; kingdom Metazoa; phylum Arthropoda; class Insecta; order Orthoptera; family Acrididae; genus Schistocerca; species Schistocerca cancellata. The sequence goes on along the minus strand of NC_064634.1, from coordinate 276,633,828 downwards.
GAAATATGCTACTACTTTGACCACATGTTGTGTGGGCTGTGTTGTGAGAGGTGCTCAGAAGTTGCATGTGCAGCTTGTATGAACAAAGTTTAAAAAGAAATGAGAGCTAGGCATGACCATACATGTATTCTTCCAGTTCACTTCTGTTCACTCTTGACAATCAGTTTTTTGAGTTTCATCAATCTCCATTAGTAACAACATTGATAACATAGCAGATTGCACCACACCTGAAGGGCTTTGTCTTGGATATTCTAGGTGAGTCTATGATGTTATATGCTGCATGCTTGCAGTGGCATGGCACATTTGTGCATGGGAAAAGGGGGTTCATAACTGGATCTCAAGACTACTTACACATGTCAAAGGAACAAATTTGAGTTGCATTTTTATGTCTTGTGAATAATATACATTGATGCAGAAATAAAGACAATGAATACTAGATGGTTTAAAGAATTTCATTCTGACTTAGGTAAGAGTATGCTTTTTTAAAGTGTCTTGTACTCATTTTCAAAGCTAAAACAACTTCAGACACCCATATACTGTACAGCAAGGATTGCAGATTAGTACTTGGAGATACACAGTACAATGAGTGTCTCTTCATTTTCTGTGGCATGATGTGCATTACCAATTTGATGGAGTAGTTAAAAGTGGTGACTACTTTCACGTGCACCAAATGGCAGTCAATGAAGTAAGTGGCAGATTTTGCAGGCCAAAGTGTATCTATAAAGTTTACGATTTCTTTAAGAGTTCATATTTAATACTAATTTTTGTTGTTTCTAGGTCCCAAAAAAATTCAACTCTACAAATGACACAGAGACAAGAACAGACAAAATTAAAAACAACTTTTGAAATCTGATGTTAAAATGTGACCATTGACCACCATACGGCCTCAGCAACCACAGACTGTGGTCATATGTGTGTGTGAGTTGCATTTGCATGTGCGTGTATCTGTGTCTATTGTCTATTTCCAATGAAGGCTTTGTTGGATGAAAGCTTACTTTCTGATGATCTTTTGAGGTTATGACTATCTGTGATTCAGTCTCTTTGCTATATGGTGAGTTGCACCTATCCTTTTCATAAGTTTACCATTGATATTGATATACTGATTCTGATGCTTACTGTATCAGAATTGTAAGACTTTATTTTCATTATTTTTTCTTAATCCAGTGTTTATAATGCAAGTCACACTATTCAATGAATAACTATTTGCTGTTATGTCATGGCCAATTATTGTATCATATGAAGAGTAATGTCTGCAGTACACTTTCTTGGGGAGGGACGGAGTGTGCAAAACAGTGATGAAGGTGGTGTAATATAGATCAAATTGTTGTAATGTAATACTATTGGTATACTTAATATTTTAGTGAATGTCTTCTAAATGCTTACCGGAGGAGGGTGTTGTGGTGGGGGCAGCATAGCGTATCGCCCACTGCTGTTTCCATAATCTCCTTTTCCTGTGGAGTTGGCCCCACTTCCTCCCTGCTGCGGATTCCAGTTTGATGAGTAACCATTGCTGCCACAACTGCTGCCTCCTCTTACAGGAGGCACTGGTGGACCATGCCCTGAACTACCTCCTATAACCAAAGATGTCAAATGAGAAGTGAAGTTATAGTATTGGTCTCTGTTCAACTGATTGGCTTTAAATGAGACAGTTTAATATTTACTCAAAATGGAGTGCCTTACATAATGGATAATGGGATTCAGAAGGCAGAACATTATTAAGAAGGGCTCTTTGTTTTCCATTAGTATTTAACTAAAACCATTCTGAGTGTTCCCTTGGTTTGACAATGTGCTGATAATAGAAATATTCCCTTTCATTACAATATATCCCTTTTATGCAGCAAGACAACACTAAATTCATGCATGAAAGAGAGTGCAGCTCCTCAGTCTTCTGGTATACTGTGAAACAGAGAATAATGAACATAAAACAGAACAGTGAAGTAAATTACTTCATTTGGGAACGTGTGAATACTGAGATCCTGTGACGGAAAGTATCTGTTTGGATTCTAAAAATTCAACTACACCTCATTTAATGGCATACTCTAGTAATTACTTTCTTTGTTCATGTATTTGCCTGTAATTTAAGCATTAGCAAGAAAGCAGCAAAGGTAGCAAGAAAGCAGCAAAGGGACAGTGCATCTGTAAAATTAGTAGTTTGCATTAAGTAATGCAGTTTCTATTATGATGTAATTAGATTATATTAAATATTATTTATAGATGTAATTCAAGTAGAATTGTGTAATTTTAAGTAATAGCTAATGTAGCATGCTGTTCCATGCTATGTCATTAATTATTGTCTCAAATCACTCCACATCCTTGAAGATTCTACTTTATACAAGCTCTTGAGAATGAGAATCACCACAAAATTTTGTTTTAACAACTTCAGTAATATTCATCATTTGGATTTGCAGCTCCTTATGTTTACCGTGTTTGCAGTTAAAATTGTTGGATGTAAGGTCTGCCAGTTATGTAAAACACCATTTTTTCCCAAGTTACCAAACATGTTCCAGCACCAATGTGCCATCATCAGTGGGTTTCTGTTTTATGTAATCTGTAATGTGAGCATTTTTACTAAATGATTATAAAACTACGTGGATAGTTCAAACAACAGAACTGTTGTTTGAACTAAATATCCACATAATTTTGTAATCATTTAGGAAAAATGCTCACATTACAGATTACATAAAACAGAAACCCACTGATGATGGCACATTGGTGCTGGAACATGTTTGGTAACTCAGAAAAAAACAGTGTTTTGCATAACTGGCAGACCTTATATCCAATAATTTCAGTAATTATAACTGAGTGAGATGGCACTTTGTTGAAGCACTGGAATCATTTTGGAGGAGTGGGGTTCAACACTCGACCCAAGCCATTCATATTTAGCCTTCCCTAAATCATTTAAGGTAATCACAAGGATGGTTCTTTTGAAAAGGGCACAGCCAATTTTCTTCCCCATCCCTGTCCAATTTGAAAATGTGCTTCATCTCTAAAGACTCACTGACTGGACATTAAATGCTAAACTTGCTTTTTGTTAATAATTACCTCCACTTCCATCAGCAGGGTGCAGTTGTCCCACAGGAGTGCCTTCTCTCGAGCAGTTACTACGTTTGCCTAATAGAGGACTGTTTGGATTATATCCTGGTTGATGAGAGTGAAAACTGGGAGAAACTCCACGATTTGTAGAGTTTGTTGTTTGAGTAGGTGCCTGGAAACATAAAAATTAGGCAAAAAATAAAATTTTCAGTTTATTTGAGTGTGCTGGTGCATTATGTTAAAACAGCAAATACATATTGCATTATAATGCAGATTACCTGTACATACGTATTAGTAATGATATTTGCCAGTTATTAAAGGGCAATTAGAAATCATAAAGGCAAACTAGGAAGTCATTCTATAGATAAGTCGGAACAAAAAATTATGTCCTGAAGTGAGACCATATTTATAATGTGATACTGAAAATTACCATGTGACAGTGCCATCCAGTTTACAATAGATGTTCAGAGTGGACTCTGTGAGATGCAGTGCATCCACTTACACATGACACAACACACCGTCTCACTTGTTTGGATAGGCAATCCATTCTGTTTGTTAACGGTATCATGTGTTGCATAAAGATATTGCTTTTGTCCGTCTATCAACTATTATATTAATATATAAAAACTTCCAAGTGGTTTCACAAGCAAAACTTAAGGTTATTTAAGTCTTGAGATCAGGTGGGCCATCCACAAAAAGGCTGATCACTTATGGAACTACTGAAATATCGTTGAATGATAACACAGTAATGGACCAGCTCTACATCGTGTATCAGCCACATAACAAGATAGACTACCAGTGTCACATCCCCAAACACAACAGATAATGTGTTCTGCAGGAATTTCAGTTACATTTGTCCATTAGGGCAACCTGGAAAAACAACTAGCCCAAGTAGATGGTTACCAATAGCACATACCCCAAATTTACTGATGATAATGATACAATCATAGTGCAAGATTTTAATGGAGCTCACAGATGACAGTTGTCCGAGATGGTAATGCCATCCCAGACAAATGTTTGCTCAATGAAAAACATTGATAACAAAAGGACCAGAATGTCAGTACTACTAACATGGAGGTTATAAATGTTTGCACAAATGGTTAAAAATGGATGAAAAAATTTTACAAGTTGAGTGGTACACTTTATAGCAGCAATATACCTTACAAATCTGTTTGGGCTTCTACCCTTTTCCAATTAATTGGCAGCTTGTAAATACTGTTTAAGCTCATTCGTCATATAGAAAACATTCTGTTACGTGGGTACACTGCCAAGAGTTCAACCAAAACCAATTACGAATCTTTTAATCCTTTCTCTGCCAGGAGGGGCCTAAGGAAGTTTGTCCCTGTAATTTCTCTTCACCCCTTACAACATTCTGTAATGGGACACCCTTTTCAAAATAACTTTTTTTTAAGAAGTAGCTGATACCAGGATTAATCCCAAATCTGGTACAGGTGAACATTTTCAGTTGTTTCACTGAAAGAATTTCATTTGATTTTGTATATGATGCATAGTATTTCAGACTAAACTGTATAAAAAAATTAATTTGTTACACTCTGTATGTATGGTTAATATTATTCTTCTTTTAGACATATCTGGCTTACTTAAAATTCATGTTCTTAATTGCACAATCTAATACTAATTATTAAATTTATTTCTGGATTCATTTATTAAATGTTGTTGTAACTTGGTGATGATTCTTCTTTTGTCAAGCAGTATGTAATCTCTTTCGCTTTGTAAACTCTTTGGAATATTGTTTATACTGCAGAATGTGGGTAGTAGTATTGGTGTTCTGTGGTAGTGGGCATGCCTCTGATGAAAGCACAACTGTTTTTTAATTTTGCCTACAACAATATAATTGATGGTTTTATGGAAATGCAGATTGACAAGTCAATGTGGTATAGATGAATGGGATAAAATAAAAAGATATTTATAGCAACAGAAAGAATTTCATCAGTTATTCAGTTCAACAAGAACCTACAAAATCAAAATTGCAGCTGCAATAATGTTCCTCTAGATGCAATAACTGCAGCCAACAACAAAACAACAATGAGATAATGGAGATAAGTAAAAAGTTTTTCTTTCATATATATTAGGCCTTTTGAAGCTTTCAAAACATTTGCAGAGACAGAGAATTTTAATTTTGATGTGTGGGAAGGTAAGATTACAACTCCAAATTGATGAAGTGTGCTTGGCTAATGAGAGAACATCTTTACTTGACAGTTTATTTATTACCTTGCCTTTTCTTGTAATCACTTCTTTTGAATGACAAGTTTCAGGGAATTTCTGTACAGCTAACTACATTTTCAGCATAACAATTTATTTTTTATTTCATGCATGTATGGCCACAATTTACAGCTCAAAATTGTCTGTACAATATCAGCAACATCTACGAATTTTCTCTTCAGGCTGTACATGCTTCCATACCATTTTCTCAGAAAGTTTTAATCATTCAGAACCTACCCTTTTGTTTTTCAGCATCTGTTAGCTCCCACACCTGCTTACCATGGTGCAGAAATCTTTCATTTAAATTATCACAAAACATGATATTTTTGTTAGTGCTAAGGACAACAATGTAATAAACCTTTAATTAAATTTCAGGTATTCAAGATTAACTTCTACATAACCTGTTATTAACATATTGCATATTGATCCATCAGATTTCTTATTTTTCTTCATTTGGCATGTTCTTCTCTCTTTCAGCATTTTTTTCTCTGCCAAGGCAAAATATTTTGAAAGTATTCAGTACTCTCATATTTTATCTTTTTTCCACACACCACAAAATCATTGATGTACATTCTTTTGCAAGTGAAATAAAAATATTAACACGGCTTTCACAAGAAGTCTTTATGATTGTTGCAAATGGTATTCACTTTGGATAACATACTTTTATCTGTCTATCTGGTTTTGTAGGTCATAATAGAAGGAAACATTCCATGAAGGAAAAATATACCTAAAAACAAAGATGATGTGACTTACCAAATGAAAGTGCTGGCAGGTCGACAGACACACAAACGAACACAAACATACACACAAAATTCAAGCTTTCGCAACAAACTGTTGCCTCATCAGGAAAGAGGGAAGGAGAGGGAAAGACGAAAGGATGTGGGTTTTAAGGGAGAGGGTAAGGAGTCATTCCAGTCCCGGGAGCGGAAAGACTTACCTTATGGGGAAAAAAGGACGGGTATACACTCGCACACACACACATATCCATCCACACATATACAGACACAAGCAGACATATGTCTGGAATGACTGGAATGACTCCTTACCCTCTCCCTTAAAACCCACATCCTTTCGTCTTTCCCTCTCCTTCCCTCTTTCCTGATGAGGCAACAGTTTGTTGCGAAAGCTTGAATTTTGTGTGTATGTTTGTGTTCGTTTGTGTGTCTGTCGACCTGCCAGCACTTTCATTTGGTAAGTCACATCATCTTTGTTTTTAGGTATATGGTTTTGTAGGTCCATTCTTAAGTGCATTATGTTGATGACTGATCGACCCATCTTCCAGTTAGTGAGGGTATTAACTTTGCTCAAAGCCTGGACTCCAGTCAGACTGTGAGGTACTGTTGGTGATGTACTGATGTTTACAGTTGCACTTAACTTTTAACATCTAAAATCTTGGAGAGACATTTACTTCCCATTGAACCATGCCAACATTCTGTGAAACATGAACACCTCAACAAAACTTTGGAATATCATAGAGTTTACAACAATGACTTCTTATTGTATACCCAATGAGGTTTGTAAAATACCTTTTTAACAAAATAAACATAACTCCTGATGAAAACAAGAACAACTTTGGTTAGCTAAAAAAAAAAAAAAATAGTGAAAATATTTATCACATGATGATGATCATAAGTCTACAGTAGTGTCCTCTCCACATCCGGTTGAGTTCTTCCAGTCTGTGAGGCATGGTTTGAATGAGACCATCAAGTTTGTCTGGGGGCATGAAGTCCCACTCCTCATTGGCAGCGTCAGTGAGGTCCTGAAGATTGTATGGTGGATTCAGATGTTGTGCATTAGTAACCTTCAACAAGTTTCATATGTGCTCTATTGCATTCATGTCTGGGGACTGTGCTGATCATGCATTCGCTTGATGTTGCATCTTTTAAGATACCCAGATGCAGCTGATACCTCTAGTGTCATAGGCTACATTTTATGATAGCATTCCAAAATTTGTTGAGCAGTGTGCATCCCATGGGTATTACAGACTCGTAGATGAGATGACTGGCTAGATCTTAATGTCTTGAGTGCTACATCATAAACCATGTTTAAATTGAAAACCTTTTTATTATATTTTATTACATTCTTATTCCAGTATTAACTTCATTAACATCACTCTCATCTTCCTCTTAATAGATACTGGCATCATGAAAGAGAAATTTTTGCAGCAAGCTAATGTTACTTACAGCCCAACAAACACTGCTATATTTAACCCTTCCACGGTGCCTAGATACCAGTTTGATACAACAGAACCTAAAAAAAATTCATGTATGCTGGCACAGCAATATTCATTTCCTTCTGTTCTTTGACCCAACCCCCACCCAAGATTTTCAACTGACTGTCAATAGGATTAGCTCCACTTTGTCCCCAAATACCTACAAATAGCTTGTAGATCACAGACATCTCATTATTTGTTACATTCATTATCTTCCTTTGCTCAGTGTTGTTCTTGAATATTTTCTGAGATGCATGCACCAACAAATGCAACCAAAGGTAAGTGTGACAAGAAAAATTCTGTGAAGGGGAGATACTACAATCATTTTCAGGCACCATAAACATACTGCTATCATTTAGCTAAGGAGGAGCTGAATAGATGTTATAGAAGGGTGAAAGGTTCAGTGTCAATGATAATTATCTATCGATATACAATTTCTGTTGCTAAGATTTCAACAGAAAATGTAACAGGCCAATACATTTCTTTTCTGAGTTTTCCTCTTATTGTAATTAAGCACCTTATCTTTTTAAAAAATTAAAATATTCAGTTTCTGTGATATTTATATAACAGCCTGTCTTTGGCTGCTTTCACAGTAGTCATAGTTATGAATTGTCATTTCACTCATTACTAAAATCAAGTGATACATTTAACTTACGTATTGAAGAAATGTAACAAAGAGAAAAAATGATGTTGAAATTTCTCACAAATGTATATTTCTGCTAAGAACCTCATCTCTCACTTACAGTATCATCTATGTAAACAATTATTTACTAGATATTTGCTGGTTATGATACTTACTTGACCTGGAAGAAGCCTTGTGCTGGCAGAAGGAGGCGAGTGCTCTGGTGGAGGTGGCAAGAATTCAGACCAGTTAGGCAGCAACTCATTCCCACGATGCGACACTGGTAACTTGTTAGCTTGAAGTCTGTTGTCATCTGCATTACAAAAGTGCAATGAATTTTAGTGCTACAAGATGAAGTAGTATGATATTTTTTGCTGAAATATTATCAGTAATAGTCAACTATTGCCATTGAATTCCTCAGAAATGCTCACAATTCAATAACTACCTTTTCCTCAGGCTATGTCAAGAAGTCATTTCTGAAAGTATTTGTATGGAGTGTAGCCATGTATGGAAGTGAAACATGTACGATAAATAGTTTGGACAAGAAGAGAATAGAAGCTTTCGAAATGTGGTGCTACAGAAGAATGCTGAAGATTAGATGGGTAGATCACATAACTAATGAGGAAGTACTGAATAGGATTGGGGAGAAGAGAAGTTTGTGGCACAACTTGAGTAGAAGAAGGGATCGGTTGGTAGGACATGTTCTGAGGCATCAAGGGATCACCAGTTCAGTATTGGAGGGCAGCGTGGAGGGTAAAAATCGTAGAGGGAGACCAAGAGATGAATACACTAAGCAGATTCAGAAGGATGTAGGTTGCAGTAGGTACTGGGAGATGAAGAAGCTTGCACAGGATAGAGTAGCATGGAGACCTGTATCAAACCAGTCTCAGGACTGAAGACCACAACAACAACAACAACAACAACAACAACAATGTCTAACTGTGCTACATAATATGAGTAATGTGAGAGGTACTGGAGAGAAACAAATGTAGATGTAGGGTATAACAAGTTGAAGTGTACGACAAATGGATATATACTGATTTTAAGCTAATAACAAATGAGACACACTTCCCAAATGAAAAAAGGAATTTTTAATTTGAATTTGAAAGTAGTTTTATATTGAAAAATAGTTTTAGCAACAATATTCACATAATTCAGTTTGTTTATGTCAAAGACTGGAAGAAATTAATTTGTGTTAGTGGTGTAAATCTTCCAACAAACCATAAGTGATGTGAAAAGATGTAGTAGCATGTATTACAATGCCATAGCACATGTGTGAAACTAATCAGCCACTAAATGTTTATCACAGAATGATAAAAAAACAATTATGCTTTGGCCGTACAGGGAATCAAGAAAGGGAGTGTTTGGTAACCCTTAATATTCAGCTGTTGTCTTTGCTGCATATTATGAATTTCAATAGCATTTTATGGAAAAAGTAAATAACATATTTTCATTTTAAAATAATTTTTAAAATGTTTGGGTTCTCAGATAGAAGCTTTACATTTCCAGAGGAATATAAAATATTAATTAACAGGTAGTGACAGAGAGTTGCAGCACTTCCTAATGTACAGTGACCATTTTTGCATACAAAGCAAAGCTGGAATGCATATCTTTCTGATGATGCAGTCATTAGAGACTGAACTCAACATCAAACTGGAAAAGGAGAGGAAAGGAGATTTGTATTTTCCTTGTTAAAGTAAGCACTGCAAAATTTGATTTAAGTGGTTTAGGGACTTCATGAAAAACTTAAAACTGGATGGCTGGATAGGTATTTGAACTTCTATCCTCCCAAAAGTGAGCCTGGTGTCTTACCATTGTGCCCCCTCATATATGTGTCTGCTATCAAAACCACTAAAATTCTCATATTGGCAGATGTCCTCTATTCTCATAAAGCAACTTAAATGTGAAAATTTATTTCCAGGAAATTAACTCGTGGAAAAAATTGAGTAGCTTTTGCAAAGGTTGAGGAATAGCTTCAATTCTTGCTAAAGCTTGTTCTAAGAATCCACATTCAGGAAAACTACTTAATGTATGTGCATTGCTACCAAATTATGAAAGTACAAAGCAGTTGCTGCTTACCTGTGTAAAGACTTCCAATTTCTGAACTCATGCTGCTTGATTTGTTTCCAGTGTCTGGATTAGTTTCCATACTCGACAAATTGTGCTTCACACAAGAATCGCTTGAACTAGAGGTTTTTGATTCACCTTGGTCAGCCACATTAACTGGTTCAAACAAATGACTGCTCTCCTACGGGAAATAATGTAGACTGGTGTTAATTAATTTTAGAGTTGAAACATATGTGCAAATTTTAAAATCATAAGCATAACTCAAATGATATTGTGCTTAAATATTTCATCTTGGATTTGTGTAAAAAAAGTTAAGATAAAACTATCAGATTCTTTCAAATCAAATCACAACGACAACTATCACTTCCTTAAATTATGTGCTAACTGAATTTATTAAACAACATTGCTGCCTGATACAAAATACCAATCAAAAATATTTCTGGTAATTTTTACATTGAACTACTATTCACACGTACTTTACACGTACTTTAATGACTTAGTAATCACTCTTCTCAAAATCACAGAACCCAATTTCTACCAGTGTTCTGTACAATTACATAATGACATCTAAGCATAATACCTACCAAATTGTCCCTCCGAGGAAGTGAATTGATGAGAGTTGTTGTGGCATAAGGTGCAGGTATTTCCGGTTGCTGCTGATCCTTGCGGCAATTATAAAATGTGGTCAGGTTACGGCTGTCAACCTCAGCATAATCAGTTGTATTTGAACTGAGCTCATGGTTTAGTGTCTGATTATTAAGAAGCTTTGTCTCCAATAAACCAGATGAATCTTTGTCAGCACAATCAGTAGGTCTCCAGCCTCTATCAATCCACAGTGTTTCCTTGCCATTCATCAAGTTCAATTGAGGAATATCATTCCCATGTACAACAGGAACTGCAATACAACAGAACATATAAGCTAACATTCTTCAGATGATAAATTATAAGTCGATGAACATCTGTGACTGACATTTGATAACTTCTCACTATGTAATTGTGTGTGTGTGTGTGTGTGTGTGTGTGTGTGTGTGTGTGTGTGAGAGAGAGAGAGAGAGAGAGAGGGGGGGGGGGGGGAGGGGCAGGGAGAGAGAAAGTGAGAGCAGTGAGGGGAGGGGGGGGGGGGTGCGTGGTTGATTGATTTTTGAAATGCTGATTATTGACAGAGATCACAAGACATGTACAAAAGTAAACAATCTAGAAAAAGTTACAAGGAGTTATCATAACTTCCACCTACTGTGAACTGGAAAAATCAGAAAAATTCATCTAAAATGTGATATAATCAGTCTGTACATTTAGTGAGTTACTCTAGTCAAAAGAAAGATCAATTATACAAACCACTTAAATGACCAAGTTCTTTGCTAAGAGCCTGCCTCCTGCGAAGGTAGATAAAACCCACAAGACCAACAGCCATTGCAATAATGAGGACACCCATCAGGACAAGGAACCAGGTTTCTCTCACAACACCTCCAGCTGCGCCACTTTCACTGGGATGTGCCCTGCCAAAAGATAATTCAATTTCATAACAGTTCAGGAAAATGAGGTTGAACATTTCCTAGCATGAAATTTTTCTGTCTGAGTTTTACTCACCTTGGTGGATATTGGTGCAACAAAGCAGGATCCATTACCAGTGGGGCAGGTGCTGAGAATGGCCCCAGTCCTACCCTAGTGTAGGCTACAACACGTGCTGTATATGAGCTGCCTGTTGTCAAGTTGTTCAGCAAAACTGAGGTAGTTGTTGCGTTTAGAGTCATTTGGGCAAGAACTTTGCTCCCTTTCCCTTTTATCTGAATCTAGAGTAAAAAAGATTATAATTTAAGTTAGAGGCAAAAAAACTGAGCATCTGCAACCACAGATAAAACCACAAATGGATGGCACATAGACACACAGAAAGATATGAAAATCATCCCCCCCCTCCCCCACCTGCAGGTGAGTTGATAGCTACCAGTATTTTGAAAAACCTACTACTGTTCCTCCTCTTCCACTATTAAGCTGCTGCTTTTAGATCCTGGCAAAGTCAAGATCTGCTTAATATAAACAACACATAAAGTTACATTCATTAGTATCAATATTCTGATAATTTGTAAGTTATTTCTACTTGAATTTTCTATTATATACTATGACTGTCAATTTTACAAACTTAAATAGGTTGCTTTATTTCTTTTGCTCACTAAGACCATGAGAAAAAGAGAATAATTATCTGCTAGTCTGGCCTTAATTAATTTTGATATTGTCACTTAGGTGAAAGTAACTACATTTCTATGTTGTGATATGTAAATTGACATTGGCCTTTTTTTTGTTTACACTTTTGTGCTGTAATTACTCAGTGTGATTCAGTGTTGTTGGGTACATAGTAGTTGTTATGAATGTTCTGATTGATTAGTAAAATGTTATTTCAGAAAGCTTTCATTTTCTATTGAAAAATTCTCAGCAAAAGGATATGGGCCCAGGCAAACCTGTGAAAGTAAGGTTTTATAAATATTAAAATTGTGGAAATCCACAGTTTGTTTCAGAAGTTACGCGAGTGCTGATCATTCATTTTTTGTTGATCAATCCTTCATGTGTGCAGAGTGCCATTTTTTTTTCCCCCAGTGAAAGCTAAAAATGAATGGTACAGCCCCAACTGGACTTCCAATGGTTGAAAAGTTGATCGGACCTGAAAAATATTCGACATGGAAAATTGACATGCAAGGGTATTTGGTTCACAATGAACTCTGGGATGTTGTTGAAAACCCTCCTTCGGATCTGATGAGATGGGATGATTTTTGAAAGAGAGACAAAAAGAGCTATTCCTGGATTATACTTTCCATGGAACAGTTGAATTATTGCAATATAAAGGACAAAAAAATGTTAGCAGAAGCTTGGGTGGCCTTTAAAACACCATTTGAAGACTCTGGACTCACTCACAGTGGGTTCGCTGAGATCGTTAATCACAAGCAAATTAGATAAATGCAAGTCAGTAGTGACCGTGTGGCTATGGCCTCCCATCGGGTAGACTGTTCACCTGGTGCAAGTCTTTCAAGTTGACAACACTTCGGCGACTTGCGTGTCCAAGAGGCACCTTGTATTGTATTGTATGTTAACCGGGGACCTGGAAATGTTGGAGAGGCTCCGTCCCTGCCGCAGCCGCGGTGGTCCACAATCCCACGACGACTACCACAGTCCATTTCACCCCACCGCCGCCCCACACCGAACCCAGGGTTATTGTGCGGTTCGGTAGCCGGTGGACCCCCCCCCCCCCCCCCCCAGGGAACATCTCACACCAGCCGAGTGTAACCCCTATGTTTGCGTGGTAGAGTAATGGTGGTGTACGCGTACGTGGAGAACTTGTTTGCGCAGCAATCGCCGACATAGTGTAACTGAGGCGGAATAAGGGGAACCAGCCCACATTCACCGAGGCAGATGGAAAACTGCCTAAAACCATCCACATACTGGCCGGTTCACCGGACCTCAATACAAATCCGCCGGGTGGATTCGTGCCGGGGACCAGGCGCTCCTTCTGCCCGGAAAGCTGTGCGTTAGACCCCACGGCCAACCGGGTGGGCTAAGAGGCACCTTACCAAGGGGCAACAGGAAGTCTTCAATATCTATCCCAAATCTCCAGACCTGATATGTGTTTTGCTGTAAATTTCCTTAGCAGGTATAATCATTGCCTTAAAACAAAAAAACTGTTGGACTTCCTAATAGTGGAGCTCAATATATGGTCTTGGCATCGACTATTCAGGATTTACTGTGGTTAAGACAACTTATGTCTAAGGTAGATCCAGGCAGTGTCATAAAGTCACTTACAGTACAATGTGACAATAAAGAAGCATTCCAGTTAGCCAAGAATCTAGTGACAAACTCTAGATACAAGCATATTAAGTATCATTTTATAATAAGGCATGTTGACTCAGGTGTTATTAATGTTGAACATCTGCTTTCTTAAGAAATCTTAGCCAATGCTTTCATAAAACCACTTAGCAATGGCAGACATGAAACATGTGTAAGAAACTGTGGCCTTGTGAAATAAGTGAAGGAGTGACTGTAGATTTAGACTTCATACTTTTGTTGATGTCAGTTTATGGGGACATGTTGAGATAAGTAAACTGATACCAACAGTTTCTTTTTTTTTTGTTTACTCCTTTGTGTTGTAATTCCTCAGTGGTGATTAAGTATTCTGGGAGTATGTAGTAGTTGTCGTTGTGCACATACTCACTGATTAATAAAATGTTATTTCAGAAAGCTTTCACATTTATATTAAAAAATGCTCAACATTCTGCAACAAGATTAAGCTCAAAGGACATTTGGAGTTCATACTATGTAGAATTTCAGTGCCACTATTTATATTACAAAATGAAATATCATTATCATCATTTTGTTGAAAGAATAATGGCAACACCAAAACCTCAGTTTCTCAATGTCAAATGAAACTGACAAATCTATATCGTTAATTTTTGAGGAAGATGAAGTCACAGTTTATTCTGAAATACTGTAACTGGAAAAGTGAATGACATTCAGGACAAAAGGATCACCTGATTCTGCAGCAAGGGTTGTTAATTGATAATAGCAGCTGGTGTGGTTGGGATAGTCAGTGATAGTAAGTATGTGGTAGTAGTAGTAGTAGTAGTAGAAAAAGAAGAAGAAGAAGGAATTAACATTGGCAGTAGTATTAGTAGCAACATTTATGTTTGATATCTATACGTGGCATTTATAGGAAAATATTTGTAGTACCTTGTATCCGAGGAGAATTCCATTATGATGTTGTGGTGGAGGTGGAGACCAGCGAACAAATGCTGCAGTTGTGTTCAGCATACCAACTTGGACATTGTCCGGTGGGGCAGAAGGAACTGGAAGTTTGTTAATGATAGTTGAGACTATATTATATCAATATATATAGTGTTTATTTGTTAATGACAACTGAGAAAATATATATATATATATAATAGAGGGAAACATTCCACGTGGGAAAAATATATCTAAAAAGAAAGATGATGAGACTTACCAAACAAAAGTGCTGGCAGGTCGATAGACACACAAACATACACACAAAATTCTAGATTTCGCAACCAACGGTTGCCTCGTCAGGAACGAGGGAAGGAGAGGGAAAGACGAAAGGATTTGGGTTTTAAGGGAGAGGGTAAGGAGTCATTCCAATCCCGGGAGCTGAAAGACTTACCTTAGGGGGAAAAAAGGACAGGTATACACTCGCACACACACACATATCCATCCGCATATACACAGACACAAGCAGACATTTGTAAAGGCAAAGAGTTTGGGCAGCAGAATATTAATTGAGATTCTCACTGTAAATTACTCAATATAATCTTAAGAACATCAATACTGAATTAAGGCATTTTATGTAGGCCTACAATTATAAACATTTTTACTTTTTTTTTTTTTCAAAATTTTGGTTGCTAGTCTACAGTCAAACAGAACTACATTCAGATGGTAATACAATGTTACAAGGCTTTTCATGGATGTTTTCTTTTCATGAATGTTTCCTTTTCATGAATGTTTTATTGCAGAGACATATCATAAATAAAAGTCTGTGAGGGACGGAATCATTAACATTGCACTCAAATAAAGACAGAAAAGCCACACAATTATTTTGTGGCAGTGGACATTAGGTAGAGAATTATGAGTTCTTCCTAAAATTAATATGTAGTTGGTAGTCAGTCTATTAGTTTTCAGCTTATAAGTTGGAGAAATTCAATAATTAGAAATTTAAAGAAACCATTAAATTGGTTCATTGAAATCCAATTACTAGTAGTTGTTATATCTAACTATTTTATTTTAGAGATACTTGCAGTAATAGGAAATTCACATACCATCTTCCAAAGTTTGCACATGCTTTGAGTTTGATGGCTGTCCTTCCACAGATTTGTAGAATGGCACAAGAAAGAACTCATACTTTGTGAACTTCCTGAGGTTCGTCACTGTATTGGTAGTGGCGCCAGCATTCAGAACTGTTACCATATTGTATTTCTGAGAGCCACCAGAGAGATCACAGAATCGGACATACAGTCCTTCCACGTACTCCTCACCAGACAAAATCTAGACAATAAGAACATTATTACTCTCTATTTCATAGTGTAAATGTATCTTGTAGTAAAATTAGCAAATAAAATACTAAAGGTGCATTTGTAATTTTGGAAATGAAAACTCAATGTTGAATGAGATCTATCAAAACCCTAGGTTCTTGGTGGATGTTTCTTTCTTAATGATATTCACCACAATTATCTACTTCCTCCTCTTTATCTCTTCAGATCTCCTGGTGTTGCTTTACCAGAAAACTGAAAAACCATTAATCTTTTAATGGGAATATTTGCTAAAAGAAAACCACCCCCCCTCCCCCATCTAACACGTGGAAGGTGTGCAATAACTAGACTTGGTACGTACGTACGTGTGTGTGTGTGTGTGTGTGTGTGTGTGTGTGTGTGTGTGTGTGTGTGTGTGTGTGTGTGTGTGAGTGTGCGCGCGAGAGGGAGGGGGGGTAGAGAGAGAGAGAGAGAGAGAGAGAGAGAGAGAGAGAGAGAGAGAGAAATAAGTAAGTGATACATTTAATTTACATTATCATTATTTCAAGTGGCCACAAGTTAAACAGCCCTCACTGTGCTTCCTTTATTTGCACATTGTACTCTTCAATGGAATTTGAGTGATTTATTCATTCTGATCATTGTCTCCGATTTAATATCATATCTCCAGCCACCATAATGAATCACCTCTAAATTATTGAAAAGAAATATTCCAAATTATTTCAAAATAAAATGTGGCAACAGAATTGACTAGCATTTTTGGTTTATTCTGATTAACTGTAACTTACATCCCAAACAAGTCGCACTGATGTAGAGCTGAGAGGCATCACATCTCGTAGCACAACCACCTTAGTACTTAGACGACTCCGGGCTTCATCAAGTTCATAACGAGGAACAGTTCTCTGATCAGCAGAACTCAGTGTTTTAGCTACACTTGAGACAGGGCTTGGGACTGACAGTCCATGGCTATTCTCTGCTCTCACAAGAAAAATGTATGAAGTGTCTGGCTTCAGGTCTGTTACCTGTTTAAGAGAAATGCCAATATAAGAAAATACAATTGACAATTAAAAAGGAATAAAGAGCTCTAGCATCATAGATAATAAATATTCTAAATGTTTGAAAGAAAACATCTACATCTGTATAGCACAAAGGGAAAATTTTGGATTTCAGTCCAGTATTTTGGCTTAGATACTAGTGTAGGCTAGTTGAATTTGATTGTATTTGCGCAGCGTGCGATGCAAACATTGCTGCAGGTAGTCTATTGGCTGTAAAAGTTAATTTTTTTGATATGCCTAGATAGTATATTACCATTGTCACAAATGACCTATATATATAAACAGTTGAAAATGTGAAATTTAAAAAAATTAATCCCAGTCACTCACTTTTTTCATCACAAAGCAGGAATGAGACCTTCCCTGCCTGTACAGAATTTTTTGTCACAACAGTATTAATCACTTTGATGTTAAGATAACTTCCAGAAATGAAAGATCATATTTTTGAAGTTTGTTTGCAATTCTGAAGTATAAAATGAGAACTGTCCTTTGGAAGGAAGAGCTGCAAGCCCCATCTAGGCATCTTGATTTTTGTTATCTGTGGATTCACTGAATCAATGCAAACATATGCTCAAAAATTTCTTGAAACATCTGTGCTGCATTTGTATTTCACAAGCAACAATGCGGTCATGCAAACGAGTTAAATATGTGTTGCTTTAGACCTATATTTCTTTTGTTGAGACATTCTTATGAAAGCATAGAGTGATTATTTTCATATCATCCAGAAAAAAATGTTTAGAACATACCATTATAATTTTGTGATTACAGTAACTTTGGGTATTATGTAGGAATTTGTATGTTGTGAAGTGTAACTGATTAATGCTGGATGGCTTGAATAATCCTACTAGTGTCAAACAAAAAATATATTCAGATCAGACTTCATGCTACATATAACATCTTTTAGTAAAGTCATACTAATATTCTTGCATTTATTAAAAAACTAATTCAGCATTCTGTTATCAGGACACAGTCACATTACATATAAAATCAATGATACTTTTTAGCAAGGATTTGACATACTGTGATAGCCTCTGATGTCACTCTGTTGGCAGCCACAACCCAGCCAGTCTGCAAGTCTGAACTGAAATACTCAATGGTGTAGCCAATGAGCGGTGATGCTCCTGGTCGACCCTGCTGCCATGACAATGCCACACTGGACTGTGTGGTGTTGAGGATGCGTGGCTGAGAGGGGGGCCCAGGAAACGTGCCAGGATCTGGTGTGCGGTGCAGACTGGGACCTGGACTCTTCTCCACAGTGAGAGATGCAGACCAAGATGTCTCACCACTTTCCGAGGAGGCCGTACAGGTGTATAGCCCTGAGTCCGACAGCTGGAGGTCTGGTAACAAAGTAAAGTTGTCTCTGTTTTACAATGTCCTGTGTTACACATTTACTCTCTCCCTTCCTCTATCAACAAAAATGAGCATCTGTTGAAATACAAACTATTAACTCTAGTTGCTGAAATATGTATGTTTTCTATTGTTATTCATGTATAAATGTTTCATTCTCTCTGTTAGTCTTATTTACAAGTAGCTGTAGGAATGCGAAATATGAGTGAACATACACTCTACACTGCACGTCTCAACTAGGAAGTTCAAGAACATTTCTCTCTTTTCTTTCCTTCTCTTTTTCTTGTCAGCAGAATTCTTGGGAAATAACTCTTGGTCTACTGACTGTAACTAAAAGGAATCTGGAAAGAAGTGTTCACACTTACAGACTGGGACAGTTAAAGTAAATTATTGGTAAAGTAATGTCCAGAGAAACATCAGACAGGGATAGAACAGCTGAACTGTGAAAATAAAAATGTTGAGACACTGATGTCTTTCATCTGTGCTCCTTGCCTGTCTCCTCTTATTCAATCAGTCTTCTACTCACTAATCATATTCTGTGTATGCCTCTGTGAAGTATAACCCTCAGAATTGTGGGATGAGTTAAGAAGGGTACAATATAAAAGAAAAAAAATTATAATTAGTCTTATGGTACACCAACTACAACCATTAATAATGTATGGTGATGTACTTAACAAAATAAATTAATTATACTCTGTAAATGGTTATTTTAGCATACCTAATCATTGCAACAAATAGAAAACTTGTTACTTAGAAAAAAGCTATTTCTTCTTCAGTGATACTATCGTAGCTTCCAGGTGGCATCCTTCCCTTTGCCACCCTATCTCATCTTCTTTCCTCATGCATCCTTCAGAGACTTTTTTGTAGTATCAAAGTGAAAAATGCATGATCAAAAATTGTAACACATGAGGCCATAAAATCATGTAATAAATTACAATATATCAGATTTACAGTTAGCAATGAGAGAATCAGATGAAGCAGTAATACAGCGACAACTTAAAGTACAAGAAAATAATCACTTGGAAGTATGTGCAGGAAATTTGGTTTGAATAACTGTGACTGAATTTGAAGTACAGAAGAGCAGAGTACAATATTTCATCCTGGAAACCAGAAGTCAAGATGTAGGTTGTATGTAGATGGATCAAAGGTCTAAGCATAATAATGCTAAGATGAGAAACAACAGATAAGAACATTAAAAGTTTTGTTCTTATAGACCCAAAGAATAATAATGACAGGAAGCTATGTAGAATGATGACTAAGACTGGAATAGAAACAAATGAGGAGTCACTTAGACTCTTAAGGCATAAGACCCAAGGTATGAAGGAAAACTGACATGGAAATGGCATGAAGAGAAACAACAGAGTTCAAATTTTACACAGTTGATAATATTTCTACGTCAGATGTTCACTGATTGATGAATGCAATCAGTGATTATAAGTGATGACAGTCTGTGATAGTGATGAAATGATGGTTCACGAAATAAACTAAGAAGGTGAAAAAAAAGTTGTCAAACAGAATAAATTGCAGATATTCATCACCTTAGATTTGCTGATACTCACTGTCAATATGAAGAGTCCCATTGTCTAGAACATTGATGCGAGGACCTTGGCTCACTAGAGGTGAGCCATTCTTGTACCAGCGCACCCTGGGTGGAGGTGTGCCTGTCGCCTGACACGGTAGTGCTGCTACAGATGACAGGGGCAGTGTCTGATTGGCTGGTCCCATCTCCACAATGGGTGGAGGTACATCAGCTACTGATGTTACCTTTAAAAATGAATTATCCATTTTACTTTATTTATCAATTTATGTAACCTTCTGAGGTTAGGGCCAAAAGTTCTTACTTACATCTAAGAAGGCATTATTCATATTTTTTTACTGTGTCAGTAAAGGTGCATATTGCATAGGAGAGACACATCAAATCACAAGAAAATGCTGGAAACAATTTATGGAAAGTGTTATGGATACTGTATTGCCAAGTTTGATCCTCTAACAATTTGTTCATAATATTGGACAAGTCAAGTAATATAAAAGCTACTTTGGTTATATGAAGGTGCAAGGAGCTTGTAAAGGTGAGATGATGAGACATATAACACACATATTACTTACAGAAAATTTATTTATATTGCAATACCAACTTTGGCTGTTGTATGTAAACACAGTAATTTAATACTCTCGTGACTGTAGTGCTGCCTGAGACACATTATTCAGACCAGTATTGTCCACTGTCGAAATTTGACCGATTGTGTTTATGAAGAAAATAAACTCAAATTTTTGAAATATAAGTAATTGGAATTCATTCGTATGCAGACTCTTAGTTCTTACCTGAACACTATGTAGATTTTTAGGTCTTATGAGAACGTTATGAGGAAAAGAGTAAGAAAGGGCGAAGAGAATGCATGAAAGAATGAAAGACACAAATGATGGAAATAATTGCTTTATTGTACAAATTAATGATACGTAATCTCAGTATATTCAAATACTCTTAGTAAATATTCTTTCATCATTTGCTAAATGTCCTTTCTTGTTATGTTCACAAACACAAAATTTCAAAATGTCAAAAGATCTAACATTACTTGTTGCAGTGCATAACAGATCACGCATAAAAACTGGTTGTTTTAATAAAATCCCAATTTTTTTCAAATGTTTGTCCTTGTGACTTATTAATGATAATAACAAGTACAGGAATAATTGGAAATGGCATTCTTTGAAACTGAAAAGGTAAAATAGTTGCCGAATAGTAAGCATACATTGAATCAAAATTCTATTACTTTGTGTGATGCCAATTACAACTTGACGATCAACAGCATTATTGTATAGACTTTTGACATGCATTCTTGTTCTATTAACTAATCCTCCTTTTGTATTTATAGTTCTAATAAAAAGAAAACTGCTGCTGATTTTTAATTGTAGCTCAGCGTGTTCGGTCAGAGGGTAACGTGCCCTCTGTAATAAAAAAAACTGAGTCAATCGATCAACAACGAACATAAATGGATGTCTTACGACGTCCGCCCCGACCAGATGCAACGAACAAAAGCGAACAAAATGAGATTAAAAAAAAAAAAATATTGTAATTTGTGTGGTAGTAAATGACTTACAGACACAGAATTCAAAAACTCTTGTGGATAGTATTTATCAATTTTGTATTCATTATCATAATTTTTTATCATAGCTGTGATAAATTTTTGTTTCACATGGCATAGCATTGAGTATATAGTTATTTATTATGGCGCATTCTTCATTTTTTGGTGCTAGAATAACCGATTTAACAAGGATTGTAATAAATGTTTTCTGCAAGGTTGCCATAAATATTGTTAACGATATTCTTTTGATCATTGACTAATGCTGAAATTTCAATAATATCATCACCAAACTGTGGAAATTTCCTTGCTTGGCAATTATCAATTTGATTCAAAATTCTATTTCATGTGGCAAAGCCCCCATATTTTGATTTAAAGTAACATGATGAAATTTATGAAATTCATGCCAACTTTTAATGCAGTTCTCAAGTAAAGAAGCATGTGATCCATGTGGAACAACTGGTAAAATTTGTCAAAACTCACTGCAGAAAACAAAAGTTTTAACTCCAAAAAGTTTATGTTCATTACATTTGTCTGTATACAAATCCCTAAATAATCTGTCTATAAGTTTCAGCACTTGAAGTGGACACATGGAAATTGTGTGAGTAAGAATCAATGAACATGAAATAATGTACTGACCATAGTTACTGCCTGATGTTATTTTGAGCACTGAATTTTGCAAAGTTGGTATGGTCAATGTAAATGCGTTGTGCAAGAAGGTTCTATCTCCAATTATAAGAGCTGAAGCTATGCCACTAAAGACTGTTGTGCAATGGAACAAAGATTCACCGAATTTAATTCACAAGTAATTGCAGTTTATGTGAATGTTCTACCACAACCTGCATGAGAAGTTAAGCAAAACACTTTTGAGTGAATGACACGGTACTGAACTTCACAAATAACATGGTCAGTTATAGTATGCTGTTCACAATTAGTTCTTTCACAAAGTTAATTAAAATTTAACTCTTCATAGATCGAATCTAAATTATCTACTTCAGAAAATTGTGGCATTAACACAGGAACAGGTAATTCAAGTAATCAAAATGTCTACTTATGGCCACTCAAAATGTCAATTTCTAGTGGTGCTCTGTTGCATCAAATTTCTTCATTGTATTCCCGTAATATTCACAAAGAAATATTCAAGACACAGTGCTGAAGCATCTGCTGGTATGTTCAGTGCACCAATTATACCAAATAAGTGTCTGCCCCTGGTAGCCGAGTGGTCAACACGGCAGAATGTGTGTGTCCGCCGCTCGTGGTCTCGCGGTAGCGTTCTCGCTTCCCGAGCACGGGGTCCCGGGTTCGATTCCCGGCGGGGTCAGGGATTTTCACCTGCCTCGAGATGACTGGGTGTTTGTGTTGTCCTCATCATTTCATCATCATCCAGGAAAGTGGCGAAATTGGACTGAGCAAAAGATTGGGTAATTGTACGGGCGCTGATAACCACGCAGTTGAGCGCCCCACAAACCAAACATCATCATCATCACGGCAGAATGTCATACCTAACAGCCCGGGTTCAATTCCCGGCTGGGTTGGAGATTTTCTCCGCTCAGGGACTGGGTGTTGTGTTGTCCTTATCATCATCCTTTCATTCCCATCGACATGCAAGTTGCCGCAGTGGTGTCAACTTGAAAAACTTGCACCAGGCGAACGATCTACTAGACAGGATGCCCTAGCCACAAGACATTTGCATTTTACTAAATAAATGAAGCATTTGCTTTGGTGAATTCAATTTATATGCTTCATTTGAACATTCACAAAATTCATTGTCATTTGAAGTAAAATTTTGTGGTAATGAAAGTAAAAGACCACAAAGTCGATCTTAAAGAAAAATAAGGGAAATAATGATGCTAATAAATAACATTATTTATAGATTTCATTACTATGATACTTTGATGTCCTCTGCTGGCAACATCTTCGACCTAACAATTGTCACATTGTAGCTGCCTGGTATGTGTGTGATACTGCAAATGAACCACGTAACATGAGCCTCCCTAGGATGCGATTTCAAGAAACATTGCCGCTTTCATGTGTCATTTGTACTGTAGCACCTGATCAGTATGCAGAGCAGTTTTTGTGCTAACATACTGGAGAGTTTAATGCATTATAGAGAAGGTATCACCAGAGTTATGAACATGAAAACATGTACTTCCTTCTACCACTCTCAACACCTATGTACACACATCTATGGCAAAGTTTGTTCAAATTATGTAAGTTTCATTGGTCTCCTTCTATAATTAATATTAAAAATTGGTACTTCAATTTTTGTTTTCATATGTTAATATTATCATGATTATTTTCTTTATGAGTAGAGAAAATTGACTAATTTTTCTTAAGGTATTCAGTTCTTTCATTAGTGTATTTCACAAAATGTACCTATCAGAATATGAACGACAAGTAAAAGATTCCTTTTCTAAAGATTCTTACACGAAAGTTAAATTTTGCTTACAAGTAGTTTAATTATTAACTGAGTAATCAGTCAAAAATAGATCTTTTCTGAACTAGTAATCATTATATCCAGTGAATAAACAGTGAAAAAGTTATGGTCCATAATTACTGGAAGATTGATCTTCATCTCATGTACAGCCACAGTCTAGCAGCTGACTGCTCCTAGTCCTTCCCACAAAGTGAGAAGCCATTTTCATAATGGCATCCAATGTCTAATGTTTGCAGTAAGTTTCTCCAAATTGAAATTGTGAGTCACATTGCAACTATAAGGTAATAATGGTGAACAGAACAGCTTCAGATACAAGCAATTATATTAATAAAACCAGTACAATTTTAAACAAGATCATTTTCAAGTGGCAACAGATACCTAATTAGCAAATACATGCTATATACCAGGGATCCATACATATTACAAAAGGAATGTATTTATGTTCGCTCCACATCTCCTTTTAATCCACTGGATTGATTTCAACCAAACTGTACAAAAATCACTTAATCACTGGAAAAAAATTTCTGTGGGAGATAGAACCACCTACTTCTCAAAGGGGTGCGGGTGATAAAGAAGCATAGCTCACGTCATGCAAATAGCCAGATCATATTCATCAAAAAACTTTACATATAATTTCAAACCTTTATGAGACCTAAGTTGAAACAAGGCTCCAGGAGTAGACAACATAACATTAGAACTACTGATAGCCTTGGGAGAACCAGCTCTGACAAAGCTCTACAATATGGTGAGCAAGATGTATGAGACAGGCAAAATACCCTCAGATTTAAGGAAGAATACAATAATTCCAATTCCAAAGAAAGCAAGTGTTGACAGGTGTGAAAATTACTGAACTATCATTTTAATAAGTCATGACTGCAAATTACAAACACAAATTCTTTACAGCTGAATGGAAAAAGCTGGCAGAAGCCAACCTCAGGGAAGATCAATTTGGATTCCGTAGAAATGTTGGAACACGTGAGGCAACACTGACCCTATGACTTATCTTAGAAGATGCATTAAGGAAAGGCATACCTATGTTTCTAGCAATTGTAGACTTAGAGAAAGCTTTTGACAATGTTGACTGGAACACTCTCTTACAAATTCTGAAGGTGGCAGGGGTAAAATACAGGAAGCACAAGTTTATTTGTACAGCAACCAGATGGCAGTTGTAAGAGTCAAGGGGCATGAAAGGGTAGCAGCGGTTGAGATGTAAGTGAGACAGGGATGTTATTCAATGTGTATACTGAGCAAGCAGTAAAGGAAACAAAATAAAAATTTGGAGTAGGTATTAAAATCCATGGAGAAGAAATAATAACTTTGAGGTTTGCCCCCGACACTATAATTCAGTCAGACACAGCAAAGGACCTGGAAGAGCAGTTTAATGGAATGAACAGTGTCTTGAAAGGAGGATATAAGATGAACATCAACAAAAGCAAAATAAGTATAATGGAATGTAGTCGAACTAAATCAGGTAGTGCTGAGGGAATTAGATTAGGAAATGAAGCAATTAAAGTTGTAGATGAGTTTTGCTATTTGGGGAGCAAAATAACTGATGATGGTCAAAGTAGAGAGGATATAAAATGTAGACTGTCAATAGCAAGAAAAGAGTTTCTGAAGAAGAGAAATTTGTTAACATCGAGTATACATTTAAGTGTCAGAAAGTCATTTCTAAAAGTATTTGTATGGAGTGTAGCCATGTATGGAAGTGAAACATGGATGACAAATAGTTTAGACAAGAAGAGAGTAGAAGATTTCGAAATGTGGTGCTACAGAGGAATGCTAAAGATTAGATGGTTAGATCATGTAACTAATGAGGAGGTACTGAATAGAATTGGGGAGAAGAGGATTTTGTGGCACAACTTGACTAGAAGAAGGGATCAGTTGGTAGGACACATTCTGAGGCATCAAGGGATCATCAATTTAGTACCGGAGGGGAGTGCGGATGGTGTCACAGAGGGACACCAATGCATGAAAACACTAAACAGATTCAGAAGGATGTAGGATGCAGTAGTTACTCAGAGATGAAGAAGCTTGCACAGGATAGAGTAGCATGGAGAGCTGCATCAAACTAGTCTCTGGACTGAAGACCACAACAACAACATGAGACCTCTGCTCACTAATAACCCCCACAAAATGATGAAAGGAAAAAATTTTATTGCTTACTACATTTTCACTGTTTATGCAATAAAACTGCCACATCAGTCATGACATTTTAATTTATTACTTTGCTACTACTAACTATTCACAACAGATTTTGCAGACAGTATTCCTATACACCGCTGAAAGTAACTGCATGAATACAGGGTGTTTATAAATGAATATCGGAGTTTTAATGCTTTATAATATTTATTACATTAAACTTACAGTTATAAATGATATCTCAAATGAAAGAGCAATTCAAACAGTTTTACCAAGAACATTGTAAATGTTCAATGTGAGCACCATTTATCACACGGCAAACATCAAGCCTATAGCCGAGTTCTTCCCAAACATTGGTAACTGTGTCTTCAGTGATTGTAGCAACAGTTGCTTCAGTCCTGTTTCTTAATTGAAGGAGGTATGCTGGTAGCGGAGGTGCGTACGCACGATCCTTGATGAAGCCCCAAAGGAAAAAATCTCAGGGCATTAAGTCAGGTGAATGTGGAGGCCATGCAAAGCAAGCCCTGTCACTGGGTCCTTTGCGGCCTATCCAGCGCATGGGCTATAGACTTGATGTGTGCCGTGTGACAAATGGTGCTCACATTCAAAATTTATAATGTTCTTGGTAAAACTGTTTGAGTTGCTCTTTCATTTGAGATATCATTTATAACTGTAAGATTAATGTAATAAATATTATAAAGCGTTAAAACCCCGATATTCGTTTATAAACACACTGGATATTGTTGTATGATTCATAGTTCAGGAGATATGACATCATACACATTGAGACGCATAGAAACAAAACTACTGATGTGGGGATGATAATGTGGAAAGAAAGAAGAGGGGAGGAGCAGATAGCGAGAGACATAGATGACGAAGAAGGAGGTGGACAGACAGTAGGTGAGGAAGAAATGAATAGAGAAAGGAAAGAGGACGAGACGAACTGAGAGAGGGGGGAGTAGGAGACAGACAAAGAGAGGGGAAAGGATGAGATGGACTAATAGAAGTCTGGAATAAATACATACCTGGGCAACACTACGTATTCAGCTAGTAATTAATAAAAAAATCAGTAGGTGCATTACACCATTTCTATAACAGAATGTATTAAAATCAGTAAGTTCCAATGCTAGAGTAACAGTCAATAACTAATATTT
This sequence comes from Schistocerca cancellata, assembly GCF_023864275.1. Lineage (NCBI taxonomy): Eukaryota > Metazoa > Arthropoda > Insecta > Orthoptera > Acrididae > Schistocerca > Schistocerca cancellata. Next base: position 276,606,451 of record NC_064634.1, on the reverse strand, counting down.
AAAAGTAAGTAATATTAAAAAGTAATTTTTTTAGTATTACTTATTTTCAGAAATAATATTTATATATTGTGGTATTTACATTTAAATATTGGTACTTGACTGTAGTCTAGGCGTAGGGTAGATTTAGAAAGCATTACATTGTCCAATGTAAAGCAATCACCCTTACAATTTCTGTCATTCCACGCATGCACATCCCTATTAGTTATTCAAGTACCTTTTGCCACTTGGAAGCACCAACACCACTGCAGACCCAAATGTAAATTGACGTGACTGACCTCTAGGAAGGCCCTCTCAGTTGTGGAGCCAGCGACACTCAGGGCAGAGCAGACGAGGAAACCAGAGTCTTCCCGGCGGACGCCTTGGATACGCAACGACCCGTCAGCAGCGACATGTAGACGGCCGTATGCATTACCGGGGAACATGAGCTGCTGCGAACCCTCGCGTGTCCAGAACACGGACGGCGGCGGGCTGCCGGATGCTGCGCACTCGAACAGTGCTACGCCATTCAGACCAACTTTCTGGTCTTGTGGTCGTGTCGTGATCCTCGGTGGGGCTACGGCAACCAAAATAAATACACATGTTACACAGTGAGATTAAAGGTACACAATCAGTCATTCGACCATGATAAAATTTTAGATTGAATGTCTTGTCACATTTTTGGCGGTTTTTGCGGTATGTACTGAAATGTTCTTATAATTGCTTCAAAATCAAAATTCACAGGAGGGTGAGAGGAATTTGGGAAAGGTCAGAAAGGAAGTGCAGGTCACTTATGGCTCCAGATGAGACGGACCCTGCCGGCCAGTGTGGCCGAGCAGATCTAGGTGCTTCAGTCCGGAATGGCGCTGCTGTTATGGTCACAGATTCGAATCCTGCCTCGGGCATGGGGGTGTGTGATGTCCTTAGGTGTAAGTAGAACTAAGTCTAGGGGACTGATGACCTCAGAAGTCCCATAGTGCTTAGAGCCATTTGAACCATTTTTTGAGACGGACCCAACTGGTATGAGGCCGGAGGGAGACAATGATCAGATCACAACAAAATGGGAGAAGATCTAAACCAAGCAACACAGGACCAAAATAAGAAAAAAATGAGGAAAATCGATCGCCAAACAGAGGGATGACCACCAAACAAAAATAACAGGTCGCCAAATAATGATAAAAAGATCTCCAAACAAAGGAAAAGAGATGGCCAAATAAAAGTAAAAGTTGCTACACATACATCGCTAAACAGTGTTTTAAAAAAAACTGCTAAGTACGAGAAAACATAAAATAAGAAACAGATCACTGAAGACGTAAAGAAGACCGGCAGATGAGGAAAGAAGCCGAAGAGTTACTGCATACAGTAAACTGTCCGCTGAAATAATGTGCAGAAAATATAACAGCAAAACAGAAACAAGAAAAAGACTGTAAACATACAACAGATAACACTGAAAAACAGCCGGCCGAGGTGGTCTAGCGGTTCTAGGCGCGCAGTCCGGAACCGCGCGACTGCTACGGTCGCAGGTTCGAATCCTGCCTCGGGCATGGATGTGTGTGATGTCCATAGGTTAGTTAGGTTTAAGTAGTTCTAAGTTCTAGGGGACTGATGACCACATATGTTTAGTCCCATAGTGCTCAGAGCCATTTGAACCATTTTTGAACTGAAAAACAAATAAGATGGCAAAAAATCGGAGCAGCTCGCTAAATGCAGAAACAACAGCAGTCGAGCAAGAAATATTGGCCGATGTACAAGGGAAAACGACCGCAAAACAGACTTTGAAGACCACTCAACAATGGGAGTCGATCGCCAAACAGTGAAAATGAATATTATAAAACAATGAAAAGCGACAACAAATGACAGCTGAACATTTTTTCTCCCCTTGTCCTCACAGTAAGTGGTTTCTTTTCATCTAGAGGTCTGAGCGACCTGCCCTTCTTTTTTTTACCTTTCCCCAATCTATGCTTCTCTCCTCCCTGACGGATCAGTCGTTCCGAAAGTTAGGGTAATATCGTGTGGTTTTATACTAATAAATTTCACTCCACTTCTTTAAAGAATCCAACTCCCATGTATAAAAAGTCGTATCTGCGGAACTGTGTATCGCACAATGATACAATTTTACACGTAAAATCAGTGGTATATGCGGATACGGCCTGCAAAATGTGTTGCGAATGGAGTTAGTAGTAAAGAAGTTATAAATTAAAACGTTATTCCTGATGCTGCAGTTTAACTGCTTGAACAGAGTGAAAATGTAGTAAGTGATAAAGCTTTTCCTTGCAGCATTTTGTTTGACTGGTGGTGGTGGGGGTGGGGGGGGGGGTTTAGAAAAAGTTTCCAAAACGTTTGAAATTGTGTATAATCATTTTGGTCTAGTTTGATCCATTACAAAGTTTATTAATCTCCTATGATTACTAGAGGAAGTGCTCACCTAATAAGAATTGGTTCTCATTATTGTCTAAAAGAAGCTGCTAACAATCATTCACATAAAAACGCGCCGCTGCCAATAATTGTTAGACAGAAGATCAGCCAAGAGCCAGGTTTTTCTTCCATTCAGATATTCGGACGGACGAAGGCTAAGTCTATGAATGCTGCAGACCTGCACACATGCGGCTTATTGCTAATACCGAGGACCTATATATGATATACGATAATCACGTGCAAAATAATAAAGGTTGGTTGATTACATATTATTTACCCAAGAGTATTTGCAACAGCATGACGCGGATCCAAAGTACTGCTTGGCCAATATTCACTCGTGGATGCATCTATATCAACTGCGCAATGTTGTTTCCCTTCTCACCATTATTTTAGTTTTGCCCTCGCCCCCATGCAGATCGACATGCAACCACATTGCCGGGATGTGAGAGTAGTGGGACGAGGACGACGACCTCGTGTTACTTTCGCAGTAAGTGGCAAAATAGTTTGGAGATTTCACGGAAAATGGCTCTGTGTACACCTGCTACTACACTTCATACATCACGCAAATTGTAAACAAACACAAATGCGACTACTAGTCAGCAGCTGTGGCATAAGTACTCTTTGTTGTTACGCTCTTGAAAGTAGGTCCTGCTTTCTTGTATCAGATATCTTATTGCTGGGTTTCTGAAAATGAAGCTTTAAGGTAGTCTAGTGTATTAACAGATATCGACGTTTGTCTTAATAACATTTTGTTAGGTACTTTTTGTTTAAAAAACAGTGTACAGTCTCTGTCTCTATAAACGCTAGTTGTGCTGTCAACACGTAGCCTACTGTGGAAACGGCTGACGCTGCTTCCTGCTCCGTAGTAAAAGACGTGCATTGAACACAGTTAAAAATGGCGAGAAACAGGCTTACTTAATGTTTTCCCCGAGTTTACAGAGAAAATCGATCTGGAAGTTTTCAGAGAAACTTATCTGCATAAAGTTAATGTGTTTCTGTAAACAAGGTATCTGCGACTGAACTGACAGCCCTGGAGAATTTTAAACGGGTATTTTGGGCATCACTGTTTCGAATCTCATTGTGGGCTTTTCTCTTTTCTGAAGTTTTTTCATACAGTTCAACTACCTACCTCATTTGATTATAAAAATTTATCAAAGATATGCTAATTAACACGTATCTAATCATCATTTTTATGAAACATGCACGTCTTCTTGTTTCTAACTATATACACATGCAAAATTCCAGTTTCTATTGCAAATATAAATTCTTAGTTATCGATATTTTATAAAACATTGTTGGTAAAGAATGTTTAAGTTAAATAATCGCTACAAAATAAATATTCGGGACAAAAAAGAAGACTGAAATAATCTTTATCTGGACTATGACCATTTTTTTAATACCACAGATGTGGTCTCATATGAACCAGAGTGGTAAGCGTCGTAGAAACATGGAAAACAATTTTCACGGCATCGAGCACCCCGTACAAGTGCGGCATTTTTACATTTGCTACCGTACCAATGCAATCTAAACCCAGAAGAACAGATCTGGGTCCAAATTATAGGATTTGTCGCGATAAATAAAGAAAACATTTAAGCTGCCAGACGTACTAGAACTAATGTACGAATCTTTGTCACAAATCACGGCCGAACTCTGAAGGACTTATCTCATAAAGAAAAAGGAGGGGAAATGTGAGCCGGCCGTTGTGGCCGAACGGTTCTAGGGGCTACAGTCTGGAACCGCGCGACCGCGACGGTCGCAGGTTCGAATCCTGCCTCGGGCATGGATGTTTGTGCTGTCCTTAGGTTAGTTAGGTTTAAGTAGTTCTAAGTTCTAGGTGACTGATGACCTTAGCAGTTAAGTCCCATAGTTCTCAGAGACATTTGTACCATTTTTTTGAGAAATGTGATGTGGGTCGCTTCGTGGATTCTGTTGTTGACCGCCTCGTTATCAGTGTAGCAGATGACAGTTCCAGTAATGAATTGTGTTCCTCCATTCGGACGTGGAAAGGCTTCAGAGATTACCACAAGACTGACTAAGTAATACCTTCAAGTGGCTTCAATATTTAACTATATGGCGAAATCTGTGCAATACACTTTTTTGTCGCACATACATCATGCAGAAAAACTACCCTGTGTTTAAGTTAAGATTTTTCGTCACTAGTGTTTTTAATTACAGTACTATGTTATCTAAGAACGGGCGCATGTTATGTTTCCCGTCTGGTCCCCTAAGAAGCGTACTGTCGGAATTTTGCCGTATATTATCTAATTCTGTTCACAATTTAGTTGACATTGGAAGCTCAACTGTTCCTCTGCCCTTAACTTTTTACATGTTAACCGCAGCAGTTCAAGTCACTGCAGGTTAGTTGAACCTGCTGGCTGGCCACTGGCCAGTGCTGTCCAAGTTAAATGCGCCGTTCGAGCTGTTCCGCATTATAACTGAGTCGATGTGTGCGCAACACACAGCATAAAATTACCCTTATTGCCGCACTTGACTGTACTCGAAACAGCTAGGCTTCCACTACACGTGAAACAAAATCCAACGAGATTCCGTCAAACGCGGAAGAATACATAGTGAAATGTTTACATCAGGTTTAATCGTATGATGAAAGCAGTATAAGTTAGCTCAGGGATGTCCAGCCCGGGGTCCGCATCCGACCGAAAGCAGTTATCAAAGCGGTGAGCATCTGTCACACGATCAGTAAAGGTTAATAAATAAATTTCCATAAAATTCCGTTTATCAAACACTATGTTAAATTGAATATTTTAATACGGAACTCCCGCCAGACGATGCTATTCTCTCATTGGTCCATCGCGTTTTTATGTGGTTATTTGTAGTATAGGTGTATTATGTGTTGCCGGCCTATGTGACCGAGCGGTTCTAGGCGCTTCAGTCTGGAACCACTACGGTCGCAGGTTCGAATCCTGTCTCGGGCATTGATGTGTGTGATGTCCTTAGTTTAGTTAGGTTTAAGTAGTTTAAGTTCTAGGGGACTGATGACCTCAGATGTTAAGTCCCATAGTGCTCAGAGCCATATTATGTGTTGCCCAAAAATACTCGATTGCTTCCATTGTGGCCCAAAAAGCTAAACGATTGGATACGTCTGCTTTAGATGTTCTGGCAGTCTACAACGTGACAGTGAACTGACACAAAATGCGTGTTCGGATTGCTAAAGTTTTCTTTCTTTATTTTTTGGGGAGGGGGCAAGCTGTCCTCCCGTGTCCCTCGCCGGGTTTTGCCTTTTTTTGCTAACATCGACTGCCAATCATAACTTTCTTCGGGAAATCGCATATAAGAAGATATTGCGCAGCTAAGTACGTTTGAGACTTAAAGAACTCGATTCTCACTTTTAGAACGAGCACAAAAAGATTCGCCCGCTATAATAAAGACGGGTGTGGTGTTTTGGTTCTCACAGGCTATAATTGACCTCGAGGGCCGCCATTCGTTTCCACCTGACAAGTGGGAAGCCTCGCCCGTAGTTAACGGATGAAAGAGAAATAGCGCCATTCACGCCTCGAGCAATTTAAAAGCACAATTGCTCATCCAGAAACAACTTTTCTTTTCGTAGCGTGCGAGAGATGAAGAAATATGTCTCTACACACACAATAATAAACTTGCACTATGCCAATTTAATACCACAAGCTTCAGCAACTGTCGCTTGGTGGAAAAATTTGATCTATGGATCTTGGTCGTTTGCTCGCGTATGTGAATGAGTAGCATCATGACAGAAAAAAATGGGTTTTGTCTTCAACTATGCAAAGAAATAAAAGTAGCAACATGTTCTTAAGCAGTATGACAGAAACCTCATACTAGCCTTCAGCAATTCCTGTTAATCACTGATCACGTATATGTTTTTACAGCATTAAAATAACACAGCATTATTTGCAGTAAAGCAACGTATTTCAGAGTATTGTAACTTACACCACTGACTAGTTGAAGTTCACTTCATTCCACAGGACGCAACTAGATACAATGAGGTGTCACCGTCCCTGCCGTAAAAAGCAAAACAGTCTCGCTCGGTGCACACCCTTTCTCAGTTTCCCAGAGCTTGCAATAACTTTGAATGCACCGAGTAACTGCTGTGGTCTTTGCGAAAACAGATGCGTTCCGTTTTTGCACCGAACGTGAGCAATGATACGTGGACGGATAACCGATGTACAACAGCTGTTAGCTCTCCACATAACATATTAATTCTACTGGTGTTCCGAAACGTACGCCAAAATCAGCTTTTCAGGCAATAAAATCACCAGGACTGTTTGGTATTACTCGTTACACGTTCTTTGCTATAGTGAATATAGAACGTTGTTGAAATAAGTTTTTGGTTGTAAGTTCTCTAGCAGCCGTAATGTAGTTAGTCATTGTCCCTGCATTTGTGAATGATGCGTCTTATTTACACCTACACATAACATCTACACATACACTATGTGACTGTTAGCACTATCAGTCGCCTTGTTATCAAACCCAAGTTGGGCAATATGAGCACTGGATATACTCGAGGCCTACATTAGATACATTGCTGATGTTATAAATTATGTAATCATGACGACCTTCTACTTCAGTATGTACTCGTACATAACAACAAGAGCGATTCAGCTCAACAGATTATGAAGATGTGTAATGAATGCCTGGTGGTTGTTAGACAGCATCTCCGAGGTAGTGATAAAGTGGGGATTTTCCCGTATGATCATTTCACGAGTGTACCGTGATCATCAGGAATCCGGTAGAGCATCAAATCTCCAGCATCGCCGCGGCCGGAAAAAGATCCTGCAAGAACTTGACCAACGACGACTGAAGAGAATCTTTCAGTGTGTCAGAAGTGCAGCGCTTCCCCAGATTGCTGCATATTTCAATGCTGGACCATCAACAAGTGTTAACGAGCGAACCATTTAACGAAACATCACCGATACGGTGATTCGTAGCCGAAGGCCCACTCGTGTATTCTTGATGATTGCACGACACAGAGCTTTACGCCTTGCCTGGGTCCGTCAACACCGACATTGGACTGTTGACGACTAGAAACATGTTGCCTGGTCGGAAGAATCTCCTTTCAAATTGTATAGAAGCGGATGGGCGTGTACGGGTATGGATATAACGTCATGGATCCATGGACCCTGCATGTCAGCGGCGGGGCTGTTCAAGCTGGTGAAGGCTCTGTGATAGTGTGGGGCGTGTGCAGTTGGAGTGATATGGGACCCCTGATACGTCTAGATACGACTCTGACAGGTGACACTTACGTAAGCATCCTGTCTGATCACTTTCATCCATTCACGTCCATTGTGCATTCCGACGGACTTGGACAATTCCAGCAGGACAATGCGACACCCCACACGTCCAGAATTGCTACAGAGTGGCTCCAGGAACACTCTTCTGAGTTTAAAACACTTCCGCTGGCCACCAAACTCCCCATACACGAACATTATAGAACACATCTGGGATGCCTTTCAACGTGCTGTTCAGAAGATATCTCAACCCCTCGTATTCTTACGGATTTACGGACAGCTCTGCAGGATTCATGGTATCAGTTCTCTCCAACACTACTTCAGACATTAGTCGAGTCCGTGCCATGTGTTGCGGCAATTCTGCGTGCTCGCGGGGGCCCTTCACGATATTAGGCAAGTGTACCACTTTCTTTGGCTCTTCAGTGTACTTCCCGATCGCGCCTGTTTGCTCGTTTCTGTGGCTACTATGTACCCCAGGGAAAGAGGTTTTCACCATCATAGAGGTAATGCGCCGATCTTTCCCTAATCCGCCTAAATGGGTAGTGATCTTGGCATACGAGGTCGCTTCAAGGTCGAGCGATTTCCCCGTGGTGGCCGGTGTTTTCGAAACCCAATTTCTGACAGACTTCTGAAAGTCCTGGCACAAAGTGGCACTATGCTGAAGCGGGAACGGGAAATGGCGAATGAAAAGGCCTACATGTGTTAGGTTTAAAGTCTCCATCCCGTACAAAAATAATGTAATACTGTGAAATTCAAGTGTGATATAGATTTCGATATTATCTCTAAGCGTGTCAAAAATCAGTGCTTAAATTTAATTAGGGCCGGAGTTACGATTTTTCTTGAAACAACTGAAATTTTCGTGTCTGTGAAAGTTTCCTGCTTCAGTTCTGACAGGCACGATGCTTTGCGCAGCACAACGGGAGACAAGACCAGGCTTCCGTTGGTGTGTTGCTGGCGGAAGCAGTCTAGCAGGCTCGCTGCGAAATGCTAAACCAGTTTAAGTCGGTCTAAACTGACAAATGAACCAAGGAAGTTCTCGCTGGACTCCAAAAGATAAGGAAAGAGCGAGAAGCGAACCTAATACAGGGTTATTACAAATGATTGAAGCGATTTCACAGCTCTACAATAACTTTATTATTTGAGATATTTTCAAAATGCTTTGCACACACATACAAAAACTCAAAAAGTTTTTTTAGGTTTTCACAAATGTTCGATATGTGCCCCTTTAGTGATTCGGCAGACATCAAGCCGATAATCAAGTTCCTCCCACTCTCGGCGCAGCATGTCCCCATCAATGAGTTCGAAAGCATCGTTGATACGAGCTCGCAGTTCTGGCACGTTTCTTGGTAGAGGAGGTTTAAACACTGAATCTTTCACATAACCCCACAGAAAGAAATCGCATGGGGTTAAGTCGGGAGAGCGTGGAGGCCATGACATGAATTGCTGATCATGATCTCCACCACGACCGATCCATCGGTTTTCCAATCCGAACATCATGATGGAAGTGCGGTGGAGCACCATCCTGTTGAAAGATGAAGTCGGCGCTGTCGGTCTCCAGTTGTGGCATGAGCCAATTTTCCGCGGGCTACGCGTGAAACTTGGCCGCACGCGTTCAACCGTTTCTTCGCTCACTGCAGGCCGATCCGTTGATTTCCCCTTACAGAGGCATCCAGAAGCTTTAAACTGCGCATACCATCGCCGAATGGAGTTAGCAGTTGGTGGATCTTTGTTGAACTTCGTCCTGAAGTGTCGTTGCACTGTTATGGCTGACTGATGTGAGTGCATTTCAAGCACGACATACGCTTTCTCGGCTCCTGTCGCCATTTTGTCTCACTGCGCTCTCGAGCGTTCTGACGGCAGAAACCTGAAGTGCGGCTTCAGCCGAACAAAACTTTATGAGTTTTTCTACGTATCTGTAGTGTGTCGTGACCATATGTCAATGAATGGAGCTACAGTGAATTTATGAAATCGCTTCAATCATTTGTAATAGCCCTGTAGAAAGTTGACAGATGCCATTAAAGCATTCAGGAATAACATGGATGTGTATGGCTGAAAACTGTAATAGACGTATAATGTTGGACGATATCAAAGAGTTGATGAAGGCGACTCTCCGTCACTGACTCACTGCACGCTGGCTTCTATACCTACATCTGCACTCTGCAAACCACTGAGAAGCACATGGCAGAGGGTACGTCCCACTGCATTACTTGGGGATTTTCCCCGTTCCAGTCACATATGGAGGAGCGATACTTAGGGGGCTGTAGTATATTCCTAGACTCATCATCTAAAACCACTTCATGAAACTTTGTATGTAGGCTTTCTGGGGTTAGTTTACGTCTATCTTGAAGAGTCTGCCAATTCAATTCCGTTACGGTCTCTGTGACACTCTCCCACAAATCAGACAAACCTGTGATCATTCGAGCTGCCCTTCTCTGTATACGTTCCGTATTTCCTGTTAGCGCTATCTGGTATAGGTCCCAGACACTTAAGTAATATTGTAGGATGGGTCGTACGAGTGATTTGTTAGAGTACAAAAAGCATTACATCCAGGTATTTGTATGAGCTGACCGTTTGCAACCGTGACTCACTTATACTATAGTAGTAGGATGCTACATTTTTCGTTTTATGAAGTGCACAGTTTTATGCTTCTGAACGTTTAAAGCCAATTGGCAGTCTTTGCACCACTTTGGAACCTTACCAAGACCTGACTGAGTACCTATACTCTTTCTTTCAGACAGTACTTCATCGTCTATAAAAAGTCTAAGGGTACTATTAATATTGTCCACAAGGTCATCAGCATACAACATGATCAGCAATGGCCCCAACACACTTCTTTGGTACACACTCCATGTTATCTCTGCGTCTGTCGATGAGTCTCCATCCAAGATAACTTACTACGTCCCCCCTACCAAGAAAACCTCAACCCAGTCACAAATTTTGCTTCATACGCCACAAGATCTTACTTTTGATAGTAAGTGTAGATGTAGTATTGGATCAAATGGTGTTTGAAAAGAGAGACCGCATGTACCTGACTGCCTAGACCCAAAGCCTTCAGTATGTCATTTGAGAAAAGTGCGGGGTGGGTATCACATGATCTGTGTTCTCGGAGTCCATGCTGGTTGGCACGGAGGAGGCCATTCTGTTCGAGATATTTTTCGGAGAAGTTGTGGATCAATGATGTGTGGTAAAGCAGAGTGATTAGGGAGGACTTACAGTGGACGGTGAGGGTGGCGCGCGCCGAGATGCTGCCGACGACGTTCTCGGCGTCGCAGATGTAGACGCCCTCGTCGGCCGGCACCACGTTCTCGATGCGCAGCGACTTGTCGTCGAGGATCTGGGCGCGCCCGATGGGCATCTTGCCGTCGTCGCGCCGCCACAGGATGTTGGGCGCCGGGTCGCCGCCGACGCGGCACTGGAAGTGCACCGACTGGTCCTCCAGCACCGTAGCGTCCGCGGGCTCCTTGCTGAAGAACGGCTTCACTGTCGGCACCAACAGAACAGGGCATTACGATAGGGTAACGGCGCTCCGGAGAGTTGCGTTTCAAGGCGCGTCTACACCGCCCGATTTCAAATGGCTTCATGGCTTCAAATGGCTCTGAGCGCTATGGGACTCAACATCTTAGGTCATAAGTCCCCTAGAACTTAGAACTACTTAAACCTAACTAACCTAAGGACATCACACACACCCATACCCGAGGCAGGATTCGAACCTGCGACCGTAGCAGTCCCGCGGTTCCGGACTGCAGCGCCAGAACCGCTAGACCACCGCGGCCGGCCCGCCCGATTTCTGTGATGGGCTAATGAACATGTGCGTTTACAGATTATGTTGTTTTACGACGTTTGTATACGTATGCTCGCACTGTGTAAAAACGAGACGAATGTATTGTACAGGATTAACAACGACACACAAATGTGTCAGCTTACATTAAGTTGACATGGCTTAAAGCCACAATATCAGCACTTGATAATGGCCTAAGACCGAAATTGCAATAGTGTAATGAGAACTTATAACAGACACTGGCATAAAGATGATGTCCTCCAAAAAACTTCAGACATTAGTCGAGTCAATGCCATGCCTTTCAACGTGCTGTTCAGAAGAGATCTCAACCCCTCGTACTCTTACGGATTTACGGACAGCTCTGCAGGATTCATGGTATCAGTTCCCTCCAACACTACCTCAGACATTAGTCGAGTCCGTGCCATGTGTTGCGGCAATTCTGCGAGCTCGCGGGGGCCCTACACGATATTAGGCAGGTGAACCACTTTCTTTGGCGCTTCAGTTTACTTCCCAATCGTGCCTGTTTGCCCTTTTCTGTGGCTACTATGTACGCCAGCGAAAGAGGTTTTCACCAGCATAGAGGTAATGCGCCGGTCTTTCCCCCTAAATGGGTAGTGATCTGGGCATACGAGGTTCAAGGTCGAGCGATTTGCCCGTGGTGGTCGGTGTTTTCGAAACCCAATTGCAGACAGACTTCTGAAAGTCTTGGCACTATGCTGAAGTGGCAACGAGAAATGGCGAATGAAACAGCCTACATGTGTTAGGTTTAAAGTCTCCATCTCGTACAAAAATAATGTAATACTGTGAAATTCAAGTGTGATATAGATTTCGATATTATCTCTAAGCGTGTCAAAAATCGGTGCTTGACTTTAATTAGGGCCGGAGTTAAGATTTTTCTTGAAACGTCTATAGATATCTGCATGTACATGAATACTCTGAAAATCACAACCACTTTCACAATTCTTTATTATTCCAATCTCGTATAGCGCGTGCAAAGAACGAACGCCTATATCTTTCCGTAAGAGCTCGGATTTCCCTTATTTTATCGTGGTGATTGTTTCTCCCCATGTAGGTCGGTGTCAACAAAATATTTTCGCATTCGGACGAGAAAGTTGGTGACTGGAATTTGGTGAGACTTGCCTCGTGAAAACGGTGCGCCGGCCGCGGTGGCCGAGCGGTTCTAGGCGCTTCAGTCCGGAACCGCGCGACTGCTACGGTCGCAGGTTCGAATCCTGCCTCGGGCATGTATGTGTGTGATGTCCGTAGGTTAGTTAGATTTAAGTAGATCTAAGTTTTAGGGGACTGGTGACCTCAGATGTTAAGTTCCATATTGCGTGGCGGCGCCATACGTAGCCTTCAAAATGGGGTCTGTAACGGAGGTGCTTTCCATGCAAAGTGTTGTCATAGAGTTTCTTTTGGCGGAAAACCAAAGCATCGCAGATTTTTACGTCTACGGAGACTGGCAGTGGACAGAAGCACAATGAGTCGTCAGGCAAGGCGTCTGTCATCACCGCAAAAAGGTCGCGCAAACCTGTTCTTCCTCAACCACCCTACAGCCCGGATCTCGCACCTTCCGACTTCCATCTGTTGTTTGGCCCAATGAAGGATGCACTCCGCGGGAAGCAGTACGTAGATGACGGTGAGGCTATTGATGCAGCAAGACTTTGGCTCCGACACCGAGCAGTAGAGTGATACCATGCGGGCATACAAGCCATCCCAGTAGGGTGGCGTAAGGCCGTCGCACTGAACGGAGATTAGGCTGGAAAGTAGGGTTTTGCAACCTGAAGAATGGGGAATAATATGGTGTACTGGAATCCTGTATAAAACCAAACAGCTATCAGAAAAATAAGTCGCATTCCTTACTGAACACCCCTCGTACTACCTGTGATATGTTAATTCCCTGTAACTTTTAAAAGTAAGCGAAATGGCTGGCTCAAATGGCTCTGAGCACTATCGGACTCAACTGCTGTGGTCATAAGTCCCTAGAACTTAGAACTACGTAAACCTAACTAACCTAAGGACAGCACACAACACCCAGCCATCACGAGGCAGAGAAAATCCCTGACCCCGCCGGGAATCGAACCCGGCAACCCGGGCGTGGGAAGCGAGAACGCTACCGCACGACCACGAGATGCGAGCAAAAGTAAGCGAATAGCGGTATTTAGATAAGTTGCTACTTAAGACAATTCCTTTGGTTTGTCTCTTCTCAGACCTGAAGATGGTAGTTGAGGTACAGAAACCGGTCATCTCGCTGAAAAACAAGTAATGTAATATGCGACAGTATAAAAGACAGTAGTATAAAAGAAATGTAAAAATGTTATATTGTCTGTCTGCTGAATATCGCTTTCTCCTTTTCTGACAAAGCCAGGTACATTCTGTAGCTTAATCCTTTAAGTATGAGCAAGGATTAATAAACAAGCTAAAATCCTTAAAATTTCTCGTTGTACGCTCTGATGAGAATTTAAATAAAAAAGAAACCGACATTCATTTTGGTGCTCCTTAAAAAACTCTGTTCAGCATACGTTGCTGTTCAAATCGTTCCAAGGGCTGCAGAGGGGGAAATCAGTAAGTTAACATAATGTGTTTATTTTCATTCAATACTGTCACATACAGGGTGTTACAAAAACGTACGGCCAAACTTTCAGGAAACATTCCTCACACGCAAAGAAAGAAAATGTATGTTATGTGGACATGTGTCCGGAAACGCTTACTTTCCATGTTAGAGCTCATTTTATTACTTCTCTTCAAATCACATTAATCATGGAATGGAAACACACAGCAACAGAACGTACCAGCGTGACTTCAAACAATTTGTTACAGGAAATGTTCAAAATGTCCTCCGTTAGCGAGGATACATGCATCCACCCTCCGTCGCATGCGCTGATGCAGCCCTGGAGAATGGCGTATTGTATCACAGCCGTCCACAATACGAGCACGAAGAGCGTCTACATTTGGTACCGGGGTTGCGTAGACAAGAGCTTTCAAATGCCCCCATAAATAAAAGTCAAGAGGGTTGAGGTCAGGAGAGCGTGGAGGCCATGGAATTGGTCCGCCTCTACCAATCCATGGGTCACCGAATCTGTTGTTGAGAAGCGTACGAACACTTCGATTGAAATGTGCAAAAGTTCCATCGTGCATGAACCACATGTTGTGTCGTACTTGTAAAGGCACATGTTCTAGCAGCACAGGTAGAGTATCCCGTATGAAATCATGGCGGTGAATCGAAGAAGTACAGTACATACTGACGAAACTGAAATGAGCTCTAACATGTAAATTAAGCGTTTCCGGACACATGTCCACATAACATCTTTTCTTTATTTGTGTGTGAGGAATGTTTCCTGAAAGTTTGGTTGTACCTTTTTGTAACACCCTGTATAACTATGTTCCGAGGTAGCTCGTGGGAGAAACAAACTTTTGATTTAAGAAAGCCGGCCTGTGTGGCCGAGAGGTTCTAAGCGCTTCAGTCTGGTACCGCGCGACCGCTACGGTCGCTGGTTCTAATCCTGCCTCGGGCATGGATGTGTGTGATGTCCTTAGGTTAGTTAGATTTAAGTAGTTCTAAGTTCTAGGGGACTGATGACCTCAAATGTTAAGTCCCATAGTGCTCAGAGCCATTTGAACCATTTGATTTAAGAAACAATTGCCAAGAGAATAATATATTCTGTTCATTCACGATTGTCTTACATACAACTATTTTAAGGAGCTGAGTATCTGAAATACAGCTTCGAAGTACATATTTTCTCACGTGACGATGGTTCCTTTTAAAGGGCACGGCCGACTTCCCTCCCCATCCTTCCCTAATCCGCTGAGACCGATGACCTCGCAGTTTGGTCTCTTCCCCCAAACAACCCAATCCAACCCTCACGTGACGTTTGTTGTAAGGAATCCATTACAATTCAGAAGGAATAAAGACCTAAAAGTTACAAGACTAGGTATGATGACTTTCATTATAATTCAGTTTAGTTAAAAAAGGGGTGAATAATAGTGCTACCAAAATACTTTATCTTTAACACAATGCCTGATAGATAACAAAGTTAAATTTTGAATTTAGCCAAGAATTTCCTTCTAAGCAGCTCTCCGTATGCCTGATACATATGTAGTTTTGCCCTGCAAACAACTTTACGGCGTATAGAGTGCTTCAGGTACCACTATAATTTACACCCTTTGCTCTTCCATGCACGAAAGATACGTGCTAAGAACGACTATCGGTAAGTCTCTGTATGAATTCGCATTTCTCTGATATCCCTGTCATCGCTATTTTGACAGATGTATGTGAAGAAACTAATATATTGCCTGACTCTTCTTGGAAAGAGTGCGCCACGAATTTTGACAGTGAACCTCTATTCGACTTACAAACTCGGCGTCAGTCACTGGAGTTGGACAAGAATGTCTCCTTTACGCTCTAGCGCTACGATTCGTACTTTTCTGCTTTGGATTTTCTCTGCCTCGTCTATTAACCCTATCCGGTAAGAGTCCAAGACTGGCTATCAATAACTGAGTATCGGTCGAACGAGGGTTTCTCAAGTTACATGCAGCGTGTCTCTCCTAAGAGACGTCAACGGCATTTTCTCTGGTGTTTCAGCAGGCCTCTGCAATTTCGTTTTTGCTTTGTGTGGCTGGAGTCAGCCCAAACAAATAGTGCTCATCAAGTCTTTCATGCGACGCGCAGTGTCGACGGAAAGCGCCGGTTTGTCTCCCATTACCAACAAAATGACTTTTAAATCGGAATTTTAAGTGCCGATTTGATAGAGCAGTTCCATATTAGTCTAGTCCGATATTCGGTTTATCGATATGTATTAAGAGGGACAGTAAAACAGTACTCCAGCAGCGGCGGAACTGTCCTCGCCTATGCTGACCGATACCGACAAGAATCCAGCGCTACTTCGTCGCTGCTGGATCGCTACTTATTCTTCGTGTTTTACTGTCCCTCTTAATACATATCGATAAAACGAATATCGGACTAGACTAATTTGGGAGATTTCTATCGGATGGGCTTGTAAAATTCCGATTTAAAAAAAACTTTCGTTCGCAACAGGAAACAAACCGACGGTTTCTGTTGACACTGGGCGTCGGGTGAAAGACGTGACGAGCAGTAATTGTCTGGGCTGACTCCAGCTACGCAATGCAAAAACGAAATTGGGAAATCTACCAATATGCCAAGTAAAATACGAATGACTATTCTTAGCAGACACAGCCGGTATATATACTCCCTCGGATGGTAGCAATCTATCCCTTCTGTGAGGGTTGTCCAGAAAGTAAGTTCCGATCGGTAACGAAATGGAAACCACTGGGAAAATCCGGTAAAGTTTTGCACAGATTTGTTGGGCAGTGTCTCTAGTATGCCCGTCGATCGTGTCACGTCGCTCTTTTCAGTTTTGAATGAACAGTGAGCACGTAAAGATGCGTAGGGAATAGCGTCTCTCGCCAAGTATGAGGGCCTGGTTAGAGATTTCGCCTGTATCATGCATCCCGCATGACACAACTGTCGAGCAGTTCCTTCTTCATGCCAATTCTCGGCCGCACACTGCAGGGGCAATGAAGACGCTCCTGCAGCATTTCCGATGAGAAGTGTCTGATCACCCGCCATACAGTCCGTAATTGGCTCCCCCTCAGTCTCACCTCTGCTCACAAGAACCGCTGGCTATGAAGACAAAATTTTTCCACAGACAACGAGCTACAGACCAGTGCAGATAACTGGCCAAAAGCACAGGCGGCTGCTTTCTATGACGAGGATATTGGAAAGTTGATACAACACTACGACAAAACTCGAAGCTGGAGCGGCGACTTTGTAGAGAAGTAGGTGGAAGGTGTACCTAACTGTTGTAAATAAAACGTTTCTGGTTTTGACAGTGGTTTCCATTTCGCGACCGATCGTAACTTACTTTCTGGACATCCCTCGTATATTGTTACTATTCCAACCTTGAACTTTCCGAAAGCTTTCATATTTCATCTTTCTGTGTATTCGCAGCACGTTACACTTGTCTACATTGAGATTCAATTGCCATTCCCTGCACCATGCGTCAATTCGCTGCAGATCCTCCTGCATTTTAGTACAATTTTCCGTTGTTACAACTTCTCGATACACCACAGCATCATCTGCAAAAAGCCTCAGTGAACTTCCGATGTCATCCACCAGGTCATTTATGTATATTGTGAATAGCAACGGTCCTATGGCACTCCCCTGCGGCACACCTGAAATCACTCTTACTTCGGAAGACTTCTCTCCATTGAGGATGACATGCTGCGTCCTGTTATCTAGGAACTCCTCAATCCAATCACACAATTGGTCTGATAGTCCATATGCTCTTACTTTGTTCATTAAACGACTGTGGGAACTGTATCGAACGCCTTGCGGAAGTCAAGAAACACGGCATCTACCTGTGAACCCGTGTCTATGGCCCTCCGAGTCTCGTGGACGAATAGCGCGAGCTGGGTTTCACATGACCGTCTTTTTCGAAACACATGCTGATTCCTACAGAGTAGATTTCTAGTCTCCAGAAAAGTCATTATACTCGAAGACAATACTTATGGGAATTGCCTGAATTGTGCGTAGACGGCTGGTGCTACATCCGGCCGAATACATCCCAAGGACTTGTCGAATCCATGCTAGGCGCAGTTGCCGCTGTATTGCATTCCAGAAATGAACGAACACGGTGTTAAGCAGGTGGTCATAATGATGTTGTACTTGTCCACTAGGGACGGAGCGGAACTGTACTGACCGGCTTCCAGAGGACGAAGTGGGACAGATAATACTTCACAAAGGGAATTAAAGGAAGGAAGGAGGAACCGCGGGTGCGGCGCAGCTAGAGCAGCAGAGATCAGCCTGCGGCAGGGTACTTACCGTGGACGGTAAGCGTGGCCGGCGCGCTCTCCCGCACGCCCACCATGTTCTGGGCGACGCAGCGGTACTGGCCCTCGTCCGCCTGCCGTACGTCCGTGATCATCAGGTTACCGCCGTCCACCACGCGCAGCCTGCAACACCGCCAACGCTGCTGCCTCACAGCTGTCTACACGTACTTAAGATAACGCTACACAGGTGCTTCACAAACAAACTACAAGGGCCATTCAATAAATAATGCAACACTTTTTTTTTTCTGAAAGCAGGATTCCAATGCACGATATTATTCCCCACTCTGTTCTTAATATATGTTAATGACGTGCCATTCTATATTCGCGAAGATGCAAAGCTGGTACTTTTTGCCGATGATACAAGTATAGCTATCACACCCAACAGACAAGAATTAACTGGTGAAATTGTAAACGATGTTTTTCAGAAGATCATTGTGTGGTTCTCTGCAAATAGGCTCTCATTAAACTTTGACAAAACACAGTATATACAGTTGCTCACAGTAAATGGAATGACACCATTAATAAATACAGACTTCGATCAGAAATCGATAGCTAAGGTAGAATATTCAAAATTTCTAGTGTATGCATTGATGAGGGGTTGAACTGGAAAAGACACACTGAAGATCTGCTGAAACGTTCGAGTTCAGCTACTTACGCTATTAGGGTCATTGCAAATTTTGGCGATATACACCTCAGTAAATTAGCTTACCACGCCTATTTTCATTCTCTGCTTTCGTATGGAATCATATTCTGCGGCAACTCATTATTGAATAAAAGAGTGTTCGTTGCACAAAAGCGTGTAATCAGAATAACTGCTGGAGCTCATCCAAGATCATCCTGCAGACACTTATTTAAAGAGCTAGAGATCTTCACTGTAGCCTCACAATATATATATTCACTTAGGAAACTTGTTATTAACAATCCGAACGAATTCAAAAGTAATAGCAGTGTACATGGCTACAACACTAGGAGAAAGGATGATATTCACTACTGAAGGTTAAATCTGGCTTTGGCTCAGAAGGGGGTAAAAGTTTTTGGTGACTTACCTAACAGCATCAACAGCCTGACAGATAGCCATATGGCATTTAAAAGGAAATTAAAAGAATTTCTTAATGGCAACTCCTTCTACTCAAAATGTGAATTTTTGGATATAGTAAGTGGGTAATTTCCCCAACCCCCACAAAAAATTAAAAATATTAAGTGTCATGTAATATTTTGTGTACTGTAATATCTTATATAGACACCTTTCATTAACCTGACACGTTCCACATCATTACGAAGTGTCGTATTCATTATCTATGGAACAAGTACTAATGTAATCTAATCTTTGGCTACAAAACCCCATTTTTTCAAAATAATCTCCGCCGAATATGACGGCCTTACGCCACATTACTTGGAGGGACTGTATGTCCGCTTGGTACCACAAAACTGCTCGATGTCGCAGCCAACGTCTTCATAGCCTCCCCACCACCAACGTGCTGCTTCCTGCGGAATCCCTTTTTATTGGGCCAAACAGATGGAAATTGGAAGATGTGAGTTCCGTGCTGTTAGGTTGTATGGGAAAGTACGATCCTGCAGGTACAAAACTTTGAGTACCCCAACTGGTGGACGAATGCTTCAACATAACCAACAGAGACGTCAAGTTGAACTGCAAGGTGTTCGTCTGTGATCTGTCGATCACCTCGAATGACAGTATGCGCACGTTGCAACACTGCAGGAGTCATAGCTGTGTGCGGCCGTCCGGCACGTGGAAGATCGGAGAGGCTTGCGCGACTTTGTTGGACAGACGCCTCGCCCAAAGACTCACCGTGCTTTTGTTCACTGTCATGCCATCGTAGACATTCTGCAAGCGCCTATGAATATCCCCCATGCTCTCTGCTTGGAACACTCCTCAATTACAGAAGGCATTTTGAACGTTGCGTATGGCGCCGCCTCCCATTAGTACTTCATCGAACTATAGGGACTGGAGCGGGAATATTCCATCGTCGCTTGCAAAAAATTCGCATTTTTCAGACGAAACTGTTCGAGAAAAAAGTGTGTTGCATTACTTATTGAATTCCCTTTGTAATTTATACATGTTTGATAAGTCTCCATGCACTGAGCTGGTTTTATGCTGTGCTCCATTTTTTTCCTATCTAGTGCTTTCACTTTCATCTCTACGGAACTGCTACACTGGAATGGATAAAAGATGGCTCAGAAAGGCTCATTTACTAGTCAAACGAACGTAGTTTTTCGTCTCTTAGCCAAGTAAATTTTCAGAGTTGAAACCAACAAGCTGCTTTTTTTTTTTTTTTTATCAGGAACCACGAGTTTCAAAAAATGCCTATTCAGAATCTTGGAAGGACAATACAAGATTTTGTGCCACACATTTCAGCAGTTTTGGAAAACATAAGCCATAAGCTAAGGACATCAGGTCAATTTAGCTAGTCACTATACAAGGTATGCACCTTCTATTCGATTCCTGAAAGTTGGAATGCTGAGTTCTTCACAATTCTAACTGCCAGTAACAAAAAGTAATTAAAGTAGTGATGGTTAGCATCGTTTCAACCAGAAAATTACTTCTAAAATTTATTTGTTGCAATGGAATACCTATTAATGTTCTATTTGTACTGAAGACTAAACAGTAAACTATGGATACGTGAATGGAAATACACAGGAATATATATCTATTTGGTACTCTATAGAACTCATAAATATTTTTTCGTTAAAATTCATTTTAGATGCCATTTTCATTGACAGTTGCTAACTTTGTTGGACAGCATAATAATTAAGGCCATAAACTAATATTACTGATATGAAACTAATGATATGTGATGTGAACAAACACATTTCATGAATGTTTTTTAAGTCGTTATAAAATGAATTTTTACTACTATTTCTATTTTCAAAGTTTGGTAGTTCAGTGGCTTCGGTATATTATATTATATTGTTATGATTATTATTGTAAGTGTTCATTTGTTCCCTCTGAACACTACTTAATTTTTTTATTTGATTTTAATGTTGCTAATGTTATGGGCAGGAGCCACCCGTTTTAAAAATATTCTTCCTCATATTAGTTATATCAAAATTTTTCGGGGTCTTGAGGTACTACGAGTAACAGCCTGCACTTAATATGTAATAAGTATCTACACATGTGGTCAAAGATATATTTTAATCTGCAGTTGCACAGTGGAAGCACTCTACAGCTGTCGGATGTAATGTCAGACAAGGGACTTGAGGGCAAGGAAGAGCCACTCTGTTGTTGATGGCCATTTGGTCAAGACGTTTGCATAGCCGATGTATTTAATAATTATGTTTTGCACAATTCGAACTTTTATTCCACTTATCGTGACAAATATTCAAATATAACACTTATTGTGTTAAAAAGTATACTAGAACTTCATAGCACCCATCTCCAAATAAACACTGCATGAAGTTAACTTCAAAAAGTTCACCAAAAAATTGAGATGGACTTGCACTCTCTGATAGCATCAATGCCTGTAGGCTTTGAAACCGGTTATCAATAGCAATGCATGGTACTGTTCTCCGGTCCCTGTTGGCTAGTATTTTGTGTATGAATAGTACACCATTTCTTGTAGATACATTGTACCATCGACGCTGAGACGCTATCAAAGCTCCGCAGCTTCATTCTACGGCTGTTGATGTTTTTAAAAGAATCGGCAATCCGATTCATCGATATTTAAAAACTATCATCATCGGCCGTTGATATATCGACGAAAAAAGTATTGACGTACAGACCTATTAAAATATCGGCTGTACATTGCAAATATACTCCCAGTTTTAGATCAGTGTATTTTTAAATATTGGTTTATTATTATATATTCTGTACGTCAACAACATAGTTGTCTGCCTACCCCCCTTAGAGCAAGAACTGAAAGGAAAATGAAGTACATTCACGCTTCGCGATTAACCACTATGCTGAGAGCAGTAACTGAATGTTAGTGGCACAATAAAAGTTGTCCGATGGGTCTGTCGTTCGGTTTCGTCACATACTGGATTCGTCCGGAACATTTCACACCGACTTCCCTGTTCTTTTTCTTTTATTTCTGTAAACAGCAGTGACTTCGCAGCCGTAGTGTGAAAATTGCGTGGTGAAGTTAAACGTTGCGTTTTCTTTTTTTTTCTTTTTTTAAGAACGCGTATATGAAGAAATAGGGCACTAGTTCCATTAAAAACTGTTTTTTTAGCGGAACTGGTGTACTATTTCTCCACATCGAAACTCTTGTTATTCCAGTCACCCTCCCCCTCCCCCAGTGCCATCGGATTTCTTGTTTGTGCCACCTGTATTTACTTCACACAGTCAAAGAGAAAGACTGGACGTGATGGGAGCTCAAAAAATAGTAAGACTCCTTCACACAGTTAAAGTAAAATTATGTTCGGCCACAATTTCATATCTTTTTCGACAATTACGAAAAAATATAATATAAAATATCGGCACTCGTTGCTGCCAGTTCGACTACCTTTTCGATGCCGATATATCGATTTTGCGCATGTAATGTATCTCCCATAAATTACGATATTCATACGGAAAAATATCGATATATCGATATTTGGTCAACAGGCCTAGTTCATTCACGGTGTGGTCGAGGGCACGATTGCTCCTTTCTGCAACTCAGTCACGTCTCCACACCGACCCATCACACTGAGCTGATTCCATGCAAGCGACTGGCATATGGGCGCCACTCCACAGCAGACTTACGTCAGCAGTGGAAGGTCACATACGTGACTGGTATCAGAACTATACTATCTACAGAGTTCCAAAGCGACTAGTGTACCTTTTTGGGGGAGTAAGTAATATTTTGTCCTGGGAGCTTAACATCGCCGTAACCGAGTACTTCCTGTCTCCATTTTTTTAAAACGCTCTACGCGAGTGGCACTGACCTGGTGGACGCCTCGAGGTCGATGGGCTGGCCGTCCTTCTTCCAGACGAGCGTCGGCTCGGGGTGCCCCTTGGGCGGCCCGCACTCCAGCAGCGCCGTCTCGCCGGCCGCCACGCGGGTGTCCTTGGGCTCCGGACGGAAGTCATCTCGCAGGACTGCAACACACAAGCCAGGCCAAGCTCACACCAGCTCATGTCTTATATGCATAATGTCTTTCTATAAGAAAGGCTCTGAACTGGTGCTACGATATCCAGTTTGCAGAAAATAGGGACTTATGGACTGCTAGCTTAAAAGGTCGACGGGAGAAGGACTTAAAAATCAGGACATAAAAATCAATAAAAAAGGCTTTATAAAATTTCAAACGTTAGGTAAATACATACTTACAACATATTATGTTTTGTAGTAACGCGAAATATGGGAGCGAGTGTCACAGAAATGATACAGGATTTGGGCTGGACATCATTAAAAGAATGGCGTTTTTCGTTGCGACGGAATCTTCTCACGTAATTCCAATCAGCAACATTCTCTTCCAAATGCGAAAATATTTTGTTGACACCGACCTAGATAGGCAGAAACGATCATCACGACAACGTAAGTGAAATCAGAGCTCGTACGGAAAGATATAGATGTTCGTTCTGACCGCGCGCCATACGAGATTGGAATAATAGAGAATTGTGAAGGTGGTTAGATGAACCCTCTGCCACGCACTTAAATCTGATTTGTAGAGTATCCATGTAGATGTAGGTTATAAACGAAATTGCTACACTGCTACAACAGTAGTAAAAAGTACTGTCCTGTTCAAAAAATGTTCAAATGTGTGTGAAATCTTATGGGACTTAACCGCTAAGGTCATCAGTCCCTAAGATTACACACTACTTAACCTAAACTATCCTACGGACAAACACATACACCCATGCCCGACGGAGGAGTCGAACCTCCGCCGGGACCAGCCGCACAGTCCATGACTGCAACCCCTACACCGCTCGGCAAATCCCGCGCGACTACTGTTCAGCAAAAGTACCAATAAAAGATTTCCGGCACGCTTCTGCAAAAATCAACAAAGCTCTAATACTAATTGGTGTGACACTAGAAGTCTAGGGCAGTCAATGGCAAAAGTAGAAAAGGCGACGTTGAAACTCTCTTCAGAAAACAATGTCTTGGCGGTAATAATACAATCACGGAAGCCATGGGGCTGAGCGTTTTCGAAACGTACATTTGAACATATGCTGACAAGTCCCTTTAGTTTACTGGCTAATCGCGACATCCTGGCCTACAGTTTTTTTAACTTTCTTGGTTACTCAAAAGACGGAACACTTGGTGTCCCGCGGAAGGTTTGTGTGTTACGATTCAAGATATCCCTAAAAATCGAGACAGTCCGCAAAAATCGAGACATCTGGCGACATTATTCTGGGTAGACAAAATCACACTGTTCGTGTATTTTATAAAGGTTACTTGCGTTTTTTTTTCGCTACGAATATTTTTAAAATCTGGACGGATAGCGTGCAGGATTAAAACAGCAATATATGATGTTCATCATTTAAATTTAAAAGTTAAGAGTTTAAAGGGCAAAAATTGTGGAGGGAGACCAAGCCTAAAATATTCTATGTATTCTATTCTATGTTAACCGGGGGCCTAGAAACGACGGAGGGTCTCCGTCCCCGCCGCAGCCGCAGTGGTCCACAACCCCACGACGACTACCAGAGTCCACTTCACCCCTCCGCCGCCCCGCACCGAACCCAGGGCGGATTCGTGCCGGGGACCAGGCGCTCCTTCTCGCCCGGAAACCGTGCGTTAGACCGCACGGCCAACTGGGCGGGCAAGCCTAAAATATAGTAAGCAGATTCGGAGGGACGTAGAATCCAGTAATTATGCAGAGATTTAGAGGGTTGCAAGGGACAGACAAGCATGGAGAGTTGCGTTAAATCAGTCTTCGGACTGCAGACCACAAGAATAACAACTTTAAAACTACACTGGATAATAACAACAGGTATTCAACATGTGACAAGTTAATTCAAAGTAGATTTTACGAAAGATGTGGATGCCATTGGAGGAAGTTTAGTGTGTATCCTGGTTCACAGAGAATCCTGGTTCACAGAGACGAAGTCCCATACCCAGGTGTAACGAAACTTTTGGACTCCGTATGGAAGGAAGTTATTGTTTCAGACTAATTATTCGAGCTTGGCATGCGTCATTTTTGGAAATAAGTAGTTGTCCACAAGCGGGGTGGGCGGGGGGGGGGGGGGGGGGGGCGTCGCGCCCATCTGTTTCAGACGCCTAACGTCAACAAGGAACGACAGGCGTCAGCAAAGGGAGCGAGAAAATCAGTGCGTATGACAGCCAGAAAGTTAAATGACATGATCAACAATGCACAAAGTCTTGCCTAAGAGCTAACGTCGTAATGCCTGGTAGGTACGGCTGTTTCAGACACTAAATCCGGCGGAGAAACCTCAGCGCGAACAGATTCCAGCGGACATGCTGGCCAGGATTGACACAAACAATGCATTTTTGGCAAAAAAAATTGTTTCTCTGATGAGTCAAAGTTTTATGTGTCCGACAACGTGAACTGTTATAAAGTTTGTATATCGGGATGAGAGAGTCTTCATGCTAAACGTGAAATTGAAAGTAACTGGCCGAAAGTCAGTCTGTGGTCCCAATGTGTGCACAATCATTGGTCCATAATTTTTCGGCGAGCCCGCGCTCATCAATGATGTTTACATGGATACGTAACAGGAGTTTTTTGTGTGACAATTGGAGCACCTGTAATCTGATGCCATTCCCAGCAGGATGGGGGCACCATCTCACTGGTCCCTTAATGACCATAAATTTCTGGATGAAAAGTTTCTGGCTAACCGGTTTGGACGAAATGGTGTGACCGGTCGACCGCTAAGGTCACCTAACCTCACACCACAAGACATCTCGCTATGGATTTTGTAGATGATCAATATACCAAATCAAAGTTACAGACCTACAGGACTTGATGACATGCATTCGCAGTGCATTTGAACGTGTCGTCGTGGATTTTCTGAAGCGTACATAGCGAAAAAGTCATTACCGACCGGACGCAGTTCCTGCCACTAGGGTTGCACACACTGGCATGTACGACTGGAGGAAACTAAACTTTATTAGCTATCCAGTCAAATGTCGAAAACCAGCGGAGTGCACTCTGACCTACTCTTGTATAGATTTAAAGTTATCAGAGTCTAAAGTCGTAAAAATTATTTATGGCCTGTATTTATTTTCCACAGTGTATGATTCCTTCTGAATAAAAGCAACGAAATTAGCTGATTTGAAAAGTAAATTCATTATCGAAGGAAAGAATAAGGAAGATTATTGATGATTAACGTCCGTCGAGAATCAGGCTATTAGAAATAGGACTTCTCTCAAACTTTTTTGGATGCGAAACAAATGCAGGGGAGCCTGAGAGAAGGAGAGCAAGGTCGGATAAACATGAGTAACGAAGAAATGTCCCTCAACCAAATTACTGGATGACTGCTTTCGATATGACAGATGCATCTTAAGTGTACGTTATCACGTTGATGTCTTCGGGTCAGTTACACTCCACTTATAGCCACAAGAGGGCTGAACTGTTGTCCATAAATGTCAGTTGCTAGTGCAGTGGCGGAAGCAGAAAAACGTCAAGGGGGGGGGGGGGCGCTAAAGATATCTTGAGCTACCTTAACTTTTACCGTAATAAAAAAATAATCAAGTCATATGCAAAGTTTAAGAAAGTTTTATTTATACTGATTATACACATTATTTATTCATTTTTCAGTCTTAATATTTCTACTTCTGAATGTAAACTAGATTCGTATTCGGCGATTAGTCCGTAGTTATAACGCTATGTATCGAAGGTTCTCTGTACAAGAAAACAGTAGAATATTCGCCACTTTTCTCGAAAAAAGTCAGACAGAATAACGTATCGAGGTCACTAGAATGGTCGCGACTTTTCTCGTAGGTATGTGTTAGCTATCTGTGTGCCAGACAGAAACATATAAAATACGATGACGTGGACGCGCGTGCTACATAGGAAAGTACAACTACTCGATAACTCGATTCTGTCGAGTCGACTGACAAAAGAACGAATAGCGTGCGGTCTGACTGGCGGGGCCTGCGCGGGAGGCAATGCAGGCGGCCCCGCGCACCCCTCATATGTATCTGCCACTATGCTAGTGTTACATTTCTGGGAGCAATTCACAGTGCTCAGTACCTTGCTCACCCCAACAGACGTATGAGAACAAATTCTGTGGCTCGACAAAAACTTGCACTTAAAAAAAAGTCTGAATCATTCCTTTTGTTTTTTTATGTTAATTTAAAGTTGCTGGTTTTTGTTATTAGAAACAATCTTATGTAGGCCTGGTAGATTGTCATGAGCAAACTATGGCGTGCCATCTAACGCAGTCAGTGCATGAAAATATTACAAAATGTTGATACTTTTGTAAAAAATAATTCGACAAGTGATTTACTTGCCTAATTAACCGAGAAATATCACCACATCCCAGCGATGAAATGGACTGTGTTACAAATAACGAAAAACTGTGTACACTCATAATCTATACTTATCATAAACACAAGATTTCACAACAATCAGACAAACTTTGTTTTTCAGCTTTTATTTCCTTGAGGCGCAGGCCACAGTTACAAATGTCGTTGCATACGGAGTCATAGTGCCAAACAATACACAGGTACTGACTCGGTTATCGACTGGAACAACTACCCAGCAGCGTCGGCCGCCTCCCCGTTCATGACAACCTAGCAATCAGCTTATTATAATGTATTCTTGTTCGGATTAATTATGGTTGCTGTAGTTATTTTACGTCACTTTCATATTATTCACTACATTGTCAGACATTTAAATATTTTTACAATTATTGTTTTTATGATAAATCGGTATTTATATTATTGATTTTTTAATAAATTATTATCACTTTTAATTTTCTTTACTGTTATTAATTATTTCGTTGATATCGGGATTTAGCAACGCCCACATGATTTCAATTATTTAACATTGACTGGAATATGAAATTATCGGGCATTATTATTTTATCAAATTATTACGTTCAAGATTTAGATAATGAAAAATTTTCTGAATTTTCTGTCAATTAAAACCGATAAATGTCGCTGCAAAACTGCAGGACAATGCAAAAACTGAGGGCATTACCTACGAAGCATAAATACACACGGTCCAGTCACATTGATGTGACCACCTTTCAAAAGCGTGAATAAACCACCTTCTGCTGTACGAGACGTGCAGGAAGAGTGTCAGAGAGGTGCTGGAAGGTACCGACAGGCATATGAAGCCACGGCGGCTCCAGTGTCGTGGCCAGTTGCGCTATGTTTCTCGGTTGAGTATCCATGGAACGTACAGTCTGATGAAAGTGATCCTACAGAGTCTCGGTTAGGTTTAAACTGGGGGAGTTTGGTGACCAGGGGAGTTCGGCAAACTTATCCTGGTTCTCTTCGAACGACTCACGTGCATTGCAAACTGTGTCCTGGTGGTATATGTCATTGGGGGGGGGGGGGAGGGGGGGGGGGGAGGAAAAGCATTGTGTGTAGTGGTGCACATGGTCCCCAATGATAGATGCATACTTGTGTTGATCCATAGTGCCTTGCACAAGTAAGCGAGCACCCAGTGAACGTCAAGAAAACATTACCCAGACCATAACGCTCCCAACTCCGGTCTGGAGCCTTCCGACAATTGTTGTAGGATGTCTGCATAAAACATTTATCATCCGAAAAGTCCACCTGTTGGAACTCAGTGGACGTCCAGTTACGGTACTGACGTGCAAATTCCAGCCTTCGTCACCAATAAACAGCAATCAACAGGGATACCGTTCCTCACAAGCGACTATTAATCAAACTGCGTGCATATGGAGTATCCTCTCAGTTGTGTGACTGGGTTCGTGATTTCCTCTCAGAGAGGTCACAGTTCGTAGTGATAGACGGTAAACCATCGAGTAGAACAGAAGTGATATCTGGCGTTCTGCAAGGTAGTGTCATAGGCCTGCTGTTGCCGATTTATAAAAAATGGTTCAAATTGCTCTGAGCACTATGGCACTTAACATCTATGGTCATCAGTCCCCTAGAACTTAGAACTACTTAAACCTAACTAACCTAAGGACATCACACACATCCATGCCCGAGGCAGGATTCGAACCTGCGACCGTAGCACCCGATTTATATAAATGATCTAGGTGACAATCTGAACAGCTACCTTAGATTGTTTACAGATAATAAAGTCATCAGACGATCAATTCCAATTACAAAATGATTTAGAGGGAATTTCTGTAAGGTGCGAAAAGTGGCAATTGGCACTAAACAAAGAAAAGTGCGAGGTCATCCACATGGGTACTAAAAGAAATCCGATAAATTTTGGGTAAACGATAAATCGCACAAATCTAAGGGCTGTGAATTCGACTAAATACCTAGGAATTACAATTACGAGCAACTTAAATAGGAAAAACCACGTAGATAATATTGTGGGGAAGGCGAAACAAGGACTGCGCTTTGTTGACAGAACACTTAGAAGATGCGACAAACCCACTAAAGAGACATCCTACATTACACTTGTCCGTTCTCTGCTGGAATATTGATGCGCTGTACGGGAACCTTACCAGGTAGGATTGACGGAGGACATCGAAAAAGTGCAAAGAAGGGCAGCTCGTTTTGTGTTATCGCGCAATAGGGATGAGAGTGTCAGTGATATGATACGCGAGTTGGGGTGGCAGTCACTGAAACATAGGCGGTTTTCTTTGCGACGAGATCTGTGTACGAAATTTCAGTCACCAACTTTCTCTTCCGAATGTGTAAATATTTTATTGACACCCACCTATGTAGAGAGAAATGATCATAATAAAATAAGAGAAATCAGAGCTCGAACGGAAAGATTTAGGTGTTCCTTTTTCCCACTCGCCATCCGAGAGTGGAATGGTTGAGAAGTAGTATAAAAATGGGTCGATGAACCCTCTGCCAGGCAATTAAGTGTGAATAACAGAGTAACTACAGGGTGGCGCACGAAATATGTTACCATTTTGCTTTTGAATATAAACTTTATTGTCAATACAATCTGAAAGGAACATATACTACAATGAAGAGCCGTCCATGGAGATTTGTTCTAACTTAGCACATGCTCAATATGTCCACCATTTCGTTTCCTAACTTCCTTCAAACGAACACTGAAGTTAGTGATTACCCTACGGCACATGTCTTCCGTAATTTCACTGCAAGCTTGAAGAATAAGTCTTCTGAGCTCCATTAAATCACGTGGACGTTTCGGGAAAATTTTTTCCTTTAGGTACCCCCAAAGAGAAAAGTCACATGGATTGATGTCTGGACTACTGGGGGGCCAATTTTGTCTGTCATTGAAGCGACCTGGAAACCTGAGTGAAATGATCCGCATGTCGAAATGCTCGTGTAAAAACTCCAGTAATGTCGCGATACGATAAACCGCAATCGCGATAGGCTACAATCCGACCTTTATCAAAGTCGGAAACGTGATGGTACGCATTTCTCCTCCTTACACGAGACATCACAACAACGTTTTACCAGGCAACGCCGGTCAACTGCTGTTTGTGTATGAGAAATCGGTTGGAAACTTTCCTCATGTCAGCACGTTGTAGGTGTCGCTACCGGCGCCAACCTTGCGTGAATGCTCTGAAAAGCTAATCATTTGCATGTCACAGCATCTTATTCCTGTCGGTAAAATTTCGCTTCTGTAGCACGTCATCTTCGTGGTGTAGCAGGGCCAGTAGTGTATGTATGGGGTTATGCATTAGTTTTGTGTATCGTGTTCTACAATACTGCTTGACACTGGCAGTTACATTATAGCAAGCAAAGACGCGCAAGTAATCACTTACTGGTATTTATTTGTATGTTGTTCAGCTAGAGCGTGCGGTATCTGAAGTGAGCTTTTTTTATGCACTTGCCACTCCATCTTCCATGGCTCATAAACAGCACAATGTCCCGTCGGTTCTGCAGAGTTCTTAAGTTACGATTCTATACTACAGGGAACAGAGGAACGTAGCTACGTCGGGAGCGAGCGGAGAATGGCGACGTACGACTTCCGGCGAGAGCCGGGAGCGCCGTAGGGACGGAATTAGGCGTGGCGAGCTGCGGCCGGCTCGGTGTTCGCGCTGGGCCGTGGCGGGCGACGGCCGGCCGCCAGGGGAACACTTGTCGCGCCGTGCCGGGCTGCACGCCTCCGCGGGAGCCAGCCAGCCGTCGCCCGCGCCGCATTCCGCCGCGCCACAACTCAGCCCGCCAGCACCACAACACACGCTCTGTATCCGGCTCCCGGGACAGCCGGCTTCTGGGCGTATTTCGGGAGGCAGCTCTGCACTCCGTACTAACCTAGACCTTCGGGCCTGCCGCCCTGTAGGACATTCGACTACCGCCCTCTCTGCCCCATGTGTCACTGAAAGGCATGTGATCGGATAGTAGCTCTCGCAGCCGTTGGTGTCGGTATCGTAAAATGGAGCCTGTGATAATTCCAGTTACCTGCTGCCTTTCATGCTTCGCAGATCGATCGTATTTACACTGGAGCTCCGAAGAAACTACACTCCTGGAAATTGAAATTAGAACACAGTGAATTCATTGTCCCAGGAAGGGGAAACTTTATTGACACATTCCTGGGGTCAGATACATCACATGATCACACTGACAGAACCACAGGCACATAGGCACAGGCAACAGAGCATGCACAATGTCGGCACTAGTACAGTGTATATCCACCTTTCGCAGCAATGCAGGCTGCTATTCTCCCATGGAGACGATCGTAGAGATGCTGGATGTAGTCCTCTGGAACGGCTTGCCATGCCATTTCCACCTGGCGCCTCAGTTGGACCAGCGTTCGTGCTGGACGTGCAGACCGCGTGAGACGACGCTTCATCCAGTCCCAAACATGCTCAATGGGGGACAGATCCGGAGATCTTGCTGGCCAGGGTAGTTGACTTACACCTTCTAGAGCACGTTGGGTGGCACGGGATACATGCGGACGTGCATTGTCCTGTTGGAACAGCAAGTTCCCTTGCCGGTCTAGGAATGGTAGAACGATGGGTTCGATGACGGTTTGGATGTACCGTGCACTATTCAGTGTCCCCTCGACGATCACCAGTTGTGTACGGCTAGTGTAGGAGATCGCTCCCCACACCATGATGCCGGGTGTTGGCCCTGTGTGCCTCGGTCGTATGCAGTCCTGATTGTGGCGCTCACCTGCACGGCGCCAAACACGCATACGACCGTCATTGGCACCAAGGCAGAAGCGACTCTCATCGCTGAAGACGACACGTCTCCATTCGTCCCTCCATTCACGCCTGTCGCGACACCACTGGAGGCGGGCTGCACGATGTTGGGGCGTGAGCGGAAGACGGCCTAACGGTGTGCGGGACCGTAGCCCAGCTTCATGGAGACGGTTGCGAATGGTCCTCGCCGATACCCCAGGAGCAACAGTGTCCCTAATTTGCTGGGAAGTGTCGGTGCGGTCCCCTACGGCACTGCGTAGGATCCTACGGTCTTGGCGTGCATCCGTGCGTCGCTGCGGTCCGGTCCCAGGTCGACGGGCACGTGCACCTTCCGCCGACCACTGGCGACAACATCGATGTACTGTGGAGACCTCACGCCCCACGTGTTGAGCAATTCGGCGGTACGTCCACCCGGCCTCCCGCATGCCCACTATACGCCCTCGCTCAAAGTCCGTCAACTGCACATAAGGTTCACGTCCACGCTGTCGCGGCATGCTACCAGTGTTAAAGACTGCGATGGAGCTCCGTATGCCACGGCAAACTGGCTGACACTGACGGCGGCGGTGCACAAATGCTGCGCAGCTAGCGCCATTCGACGGCCAACACCGCGGTTCCTGGTGTGTCCGCTGTGCCGTGCGTGTGATCATTGTTTGTACAGCACTCTCGCAGTGTCCGGAGCAAGTATGGTGGGTCTGACACACCGGTGTCAATGTGTTCTTTTTTCCATTTCCAGGAGTGTAGTATTGGCGTGCGCACTCAGAGATATGTAAACAGACAGAATACGGTGCTGCGATCGGCAACGACTATATAAGACAACAAGTGTCTGGCGCAGTTGTTATAACGGTTACTACTGCTACAATGGCAGGTTATCAAGATTTAAGTGAGTTTTAGCGTGGTGCTATAGCCGGCGCACGAGCGATGGGACACAGCATCTCCGAGGTAGCGATGAAGTGGGGATTTTCCCGTACGACCATTCCACGAGCGTACCGTGAATATCAGTAATCCGGTAAAACATCAAATCTCCAACATTAATGCGGCGGAAAAAGATCCTGCAAGAACGGGACCAATGACGACTGACGATGGTCAACGTGACAGAAGTGCAACCCTTCCGCAAATTGCTGCAGATTTCATTTCCAGGCAATCAACAAGGGTCCGCGTGCGAACCATTCAACGAAACATCATCGATATGGGCTTCCGGAGCCGAAGGTCCACTCGTGTACCCTTAATGACTGCATGACACAAAGCTTTACGCCTCGCCTGGGTCCGTCAACACCGACATTGGACTGTTGATGACTGGAAGCATGTCGCCTGGTCGGACGAGCCTCGTTTCACATTGTATCGAGCAGATGGACGTGTACGGGTATGGAGACAACCTCATGAATCCATGGAGCCTGCATTTCAGCAGGGGACTGTTCAAGCTGATGGTACCTCTGTAATGGTGTGGGGCGTGTGCAATTGGAGTGATATGAGACCCCTGATACGTCTAGAAATCCTGTCTGATCACCTGGATCCATTCATGCCCATTGTGCATTCCAAAGGACTTGGGCAATTCCTGCAGGACAATGCGACACCCCACACGTCCAGAACTGCTACAGAGTTGCTCCGGGAACACTCTTCTGAGTTTAAACGCTTCCGCTCGTCACCAAATTCCCCAGACATGAATATTGTTGAGCATGTCTGGGATGCCTTGCAACGTATTGTTCAGAAGAACTTTTCACCCTCTCGTAATCTTACGGATTTATGAACAGTCCTGCAGGATTCATGGTATCAATTCCCTCCGGCACTACTTCCGACATTACTTGAGTCCATGCCATGCCGTGTTGTATCACTTCAGTGTGCTCGCGGGGACTCTACACGATATTAGGCAGATGTACCAGTTTCTTTGCCTCTTCAGTGCACGAAGGGTATCATATACATCATTTTGCCGGTATACCGTATCTCCCGTTATTTATCAAAAATTATGACTGAAACACTAATGACGAAAAATACACAATTAGTTTCAAGCTATTGTTTTAATTAGAAAGCTTCGTTTTGAAGACATTTTTATAAAGCCAATGTAGAAGGTGCCATCTATTAGCAATCTGTTTAACTAACATGCCCGAAAGCTGTTGCACTTGTTTAGATTCCTTGGGCAATGTACTCTACCACGCGATACCGCTCGTACATGTCGGTGCAAAGAACTCAGAAGGCGCCATCTATTGACAATCTTACATTCTTTAAGCAAGCGTTAAATACTGCACGAATAAACTTAATTACATCAGTGTTCATCATCACAGACAAGTACCGTTTACTTTTATTACTTATTTTATAACGTAATTTACTTAATTTTTACTGATGACCTCAGCAGTTAAGTCGCATACTGCTCAGAGCCATTTTACTTAACTTTAAATTCGTCATTACTTTATAGCCCCCCCCCCCCCATGAACCATGGACCTTGCCGTTGGTGGGGAGGCTTGCGTGCCTCAGCGATACAGATGACCGTACCGTAGGTGCAACCACAACGGAGGGGTATCCGTTGAGAGGCCAGACAAACGTGTGGTTCCTGAAGAGGGACAGCAGCCTTTTCAGTAGTTGCAGGGGCAACAGTCTGGGTGATTGACTGATCTGGCGTCGTGACACTAACCAAAACGGCCTTGCTGTGCTGGTACTGCGAACGGCTGAAAGCAAGGGGAAACTACAGCCGTAATTTTTCCCGAGGGCATGCAGCTTTACTGTATGGTTAAAGTAAAGTATGTGGGAGTTGCCATCGGTGGAAAAGTGCCCGTGAATTTCACTTAACAGTTAACGGTACTGGAAAGCATACATTATGTTTTCCAGAGCAGTGCCTGCCACAAGAATAAAAACATGGCACGACCCCCACAATACTCCAAACTAAACTGTATCATCTGATGATGAATAGCCAGGCGATTTGAAACCGGTCGTGAATAAATAAAAATTGAGGAAAAACGGCGATTGGTTGCAGTAATTCCTGAAACCTTTAAGAAAACAGTCGCAGTGTTCCAAATCCGAAATGGATAGAAGTTTTAAACGCAAGTGAGCTTAGGACCAGCAACTGTAGCGCTTCCCTCGACAGCGCGTCTCGGACCCACCCCATGACTGACTAGCCCTACCGCCACACATTTATGTCTACATGATTATTCAGTGGGACCTGAAGATGAAGCTTTAGGTTTCGAAACGGGTCGTGCAATAAATAGCAAAGTACTAGGAACTGAAGCGGATTTTTTATTCTACCAATATTTTCCACAGTGGTGGATGTTCTTCTGATAAAATATTTTGTTTCAGACCAGTGATGTGTAATGAGAATGATATGAGAACACAGCGAGTAAACAACCGCATTCAGAACTGTAGCGCGGCCGGCTTTATAGAGGTCCGCAAGGTGGCCAGGACCTGCAGTGCTGCGAGGCCAGCGTTGCAGAGGCGATACTAGCGCTAGCGGATGTAGCAGTGCCGTCTAGCGGCGGTCAGTGAGCTCCACACACACCACCTAGAACGAATTCGATACTACCCGCACAACACACAGGTCCTGCAGGGTAGCTGAGATGTCAGAGTTTACCAACCATTTTCATAAGCACCCTCATCCCTATGGAAGCTAGGAGGATCAGATAGACAAGACAGTAAGTTAACATTGTATTGTCATCCAGTTCTGAGCTATGTTTAAGATTTGAAGTCTCTAGCCCATCAGGTAATTAGTTTAAAATGAAATGCAGTATTTGTACTGAACAGATAGGCAGAGAAGAAAGCAATCTAACAAAAACATGTTAAGTAATGGCGCATCCCACAGATAAAGTGGAGTATTGTGCAGTAAGTTGCCTTCTGCAATTGAAGAGGAACAGTGCTGCAACAATCCATACTGTGTTAGTAGAAGTGTGTGTCATACTGTACCATTATAAACACAGTGATTAGGTGGCACAGATGCTTGCAGTGTTATCAAACAAGTCTGAATTATGAAGAACGAAGTGGTAGACCATCTCTGTGTGAGTAACCGAAAATCACAAGAGAAGTGGACTGACACGACATTCTGAATAATTAGATAGGGCGCTGCCTGCTGAATACTGTGGATGCTCAACACCTGTTCCAAAATCCAGTCAAACCCAGGCCGCAACAGAAATGTTCCAGCTGTATCAGATCAAACCCCAATGATTTATTTGGCCGCTTGATCACTGTGGTTGAGTGCTGGTTGTATCATTATCAAAGGAGCAAAGCGAACAGTGGAAACGTGGATCACCAACACCGGAAAATTCGAAGATGTGGCCGACATCAGGCAAGCTGAGGTTGCGTTTTTTGGGACTATCCTGATGTGGTGTGAACGGGTTATACTGATGAGGGGATCAATTGTTTCTTATAATTTTTGCTTTTATTTTGAAAGAATAAGAATTTTGTTGCGTTAAGAAATGTCATCTGAAAGAAGTAAATTTCGAATCCTTTATTAATTGCACTGAATGGTAGAGATGCATAAATCAGAATGATATCCATGTAAAAATGTTGAATTCTGTATTAACTTCACCACACCCTGTAAATGTGATATAATTTTCTCCACAAGTTATTTTCAGCAGCAGAAACTATTGTCTTTGTTTTTACTCTTTACTGTTTTATTTGTTATAAATGCTTGTTTTTTTATAATTACTGTAGGGTGTACTTTTTCATGAAATATTTTCATATTAATGGAATATAATTATGAACCCTTCCTAGTTCATTTCTCGCTTCATGTATACTTTTGTGATCTGTTAAGAAAATTCTTCTGAACAGTTAATGTAAAAAAACTGATACTTAGGCAAAGAAATGGTTAAAAAAGGTGGTTAACTCTCAGACTACAAATTCTTGGATTGTCATATGACTTTTATAAGCCATTTATCACTTCTTTCACCTCTGGCAATGTTTTTCAATGCAAAAAATTGCAAACTGCTATGTGGATTGGAGCCCATGTTAAATTATTGGTCCCCCCATAAGTTGACGGGTAAGTCAAATCGAGGCTTGGAGGAAGGAAAAGGCCTACCATCTGTACTAGGACCATGCCTAGTAAAGTGCAGTGATCTTCAAACAATTTTTTGGTTTGCATAGCTTTATCTTTTCCTATGTTCAAGGAAAATAAATGACCGACTCCTGCAGACTAAAATGCCTTTGGACGCATATTCTAAGACGCAGATGTCATGAAGACATCCTACAGGATAAAGCG
This sequence comes from Schistocerca cancellata, assembly GCF_023864275.1. Classification (NCBI taxonomy): domain Eukaryota; kingdom Metazoa; phylum Arthropoda; class Insecta; order Orthoptera; family Acrididae; genus Schistocerca; species Schistocerca cancellata. The sequence continues at coordinate 276,568,928 of NC_064634.1, read as the reverse complement.
GATTTCAGAAACACCTCTCGTGCCCCATCTACCTTTATTTTCAGTGATTTTGGAATATTCAGCAACATTTATAATCTCTTCACGAAGGTGGGAGGAGGGGGAGAAGGAGATTAACAGACAAAAATGGTTCAAATGGCTCTGAGCACTATGGGACTTAACTTCTGAGGTCATCAGTCCCCTAGAACTTAGAACTACTGAAACCTAACTAACCTAAGGACATCACACACACTCATGCCCGAGGCAGGATTCGAACCTGCGACCGGAGCGGTCGTGCGGTTCCAGACTGAAGCCCCTAGAACCGCTCGGCCACTCCAGTCGGCTGATTAACAGACAGTAGAACAGTTTTCTCTTAATTAAGATTGTAAAATATTCTCCTTGGAGTATAGGAAATGTCACTTTTACAAAATCTTGGTAAGATGCATTTTTAAATACTACACATAAAGTGCATGCCTGAGGTACGCGTGCTTTGGCTGAAGCTACGTCAAGGCCCGCTTCCACAACAGTACCACTTGGGGATTAAACGATACTGGAAGACGGGGTAACATCCCACTGAGTAGAATGAGTGTATCTAGAGGCAGAAGCGCCGCAACTGGAGGAACAAAATATTCGTTCTCTGTGCCCTATGGAAAAAGCGATAAAATTTACGATCCAATCAGCAGTTCACTCCATTTTCGTTATAGCAGAATGGGGGTGCCTACATCGTCTCCCAATTAAGACGGGACGGGTGTCAGGGAGCTGCGCAGCCGTAGCTGTGCCGCATTATGTCCGGCAAAGTTTCACCGAAACTGCAGCAGGGACCGCCAGAAATGGATACAGTCCACCCTCTCTCTCTCTCTCGTGACGTTTATAGGTCCCCAAAAACGAACTGGTGGCATAACGACCGCTCGCCCGGGCGAGCGAATGCAAATGCAATAAAATCATTAACCCAGCCGGGTAAAAGGTTGGCAGGCGAGGGTTGTGAGGGAGGTAGGGGGTTGTGGGACAGGCGGAAGCAAATCCCGCCGCCTGATAAATATTTATAAGGGTTTAATTCTGAGGGAAATAGACGAGCCCAGGGGTAGCCGTAGCCGCTATCTGTGCTAATGCGACCAATTCAGCCCGGCGACCGTCCTCTGGGGTTCATTAAGGCGCGCAGCGGATCGGCGGCGAGCACCGCGCAGACGGCGGGCGACGCCGGCGAGGCGCCGTTTGCACCGAATCAGAGCCGAGGAAACGGCGTCTGTCGTGAAGAGGGGGGGGGGGGGGGACCCAGGCAGCGAAGCGGCGACCAGGAGTGGTTCGTTTATATCGGGCCTGATTCGGCTGGTAGGGTGGGCCGCAGTGAGAAACTCTGGTAGCCGAAACACGTCCGCTGTAATTGGGCTCCTTAGGCAGAAAACTTGGTGAGCTCCTCCACACAAAGTTCGATCGGCTCGCTGTAATGAGATGCCGTGTCTTCGCAGCGATCACACACTCGCATTTTCCTCCAGTCGTGTCATTAGGTTTTACTTGTGGGCAAAAATTACTCTTTTTAGCGTTCCATGCCTCAGTCGCTAGAAACGGAATCCTTGTGGGATTCCTTTGTTGTCTCTCCGACTGTTAGGACCCCTTTTTTTTAGGAACGGGTAGAGGTATTGAATTGAAATTTATGTCACGTACTAAGGTCTACCGTCCCTTGGCTATGTAAACAAAAAAATTAATCTTCTAAGCCAATGCAATCAAGGATACGGCTATTTTCTGACACATGCAAACTCATCAATACATGTGGGGCATTTCCCGTTTACCTAGAATCATGACATTTTGCAAGAAGTAAGGTTTCACGGTAAAAGTAAACAAAGAAATTCGAAAACTGTTAATTTGTAGCTATATCACAAGAAAAATTTTTTTTTTGCCGTTACAAACTTTTTAGTCTGTCAAAAATCTCAGTGACTACTGTAGGGATTTTGGTCTGGTCTTCAGTAATGGGTAGAGTGATTCAAGAGGAAAGTTTATGTATATAATTTTCAAATATTTCATGCTAACTGTCTGAGCTACGATGAAGTCCCCTGTCACTTAGAAAACGATACCTTTGCCATCTAGCCGTGATAGGTGTAAGGCCGCCCAAATACAGCGCCACGTCAGTGTTAGCATGCAGGCCATTTACTGATTGCTCATACTACTTATGTTATGTTAACCGGGGACCTAGAAACGACGCAGAGGCTCCGTCCCCGCTGCAGCCGAAGCGGTCCGCAACCCACGACGACTACCGCAGTCCACTTCACCCCTCCGCCACCCCACACCGAACCCAGAGTTATTGTGCTGTTCGGCCCCCGGTGGACCCCCTAGGGAACGTCTCACACCAGACGACTGTAACCCCTGTGTTTACGTGGTAGAGTAATTAATGGTGGTGTACGTGTACAACTTGTTTGCGCAGCAATCGCCGACATAGTGTAGCTGAAGCGGAATAAGGGGAACCAGCCCGCATTTGCCAAGGCAGATGGAAAACCGCCTAAAAGCCATTCACAGACTGGCTGGCTCACCGGACCTCGACACAAATCCGCCGGGCGGATTCGTGCCGGGGACCAGGCGCTCCTTCCCGCCCGGAAAGCCGTGCATTAGACCGCACGGCCAACCGGGCGGGCGCTCATACTACTTACTCGTACAAACATTCCCTGACAGTCTATGCCTATGGGACGTACAATAGCTGTAATGTTTCAAAGCAAAGCAGTACTACTAATTCATGCAGTCTATGCCTTTGGCATGTACAGCATCTGTAATCTTTCAAAGCAAAGTAGTATTGCAAATTTATGCACGAGTGCACTTCCATTGTTTGGGATGTAGTTCTGATATCTCCTGAAACATCCGTTGAAGCTTTCCACAGAACAATTCGTCACTCACATTGCAACAGCTCTATGGCTGGCTGGTGCAACAGGGACGAGAGTAGACGAAGTCAAGGCATCTGCAGTTGCCAATTAGCGTAGCTTGTTAAAGTAACTCCAAAATTAATTAAATAAATGAAAACTGACAGTAGCAAAGGCGAAATTACATAAAAACATTCTTGAAAGTCTTGGGATTCCCAGGACCAATGTCTTATCAGAATCGATATCGGTAACAGGCAAAAATCATAAAGATTCTCGTTCCCGGGATGGGCGAACTATCTATATACACAGTCAAACTTGTGAGGCTTCCTCGGAACGCGGGTCCTGCTCACACTTGTTCACTCTAACGACAGTTTCATCTCAGAGCAGCACTTGCATCCAACGTCTTCAATTATTATTTGTTGAATATATACGAAGTTTTGTCTTGCCGGCTCCCACTACTACAATGGAAGTTATTCCCTGATGTCTTAATATATGTCCTATCGTCCTGAATCTTCTTCTAGTCAGTGTTTTCCACACATTCCTTTCTTCGCCGATTCTGCGCAAGACCTCCTCATTTGCTACCAATCCACTTAATTTTCAGTATCGTTCTGTGACACCACATTTCACACGCTTCGATTGTCTTCTTTTCCAGTTTTCCCACAGCCCAAGATTCACTTCCATACAATTTTGTGCTATGTACGTACTTTCTCAGAAATTTCTTCCTTGAATTAAGGCCTAGTGGACTTCTTTTAGTGAGGAATGCCCCCTTTCCTTGTTCTGTTCTGTTTCTTATACCTTCCTTGTTCCCCCAACTCTAAAAAAAAATGGCTCTGAGTACTATGGGACTTAACTACTGTGGTCATCAGTCCCCTAGAACTTAGAACTACTTAAACCTAACCAACCTAAGGACATCACACACATCCATGCCCGAGGCAGGATTCGAACCTGCGACCGTAGCAGTCGCGCGGTTCCGGACTGAGCGCCTGAACCGCTAGACCACCGCGGCCGGCTCCCCCAACTCTGATATCAAGTTTGTCACTACTGTCATTTCAGTTTTTCCTCATTGTCTTTCTTCGGTTTACTCCCAACACATTTTCTGTGCTCAAATGACTGCTCATTCCACTCGACAGGTCCTGTAATTCTTTCACACCTTTACTGAGGATAGCAGCGTTACCGGGGAATCTTATCACTGATATCATTTCATTCAGAATATTAATCTCACTCCTCAATCTCTGTTTTATTCCGTCATTGCTCCTTCGATGTTCAGGTTGGATAGTAGGGGACAAGAACTGCATCCAAGTAGTTCTTTCTTGGTCTTCCACTCGTATCGCTCCCTCTTGGCTCTTATACGCAGTGTAAATTACCCATCTTCGCCTACACCTTATATTTATTTTTCTGCTTATTAATCCATGAGAGAGAGTAGCTGTATCCCGTGAAATAATTCGTACTACGCAGACAGCTTCGAAATCGAGCTATATTTTGGCGACTTGAAGATTAGCACTGCATCGGCGTGAGAGAATGGTTCATTTGCCCAATCATATTAAATGGCTCATATAATAATAATAATAATAATAATAATAATAATAATAGTAGACTATAAAAAACACAGATTGCCTTCTTCCAAAAATTAGACGATTCAAGATTATAATACAATTACCCTTCCTCAGTTACAATACAAACCAGACATACTGGAGAACAATAAAGAAAGTGACAGATAAATTAATAATGATAGCCTACAGCAAAGTAAACAATAAATTTTATATACACTGATGATCAGTGTCTCCACATCTACACAGATGGCTCATTAATGGAAAAAGAAGGAAACGTTGGCGTAGGAATACGCAGTAATATTTTATCTTTGTTTCAAACTTTAGTACCACACTGCTCAAATTTTGAACATGAAGTTGAAACTATCAGTATTGCAATAAATCCGTTAAATAACTTTTCACACACATTCGACAAAGCATCCGTGTTGTGTGATTCCAGAGCAGTAATATCAGCAGTTATCAGCACAGAAGATCGAAAAATTCAGGTTAAAGACGTTTAAGAAGTAATTAAATCTCTACAACAAAGGAAGAAGATAACTATAATTCTGTGGTTACCATCTCTCTGCAGCTTTGACGGTTATGAAAAAGCAGACTTTCTAGCCAAAAAGAGCACAAAAATTAAACAGTCTGGAAAACTAACACATTGGATTCTGCAGTGGAAACGAACTATTAACTACATATATCAAGGAGAATTAAAACGATCCAACATAATTTCATGGGAGGGGAAGGTCCGGAAAAATTCGGACGCCTCAGCAGTAGCAATATTCCGCTTAGCTACTGAACATGGCTGTTTGGCTGCCCACCTGCATAAGATCTCCATCCTGCCGCCCCCAGAACGTCTTCTGCGTCAGAAGATTCGTCCGATCATCAACAATAAACATTTAGAAAAGTGTACAAAATCAAGTGATTATAATTCAGGTTTAATATATTTGTCCTGGGAAGCGAATGGCGATAGTTCAAGTCCCAGAACATTGAAATAATAATAAAAATAGTAACAGTCTTCCAAAATAAAACAGGCGTACGACAAGTTGACGGCCTGTCCCCAATTCTTTTTAGTAGTGTGTTAGAGAAAACAGTGAGAATTTTGAACGAGAAACTTATTGAACTCAACATTTCGCCGGTAATGTTAGGAAGAGAATGCAAAAAGATCGAAATCAACTGTCTTGCATTTGCAGATGATTTTGCTATACTTTCCGTAAATGTGGTATCTGCTACAACACGAATAAATCTCGCGGCAGAAATAGCCAGCAGAACTGGTTTAAGAATTTCTCCAGAAAAACAAAATCTTTAGCAAACATTAAGGATGCTCCAAAATTCCTGAAAACAGATTTGATCAAATAGAGAGAGTAAAACAGTTCAAATATCTAGGGGAGATGATCCATGAGCTTTGGAAAAATCTGCAATAGAGGAAAGATTGCATAAAATGAAGTGAGCATATGGTATCACCAAAGACCTGTACAATAAAAAGTGCCTATCTACAAATGGAAAAATAAGGATTTTTCTTTCAAAAATTCAGTCTTGATCACACCATGTAAGCTTCAAAAACTTAAGGCATTACAGCACAATAGTGAAGCCAGAACGCCTATATGCAAGCGAACGCCTGGCATTAAACTATATTTTGGATAAATTAGAAGTACTAGAAAGGCGAATTATAAGAAAAATATTAGGACCATAAAACACAGCACAAGGTTGGAAATTACTAATTAATGCTGAAATATACCAAAATACAGAAAATATTTCAAACATAATGAGAAAAAGAACACTCATGCTTTTTTGGGAATTTATCTCGAATGCAAGACAGTAGGTTAACTAATAAGATTTTCAAATATTTGTGGGGTAAGAAGGCCACAACAAAGTCGGTCAATAAAGTGAAACAGGTTTTAGAAATAAACAATATAAAAAATATGAACGACAAAGAAGCCTTTCGAGAAAAAAAAGTACTGAAAATGGAAGGATTCCAAGTCTAAAAAGACTGTTTCAAAGAGTTCTGAAGACAGAAAGAAAAAACATATTGAACAGATGAAAGCATACTGGAAGGAAAGAAGCGAACAAAGAATGAAGAACTTAAATTGTAACATGGACCTCAGATGACCTATTTGCAGTAAAAAAAAGAAAAAAAACATAATTTTTTGGGATGTAAGATACAGGCTGCTACATTCTATCAATAATAACTGCAAATTCTTTAACTTTAATCATTCGCTGGTGTGCAAAACTTAATCACGAAAGCAGCTTTCGCATGATATGTCACTACCAAGTAACATAGCTCGATGAAACTTGGAGCACACATGGAAAGAACTGCTGCAGTGTAGTGGAGAAGGTATCTGAAGAAATACGCAATGCGAGGAACAGAAATTACACTTTTATTCAAAAGACAGTAATTACATGTTTTTCTTAGTAGGTTGTGTGACCGCCACGGACGGTATTCCACGCTTTGCGGCATGCTCCCATGGTACTAACAAGGTTGACGAGTGCTCGATGGTTGTTGGTAGTGTGGACGTACTGCGGCAGTACGTCTCCAACACGTGGTCGATGGGACTGAAGTCGGAAGAACGGGCAGGCCAGTTTATTCGCCGAATACCCTTGCGTACCAAGAGCATCCTACCTCAGCCGTTCGATGCCATCGCACATTGTCAATCATGAAAATGTAGTCAATACGTAACGCATCCCTGAAAAGACGGTCATAGGGATGGAGTACAAGCGTCACAATAACGTGGACCGTTAAATATACCGTGTTCAAAGATTTGGAGATCAGTGCGCCCATGCAACATTATTATGCTTCCCTACAGTGTAACAACTGGACCACCAAAACGATCATGGGCACAATGCTGGACGTACCCTCATTCGGCGAAAGATGGAGAAACGTAATGCGTCCAGATACATCGTCGAACATAGTCGTTCTGGTCATCCATTTGCTATGACGTGGGGAGCCGTTATTTTACATGGGCGTATTGCCGTCAAAATCGTTGAATACGATACACTCACTGATCAACAATTGACACTGTATTTCTTTCCGATTTGCGGCTTCTCACGTGTATATTTGACCCTGACTTCGTTTTTATGGAAGGCAATTCCTGACCGCATCGAACTACACAGGTGGAGGACCTCTTAGAAAGAGAAGATATTCAGCGAATGGACTAGCCTGCGTTGGGAAGACGTACTGCAGTATGTCCACATGCGCCAACAGTTGTCAACGGAAATGGAAGAGAAATGAAGCGATCTACCACTTGGTTGGTTCAAATGGCTCTGAGCACTATGCGACTTAACTTGTGAGGTCATCAGTCGCCTAGAACTTAGAACTAATTAAACCTAACTAACCTAAGGACATCACAAACATCCATGCCCGAGGCAGGATTCGAACCTGCAACCATAGCGGTCGCTCGGCTCCAGACTGTAGCGCCCAGAACCGCACGGCCACTCAGGCCGGCAGCGATCTACCACACGAACTTCTTACCAGCCTTGTGGCAAAAATGAGAGCACGTCGCATAGTGTGCACTGTCACCCGTGATGATCACACACCTTCTTAGAACCATGTCCCACCATATTAATTTCCAGGAGACCACCCTAAAACACTATGACTTCAGGGTAATTATTGCCTGTTCGTCTCACTGCGTATTCCTTTCAGTTCCCGTCTGTGTTGTTCTTTCAATGTACGAGGTGTAACAAAAAGTAATGAGACTGATTTTCTTTGCAAGATCTGGAAACCGTGCAGACTTGTGTAGGCACAATATCTTTGACCTTGGTCTATAAGCTGCTTCTAGTCCAAGCGGCACATTGATACAACTGCTCAGTCGTGAGTTGTGCTGTAATAAGTTAAGACGTGTTTGTGTCTCTCGCCACGGAAATGGAACCACATAATATTGCGCAACGGTGTGCCATTTCGTCTTGCGTTAAACTGGGTGGAAACGCGACGACATCTTACGCTAAGCTTCAGAAGGCTTTTGGAGAGATGGTTACGTCAAGAGCTCAAGTTTTTCCTTGGCATAAAATGTTTAGTGAAGGCAGAACGAATATTGAAGATGAAGACCGCAGTGGACGACCATCAACCTCACGGACGGATGTCAACTAGGCCAGGGTGCGTGAACTCGTACGATCTGATCGAAGATTATCCGTGAAAATGATTGCAGAAGAATTGAACATCAACTGAGAAACGGTTCGTCTAATAATAACTGAAGATCATGGTATAAGAAAGATTTGTACAAAACTGGTCCCCAAAAATCTCAGACCACAACAGCGAGAAACACGAAAAATATGGCAGCCGATCTGTTAGAGCAAACGGAAATCCATCCAGAATTGCTGAGCCGTATCATCACTGGTGATGACAGTTTTTGTCAGTACGATCCAGAGACAAAACGCCGAAGTCCGCAATGGTGCTCAGAGGGGTCACCCAGACCAAAAAAAGATCGCATGTCAAAGTCAAAAGTGAAATGCATGCTTGTGTGCTTCTTTGATTTCAAGGGAATTGTTCATAAAGAGTGGGTGCCTCCTGGACAAACAGTTAACCAATATTACTACAAAGAAATTTTAGAAAGACTTCGTGAAAGAGTTCTTCGTGTCCGTGCCAACATTTCTGATAATGGGATTCTGCATCACGATAAAGCGCCATCCCATACTGCTCTGTCAGTACAGCAATTTTTAATCTCGAAACAAATTTCAGTAGTACCACAGCCACCTTATTCACCAGATATCGCTCCGTGCGACTGTTTTTCTATTTCCAATAGTCAAAACGGCGGTCAAGGTACATCATTTTCAAACAACACAAGATGTACAAAAAGCTGTGACGAGGGTCTTGGAGAATATTACAGAAGATGAGTTACAGAAATGTTACCACCAATGGCAGAAGCGCTGGAAAATGTATGTGCAATCAGAAGGGTACTCTGAAAGAGACAACACTAAAATTGGCTAAAACGGTAAGAAACATTTTTTCACATCAGTCACATTACTTTATTGTCTCACCTCGTATGGTCAGCGTTTTATCTAGCTACGTTACTCTGCAGTGAAACTTGATGCCGAAGTTACTCTCGTCCTTCAGTATTGCACACATGTGTACTCAACAGAAATCAACAACACATTTCGAGGGGCTGTGCTCTCATCATCTGGCTTTAAACCCTCAAAATAGACTGTTCAAACGATAAAATTCCTAACAATAATTCATAAGCGCCATGCAGGAGATAAAATAATAGAAAACACGCTGAACCTTTTACTAACAAGGGAACCTCCCCATCGCACCCCGCATAAGTTGGCACAGTGGATAGGCCTTGAAAAACCTGAACACAAATCAATCGAGAAAACAGGAAGAAGTTGTATGGAACTATGAAAAAATAAGCAAAATGTACAAATTGAGTTGTCTATGCGCAAGATAGGCAACATCTAGGATTATCTGTGTTTATGAGCGCCGTGGTCCCATGGTTAGCGTGAGCAACTGCGGAACGGTTCAAGTCCGCCCTCAAGTTAAAATTTTAATTTCTTATTTTCGCAAAGTTATGATCTGTCCGTTCGTTCATTGAAATCTCTGTTGACTGTAATAAGTTTAGTGTCTGTGTTTTGCGACCGCACCACAAAACCGTGCGATTAGTAGACGAAAGGACGTGCGTCTCCAATGGGAACCGAAAACATTTGATCGCAAGATCATAGGTCAACCGATTCCTCCACAGGAAAACACGTCTGATATATTCTATACGACACTGGTGAAGGCATGTGCGTCACATGACAGGAATACGTTGTCGACCCACCTAACTTGTACACTTGGCAAATGGGTAAAAAGATTCTTCTACCTTGCCCGATTTAGGTTTTCTTGCGGATGTGATAATCACTCCCAAAAAAGTGATGAAAACATAAGAGTTTGTCACATAAACTGAAAATAAAATATTAAACTTTTCACTGGAGGCAGGACTTGAACCAAGGACCTCTCGTTCCGCAGCTGCTCACGCTAACCACGGGACCACTGCGATCGTGAGATCGCGGCGTCCTTGATGTTGCCTATCTTGCGTATTGACTACTCAAATTGTATATTTTACTTATTTTTTCATAGTTCCACACAACTTCTTCCTGTTTTCTCGATTGATCTGTGTTCAGTTTTTCAAGGCCTATCCACTGTGCCAACTTATAACTAAATCTGAGGGGGGGGGGGGGGGGTGCGATGGGGAGGTTCCCTTGTCAGTATTATTTTCGCCGGCGGTAGGCTGGCGCAGATAGGACTTTCGGCGCACCTCGCTTCGAGAAGCGAGCGGAAGGTTCGTCGTTTCGCGCGCCGGGTAGAGAGAGGGCAGAGCCATGGCGCCTGCCCTGTCCTCCAATAAAGCCGGACGCGAGAGAAGGTCCTTCCGCCACTCTGCCGCTCTCCGGCCAAACATAAAAACGGGGCGCTCCCTCCCCCACTTTGCGTGTTATCAACTTTCATATTCCGGTCGTAAAAAAGGCGTCCTGTCTCCGATAAACGTGCATATTTTCTCTTGCATATATTTAGAGTTATAGCCTTCACTTCTGTTTTCCGTAAACGACCGGTTCCTGCACTAAAAAAAAAAAAAGAAAAAAGTTTCAGTACTGTGGAGAGGGTCGTCGACGGCGCTTCAGTTTGTGACAGAAATCTCGTCGCGCAATCGCGGACTGCCCAACAAATATTCCCTTGTGGAAATGTCTTACAGTCTGAAAATTTGCCGCCGGCCGCAGTGGCCGAGCGGTTCTAGACGCTACAGTCTGGAACCGCGCGACCGCTACGGTCGCAGGTTCGAATCCTGCCTCGGGCATGGATGTGTGTGATGTCTTAGGTTAGTTAGGTTTCAGTAGTTCTAAGTTACAGGGGACTGATGACCTCAGAAATGAAGTCCCACAGTGCTAAGAGCCATTCGAACCATTTTGAAAACTTGCCATTGTGTGTGTCTCGGTGGTTAAATGGCTGTTAGGCTGCAAATCTATAAATTCGGAGTTAAATTCTTTGCTGTTAATCTCGTTTGTAACCATATCGGTCCATTTTATGTGTGCTGTTGCTCAACGAATACATATCTTTTCATTATTGAAGTTTTTTGTTCCTGCTCACACTACCACTGCGTCAATAACCTTGCCATCAAAATAAAAAAAAAGAAGCCAAATTGTGCTTATGAGGACATATCTCCTGAAATATGTGTCGTACAATGCTATAATTTTGCAGGTACATTCTGTAGAACCACATAAAAGTGGCTCGGACTTCGGGGGCGTTACATTGACAACATTTTCACTTGTGGCAGAATTAACCGAGGAGGAAAAGATCTACAGTTACTTCTAACGGGATGGAGCAACTGCCCATACAGTCAGCCGAACCTTAGAGCACATTTACACTATCTGCACGCCTGACCATGTAGACTTTCCCGGCGCATTAGTATATCAAATTTTTGTCGGGTTCCAGCCGGATCAAACTGTCATCTGAACACAATATTTCAGCGGTCCACCTGGCCACCATCATCAGGTGATAAAAGCTACTCTACTCTCGCCGATAACTGATTCCACTCGCAAATAACTACACCCATATATGCTTCGGAAGCGCTGTTGTACTTCCGATGCATATAAAGGTGTAGTCATTTGCGAGTGGAATCAGTTATCGGCGAGAGCAGCGTTGCTTTTCTCACCTGATGATGGCGGTCAGGTGGACAGTATAACGATATGTTTACGTAATGTGTATACATAAACATACAGTTATAAATGTCCCCGTTCGTAGTCGCTAATTATAACAATATGTTTACTTTTGTGCTGTAACATATAGCTATAATCAGCGGTGGAAATATATTTGCGAACGCCGACCGTGTGCGGCTGTTTCTTGTTTGATCGTCTGATCAGTCGGAAGTTGCATTGCAGAGGAGAGAAAATGCCTATTCAAAATATAATTATTTTTGGATAGCTCAACATGAATTTCCTAAGGGACCGTAGTTTATCATGCATTTACCAGTAGAATATGGCGCGGAGAAAATATTTCGCCGCGTGCAACTTCCGTCCGAACTCGACGAAAGAATTCGTGACTGTGAACTCTCTATTTGGCAGAAACATAAAAAAAATTAAATAACTTCATGAAGGAGTGAGACATAGATTCTATATTAAATAAATAGTCCATACGCCAGTTCCATTTAACTATGAATTTATGGCAATTAATAGACGGACTTACACTGCAATGAAGGATTTAACCTGGATGCCGTTTTGACTGGCACTTCTCGAAATGAAAACAATTCCTTTGACGTTTTCACATACACGTCGCACAATAAATCTACTGCTAGGCACTTTTAGTATTACACATTTACTTTACACTAAAACAATATTATTTTTAACGATAATAATACGGCGGCAAGACATGCGCATCCGACACAAGGTACAAGAGACAAGAGAAGAATGAGTAACTGTTCATCGAGAATATCTCGTACATAAAAAAAAAATAAAAAGTGTAAAAGTGTTCTTCTTCTGTCCGTTTCTCGCGCCGCGGTTTTCAAAGTCAATAACTCACTGCATCTCTGACGGCGCTTCGACAATAAACAAGTTACGTCACAGGTCGTTCACCTTACATTCTCGCAACATTATTTGCTAACTGTAGCTGTTGCCGAGCGACTGCTCGATTAGTGAATGATTTAAAATGATAAGGCAATCACATAATGTTACAGCAGCTGAAATATTGTGTTCAGATGGCAGTTTGATCCGGCTGGAAACCCGACAAGAATTTGAAAACTTCACGCCTGACAGAGTTATTAGCAGAGGTCAGTCTGGTCGCAGCCCTAGCTGGCCACCCAGGTCACCTGATTGTCAGTGTGGGACTACTTTGCTTGGGGAAACCTCAAGTATAAAGTGCATCACAACAGCCCTCATTGTCTTCAAGGACTGTAGTGGAATATTTCGGATTAGACTGGAACCATTCAAGCAGTGCAATTTCGATAAGTCTTCAGCAACTTGTTGACCAGAGCCCAGAAGTGCCACGAAATGGTGGTCACTTTCAACATCTTCTACACTCAGGTTAGTACTGTATTTCCTTTCCTCTGCTCTGTTTCTTTGTACTCTGGAGCTCTGTTCTATGAGGCACTTTCATTTGCCTGTATACGTGGGTACTGTCTGCAAAATTTGTTGTGAATGTAGTTAGTACGGACGCTACCGGCTAATTGCGTGAACTACACCTCCTGAGGACCGTTCCAACGAATCTCAGTCTGGCCTCTGCCTTATCTATTATTAGTTTTATTTGATCGTTCCCATTCAAATCGCCCCTTTTTTGCATACTCTCACACGATTCCTACTGGAAGGATTTTCTAGATCTAGAAAGGTCATTCCGAGCTGTGTGTTGTATTGTATGATACCTCTATTTGTTTAGCCCAGTTACAAACCATTCACGACAGCCAGAAAGCCAGTGACCGACGTCAGGTGGAGTGACTAACACCCTGCAGTCTGCGTACAGCCGTTGGGGAGTACGGTCGTTGAGTCGGGTCATCGCCACTGTACGAGGCGTGTCCACAGCCGCTGGGGACGAGGCTGGCACGTCCCAGACCGCTCGGCGCGCAAGGCGCGGCCGTAACGAGCACACATCCGCTGCCGCAACGAGGCTAGAGCCGCCGTAAATGCAGATTCCTTAGTGCAGAGTCACGGACTTTAACTGCATCGGACTGGAACAGCTCTTACTGCGCAGATCGCTTTGATGCCGTGACGGAGGTACTGGTGTCGCAACAGAGGAGTCAGAATAGATTTTCTTGCCATTTGCGGGTGGATTAGAAAACAGTGCATCACCAACTAATTGCTCATCGGAAAAGAACGAGGACGCATGCCGCATCTGTTGCTTTTGGACATTTTCTACATTGGGTCTCCCTGAACAAAGATCTAATACTATGCATCAAACTGATGATGTGTCGAGCAGCTGTTGTTTCGAACCTGCTCTATAGTTGCGAAACCTGGACCCTGTATCGCCGTGATCTTAAAAAACTGGAACGCTTCAACCAACAGAAGGTTCCATACAGTATGAACATCACATCGGATGACTTCGCATCAAGCACTCCTCGAGAAGGTAAAGATGCACAGTATAGTTGCCACCGTCAATGGTCACCAACTCAGAAAGATTGGGCATGTCCAGCGGAAGAGAAACAGCAGACTTCCACGACAAATTGTATGACGTGAAGTGAGCACAGGTAAAAGGCCCTGTGGTGCTCCTATGAGGCACTAAAAGGACTAATTCAAGAAGAACCTACAAAGTCTAAACATTGACCAAAATAACTGGTGCTGCGCAGCAAAATATCCTAAACGTTTGCCCACACCTACTTCATCTACTGAGCAGGAAGGCCAGAGGCAGGAAAATGTGAAACTTTAGAGATCCAAACTTCGCCTGATCCAGCCACGCTCTCCACCCTCTATTATGTGTAATGTATGTGGCCGCATGTTTCATGTCAGGATTGGTCTGCTAAGCCGTCATATGCATCTCCACACATGAAGTGCAATGGAATAATGGAAATGCAGGAGTGAAATGAAAACTCGGATACGATCGAACCATCCATTTGGTATGTAGAGCTAGGTCATTATGATGATAAGCGTTCCAAATGATTGGAACAATGCGCACTTGTTCCCAATTTCAAGACGCGTCGTCGAACACGCGCCCAAAACTGTACGCCTATATCCCTGACGTCAGAATTTTGGAATACGTATAATATTCGGATATTCTGAGATTTCTGTGGAGCGGCAACCTCCACTATAGGAAAGCTGGCATTCATGTGGCACGCGCTCTGCGCGGGAAGACACGTGTTGCTGCACTTGTACGACGGCGGTCGACACTCCGTTGCCCGCTGCGTGTCAGCCGGAAGCTCCACACTTGTTAGCGGTCTCTCGACAGACATCAGACTGCTCGCAGACACCCGCAGAAGGGCGAGCGGAAGGCAGGCGTCAAAGTGGTCCGGACGCGGCGCACGAATTCCGGGCGATCGTGTGCGGCGGTCCGGAGCGGGCGAGGGAACAGGGCGCTTAAACTGCCGCCGCCATGTCTTCATTAGGCCCTCTCGTTTCCTCGGCTCGCCCGTCCCCATCCCCGCCAACCCCCTTACAGGCGGCAGTGTTTATCTCCAAGTTTCTTGCCGGCGGAGCAGACTAAACTTTTTGCCGCCGTTCTGTCGCCCGATGACGGTGGAGGAATGGGGGTTGCGCCGGGCGACGCGGTCGGAGTTTCGGAGCTGGTCTGGTCTGGGGTAGGGTGGGGTGGGGTGGGCTGGGGCCCGCTAGCTGGCTGCGTTGCCGCCATATGCCGCTCCGACAGGCTGGCGCCTACGCGTTTCCCCAAACTGTCTGCCCAAGCCGCAGCACTTGCTGCTTCCTGCCAGCCGCGGGGCTCTTTTCAGCCTCCAGCTGACTCTGGTAAAGGGTAAAACTGCCACTTACTGACAAGGAACGCCTTAAGTGCGAAGCCGCAAATTCAGTCTTTAGTAAGGGTCATTCGAAAGTGTTGTATCAACAACTATGTCAGGAAAAATATTAGCTGCTGATGGCTCACCTTGTATCTCAGGGAGGCGTGAGAAAATGAGTGTCGGGGAGGTGCAGATACCAGCCTTCACAACATACCATACTTCACAAAATGAACATCGTCGACATTCGAGAAATGTTCAAAACAAACCATTAACTTGCACCATTAACACTGAATGAAAAATGGCTCGCCACAGTGATCACAAAGGTTCGCACCATCAAGATCGAAGGCGAACTCCTTGGGAGTTACAAACTGTGCATGACGTTCAGCTAATTATCCACTCTTGACGAATGTATATATAGTGTGACGAGATTATGAGAACTGATGGAATGTGATAAAGTGCAACCGAAAGCGAAACAGTCGGTTCAAAATGGTTCAAATGGCTATGAGCACTATGCGACTTATCTTCTGAGGTGATCAGTCGCCTAGAACTTAGAACTAATTAAACCTAACTAACGTAAGGACATCACACACATCCATTCCCGAGGCAGGATTCGAACCTGCGACCGTAGGGGCCATGCGGTTCCAGACTGAAGCGCCTAGAACCGCACGACCACACCGGCCGGCGAAACAGTCTGTCGTGGGGCTTATAGTGAAACTGACTATCCTTTAAGGCGTAGCTGCAAATAGTGCGATAATATATTTTATAGGCACGGAAAAAAACAAACATTCAGAGGCAGAATTTGTCCCGTTGTTCCAGGTGGTATGAACTGCAATGTCACATACTTTTCAGGAGGGATAGTTGGCTCTAAAGGAGTATGTTTTTTTATGCGCAGACCAGAAATCAAGCGAAAGTAAGTTTTTTGACCAGCCAAAAGCAATGTTCATACCATAGTTGTATTTATCTTCCGTCAATTTTCCCACTTACTTGCAGTGACGTAAATATTCCCTGCTGTCCTTGCAAGATAGTGCACACGAAAAAGAATCGTAGGTAGGGAGAAAACACCTACAACTTCTCGCAGCGCAATATATAAGTTTCCAGCCAGTTTACCATTCAGATTAACAGTCGGCATAGTTGTATACGAATAGCCGGCCGGAGTGGCCGTGCGGTTCTAGGCACTACAGTCTGGAGCCGAGCTACCGCTACGGGCGCAGATTCGAATCCTGCCTCGGGCATGGATGTGTGTGATATCCTTAGGTTAGTTAGGTTTAATTAGTTCTAAGTTCTAGGCGACTGATGACCTCAGAAGTTAAGTCGCATAGTGCTCAGAGCCATTTTTGTATACGAATATGTTAAGGCGTTGATGTTAGTTGGTCTTGATACAACTCTACTGGTACCTCTACCAGGGTTCCTTTCATATTCATTTCCTCTTCAAACGTCGATTGGTCTGAGTTGGAAACAAATTCCTTACTGGGAGATGGGATAAGTTTATTTATCTCACCTATAAATTATCGGACCTATTCCCGCAATTTGCTGTGCATTGTCAAGTTGACGCTTTGTTTGAAATTTCGTTAACTTACGTCTCCCAATTCTGTAGCACTGTTTGAAGTTACGGCACCATTCACTGCTTGCCTCGAAATCACTGTAACGTGCATGACGCAGCAGGACGCTATCTTACACATCGAGCATCCTTGCAATGCGCAGTTTTGTAACAAGTACGCCATGTCCTCCCTTGAAAATTTGTAATTTTCCTTACGCACTACACCGTCATAATGCTGCGGAATTATTCGAATCTGTTCGTAATTGTTTTTTAATATGTTGCGGATGATCCCCATGTACGTAATTACGTTTAGTACCCGCTCCCTGAACAACGATTGCCCTTGACCATGTTCCACTGGAGACGGGACTTGTGGTTCTCTGTCCGACAAGTATGATGAACTACATGGTTCGGCACTTGCTCCAGTATCACTTCCAGTTATTAAGCACTTATACTCCCCATGTGCATTGTCCCCACAGTCGAGCGTTTACATCACACATTCCACTAGTTAATCTGGAAAAAAACGCTAATATTTCATCTGCCACTTATTTCTCACTGCGAAATTCCTTAGGTTCGTTTCTGACGAAACGTCAACTTCCGCAACTACTGTGGACACAATGCAATGTTTGCTTTTTATATCTTTGCCACTGCTTTTCTTTGCATCAATACCACTAGCGCTGTAGTACTCGTACTGTTGTGAGCTACTCGTCGACTAAGCATTTCAGTTACGCTCCAGCGTCATACTGTGCTCACCACTGGATACCTCCCAGTCCCGCCCCCTGTTGCCACTAGCAGCCAATATTGTGGCTGCATGGTAAACAACACGTGTGGCGTCGAATCCTGTAAACGACATCGGCCTTCTGCGACCTCACACTCAAGGGGTTCCTTGTGAATGAGTAAACCTCGCAACACACACTACAGCGGAAAATGAAAAATCAACAACCTGAAACTATGCTCTCTGAAACTGATCTTTATTCCTACATTGTACACTTTGCACGCTGCATATGATTAGAAACACACAGCCCTGTACCTATGGGCAAATTGCCTTGGCAAACAATTTCAATATCTTTGTAATGTATCATTTCTGAATCTAAGGGGTTTAGTGTTGGAAGGAACAGTTCTCCTATTGGTTAATAATGCCATATTTATTTGAGTCTAATCTGGCAGAGGGCCGCGACTTGATGAGAGAAGCATGGGAGTCAGCGAACCAAGAATGTGGATCTGTTGGGTTGTCCGCTATCTCCCCCCTCCCCCCGCCCCTCCTCTCCCGCCCACATTCACCCTTCCTTTTTCACCAGTCTTCTACATCTACATTTATATTCCGCAATCCACTCTGTCTCTTTCCCCTTTCCTTGTTCCAGTCGCGAAACGTACGCAAGAAGAACTATTGTTTACAAGCCTCTGTACGAGCTCAAAACTCCCATATTTTATCTTCGAGATCTTTTCGCATGGCGTAAGTAGGAGGATCCAATATATCTGTTGACTCTTCTGTGAACCGCACCGTGAAGCAGAACGCCTTCTTTGCAGCGTCTGCCTTTGGCATTGGCTGAGCATTTCCGGGACACTTCAGCGCTTACTAAATGAACCTGTAGCGAAATGCGCTGCTCTTCTTTGGCTCCTTTCTACTTCCTCTATCAGTACTAACTGATACGACTCCCAGACTGACAAACAATATACGAGAGTACTGATGGAACGAGGGTTTTGTAAGCTATCTCCTCAGTGGATAGACTACACTTTTTGAGGTTTTTCTTTCCAAAATTAAAGCTTTGCAGTCGTGTGAGAAAGTTAAAATTCATCTCAAGTAGGTACCTTCATTCATGTCTTGTGAAATCGGATGAACCTTTTACAAACGCCCTGCATATCACATATATAACACTATCTTTGCGATTACAAATTACTGTCAGAAAACTTAAAAACAATTATAACAGTCTAAGCGCTAGGTAAATCACTTAAGCAATTCTGAAAGCGACTCGACAATTTTTAATAATATTACTACGTATTTGAACGATGTTTCTACGTGTTGTGTGTTGCCGTTCCTGAAACAATATTTTCATCAAAACGATTTACAGATTTAACCTAAATTTAATCTCTCAAATCCGATGTTTCATCTGTTCAGCACGTGCAGTAAATAGCCCCAGCGCAGGAGGGAAAATTATGTATGTACGCATGTTGTGTATTTCTGTTACTGCAACTATTCTTTACTAGAAAGCGCGATCTGTGTTGAGCGTGATAAGTGAAACTGCAATTTTCTTCAAGCTGCATTATTTCCTCTGTGTTTCAAAATGTCTCTAGTGGTAAATGGTAAAGCGAAACCACTCAAAAAGGCATACATAACAATTTAACTGAAGAAGATCAGTGAATCTGTAATATGTATTTCTGTATACCTGGTAAATAGCGCGATGTATGACGTTCGGAAATAGGAATGCAGATTTCAAGATTTGGTTGAGCAAATGGCCTTTAAGAACAGTATTTTGGAATTATTCTCTCCTCCGCTATCTTCTGACCACAATGCCTTATTTTTCAAGTGAAAAAATGGTCCGGTATGAGCTGCACAATTTATTTGCTGTTGCCTAGTTTCGACTTTTTAGTCATTATCAACCATCATGAACAGAACATGGATGCATAGAAATCAATAAAACAGAAAGAGCATCACAATGTCAGAAACTTCAATAAGAAAAGCTTTACAGAGAAATAGCGCCGGATCGATCCCTGTGAGGTGTATTCAAATGACTTAGTTGGTGAGAATGTTAGTCTTGTTAGAAGGCCGTTGTGGGTTCAAGTCTTGGTCCGGCACACAGTATTAACCTCCCAGGTAGTTTCATCATCATCATCATTTAAGACTGATTATGCCTTTCAGCGTTCAGTATGGAGCATAGCCCCCCTTATACAGTTCCTCCATGATCCCCTATTCAGTGCTAACATTGGTGCCTCTTCTGATGTTAAACCTATTACTTCAAAATCATTCTTAACCGAATCCAGGTACCTTCTCCTCGGTCTGCCCCGACTCCTCCTACCCTCTACTGCTGAATCCATGAGTCTCTTGGGTAACCTTGCTTCTCCCATGCGTGTTAACATGACCCCACCATCTAAGCCTGTTCGCCCTGACTGCTACATCTATAGAGTTCATTCCCAGTTTTTCTTTGATTTCCTCATTGTGGACACCCTCCTGCCATTGTTCCCGTCTACTAGTACCTGCAATCATCCTAGCTACTTTCATATCCGTAACCTCAACCTTGTTGATAAGGTAACCTGAATCCACCCAGCTTTCGCTCCCATACAACAAAGTTGGTCGAAAGATTGAACGGTGCACAGATAACTTAACAACAACTAACTTGGTACTGACTTCCTTCTTGCAGAAGAGAGTAGATCGTAGCTGAGCGCTCACTGCATTAGCTTTGCTACACCTTGCTTCCAGTTCTTTCACTATGTTGCCATCCTGTGAGAATATGCATCCTAAGTACTTGAAACCGTCCACCTGTTCTAACTTTGTTCCTCCTATTTGGCACTCAATCCGTTTATATTTCTTTCCCACTGACATTACTTTCGTTTTGGAGATGCTGATCTTCATACCATAGTCCATAATAGAGTTAATTTTGATGAAGAGTAAAATATTCGTTCTAAAAGAGAAATCGTCATTACTTTTTGGCACCTAATTAGATGTTAATGGAACAGCCTTAAAAAAGATGAATAAATGAATACGGCGACTGGATGGGCAGCAAAAGAAATAAACATGAGAGTGAAAGTGGCGTGGTGTACTTTTGGTAAACCAAATACGATTTTCAAAACCAACTCTCTACAGTGTACGAAATGGGAAGTTTACAAACAGTTGCGTGTCATCAGTTTTGACTTATCGCAGTGTGATATGAACTTTTAAAGCGAAAACTTTGCAAAACCTTCCTTTGATTTTTGGATCATTGGGGAGATGTGCGTTGGCTATCACTAGAAGGAACAATAAAATGATCAGACGGATCAGGGAACAGACGACAATTTTTTTTTACTCCTGTCAGAAGCATCAGATTATGTTGAAGAAGAAAAAGGAGGAACAAGTTGCGAGAGTGGAACTGTTTCACACTTGCGGAACTTCTATCACAAACTGCATATTACAAATTGTACAACGCAAAACAGAGGATTTGGTGACATGAGGCTGCATTGAGAGGGACAATGAGGGCAGAAACCCACGTGCTGGATTTTGTCCTCACCACAATTGCTCTAATTACACGGCTCGGGGTTTCCATATTTTGCGAGACTTGCTTTCAGTCTTGTCCCGTAGTCTGTTGAGGCATTCCAGGCTTCCCATTTTTCGTGATGGGCGAAGAGTTAGTCCATTTAATGGTTTAATTCCGTGATGGTTTTTTGAAATTGAACATACATCAACTTTAGACTGACTTTGTCATTCTTAGTCCTCGATTGCTTTGAAGATGCTGTGTTTTTTCTTTTTTCTTTTTTTTTGTCTTTTTCAGCCTATGGGTAGCTGTTCGAATACAGTACAACAGACGTCGTATGTACGGGTAATACTTAATTCTCTCTCTCTCTATAGGCAACGGCCACCCGACGAATTGTTGGCAGAGCGATTACATCCAGGTGATAAAGCTTATCTGTGTGAGTAGGCTACAGACGGTTTGTGATTGTACGTTTCGTTCAGTGCGACAACTGCTGCGTGGTGTGGGCAGATTTGTACCAGGCAGGACAGGTATGCGCTATCTGATCAAATGTATCCGGACATTACGAAATTTGGAGCGGGCGACTAATCACGAGAGGGGGACCCGCCAGCACAAAAGGCGGCGGGGCGTATCACGGTGAGAGTAGAGGAGCAATAATAGCACAGTGGATCAATGAGGAGAGCTCAGTGATTTCGACCGTGGACTATTCGATGGACGTCACCTGAATAACAGTACAAGCAGGGACATTTCAGCCCTTCTAAAGGTGCCCAGATAGACGGTTGGTGACGTAACTGTGAGGTGGGAACGCAAAGGAACAACCGATGCTAAGCTGGACAGCTGATGACTGGAAATGAGTGATCTGAAGTGATGACTCACGATTTAACTTGTGGCAATCCGATGGAAGGGTATGGATTTGGCGAATGCTTGGAGAACGCCTCCTGATATCATATGCAGTTCCAACAGTGAAGTATGTAGGAGATTGTGTTATAATAGGCGGGCGCTTTCTTAGTTGAGGTTCGGTCTCCGTATAACTCTTAAGTAAACGGTAAATGCGGAAGGTTGAAATGGCTCTGAGCACTATGAGACTTAACATCTGAGGTCATCAATCCCGCCGGCCGAAGTGGCCGAGCGGTTCTAGGCGCTACAGTCTGGAGCCGCGCGATCGCTACGGTCGCAGGATCGAATCCTGCCTCGGGCGTGGATGTGTGTGATGTCTTTAGGTTAGTTAGGTTTAATTAGTTCTAAGTTCTAGGGGATTGATTTCCTCAGAAGTTAAGTCCCATAGTGCTCAGAGCCATTTGAATCATCAGTCCCCTAGAACTTAGAACCACTTAAACCTGACTAACCTAAGGACATCGCACACGTCCATGCCCGAGGCAGGATTCGAACTTGCGACCGTAGCAGCCGCGCGGTTCAGGACCGAAGTGCCTAGAACCGCTCTGCCACCGCAGCCGGCTAATGCGGAAGGACATAAACACATTTTAAAGCTTTGTGTCTGGCATAGAGGAGGTGTTCTCAGACGACGGTTGCTTGTAGCAGGATGACAATGCACCCTGTCATAAAGCAGCATCGGCTAGTTAATGGTTTGTGGGCAATAACATTCTTGAAACGGACTGGCCTGCCCAGAGATAACGACCTGAATCCAGTGAAAAACCTTTGGGATTGAGTTAGAACGTCGACTTCTCTTCTGACCTCAGCGTCCTACATCACTACCTTCTCTGGTTTCGGCTGTTGAGGAAGAATGGGCTACCATTCCTCCACAGAGATTCAGACACGTCACTGAAAGTGTCCCCAACAGACTTGAAGGGTTCATAAATGCAAAGGGCAGACACATCGCATGGTAATGCCCACAAACAGTTGTCCGGATACTTTCGATCAGGTAGTGTATATTTCGAACCTTTTAGGAAGTCGTTGCATTGCTACAGGGCTTTTGAGTAGTGCGAAGTTTAACCCTGTGTCACGGATCAAAGCGGTGCTGGTGACTCTTAATTAAGAGCATGTCAGCGCAAAGACGTAATTCGGATCCCCCCAATAATAGTTCACGATTACATCTGCTGAGCTGTACATCACGTAATTTCATTTGCGCGACGCAATCCACCGAGAGCACGTAGATTCTGGCGGCTGTCGCGATTGGGACTTCGCACGTAAACTCCGAATAAGAAACGCAAGGAACGCTTCGTGCTTGCTCGGCTCGTTGGGAGATGTAGTCGCAGGCAGGAACAGGCGCGACAGATGTGAGGAAGGGCAGGGCACGGCAGGGCAAGCCCCGCAGCCCTCACGCCTGGCCGCGAACTCGAGGAGACGGCTGCGGCTTATCGCGGGCGCCGCATCTCGCCTGCGCTCTCTCCGCGCTCTCCAGAGCAGCGCCGCGCCGCTCTGCGCTCGCACAAGTGGTGCGCTGTTGTGTTGTGTTGTGTCTCGGGCAGGCAGACACCCTCCGCAGCCCGAGGGGGGAGCCAACACGCGGCTTTTCTCGGTCGGCTCTCTGGGCGGAGCGCTCGCTGCTGCGGCCTAGGCTCTCAGCCCCACAGTGGCCAACACATGGGCCGCCACCGCATCTGCCCTACCTGTCATCGCACCCTTGCCTGGTTTAGAGCGCTCATTCATTCTCCTCCTCCTTGCGAGTCCTGTCTCGCTACACTGCTTGAAGCGCTCCAGTCTATTCTCTACAGCATACACAGTGATAATTAAAAATTGCGACATCTGCAAAGACAGCAAACTTACTTACCTACTTACTTACTTACGTACGTACTTACTGTCTGTATAGAGTGTAGCTGGGAGAATACGCGACTAAAATTTCCGATGATTTAGGAGTATACAAGGTACGACGTTTAGCAAACAAAGCTGAACGTCATGTACGAACAAAACCAGTATCCCGGTATCCAGTAGAACTGAGCTTCGATGACATAATACGCTACTGGCCATTAAAATTGCTACACCAAGAAGAAATGCAGATGATAAACGGGTATTCATTGGACAAATATATTATACTAGAACTGACATGTGATTACATTTTCACGCAATTTGGGGGCATATATCCTGCGAAATCAGTACCCAGAACAACTACCTCTGGCCGTAATAACGGTCTTCATACGCCTGGGCATTGCATCAAACAGAGCTTGGATGGCGTGTACAGGTACAGCTGCCCATGCAGCTTCAACACGATACCAAAGTTCATCAAGAGTAGTGACTGGCGTATTGTGACGAGCCAGTTGCTCGGCCACCATTGACCAGACGTTTTCAATTGGTGAGAGATCTGGAGAATGTGCTGGCCAGGGCAGTAGCCGAACATTTTCTGTGTCCAGAAAGGCCCGTACAGGACCTGCAACATGCGGTCGTACATTATCCTGCTGAAGTGTAGGGTTTCGCAGGGATCGAATGAAGGGTGGAGTCACGTGTCGTAACACATCTGAAATGTAACGTCCACTGTTCAGAGTGCCATCAATGCGAACAAGAGGTGACCGAGACGTGTAACCAATGGCACCCCATACCATCACGCCGGGTGATACGCCAGTATGGCGATGACGAATGCACGCTTCCAATTTGCGTTCACCGCGATGTCGCCAAATAAGGTTGCGACCATCGTGATGCTGTAAACGGAACCTGGATTCATCTGAAAAAAATGACGTTTTGCCATTCGTGCACCCAGATTCGTCGTTGAGTACACCATCGCAGGCGCTCCTCTCTGTGATGCAGTGTCAAGGGTAACCGCAGCCATGGTCTCCGAGCTGATAGTCCATGCTGCTGCAAACGTCGTCGAACTGTTCGTGCAGATGATTGTTGTCTTGCATGCGTCCCTATCTGTTGACTCAGGGATCGAGACGTGGCTGCACGATCCGTTACAGGCATGTGGATAAGATGGCTGTCATCTCGACTGCTATTGATACGAGGCCGTTGGGATCCAGCACGGCGTTCCGTATTACCCTCCTGAACCCACCGATTGCATATTCTGCTAATAGTCATTGGATATCGACCAACGCGAGCAGCAATGTCGCCATACGATAAACCGCAATCGCGGTAGGCTACAATCCGACCTTTATCAAAGTCGGAAACGTGACGGTACGCATTTCTCCTCCTTACACGAGGCATCACAACAACGTTTCACCAGGCAGTGCCGTTTGTGTATGAGAAATCGGTTGGAAACTTTCCTCATGCCAGCACGTTGTAGGTGTCGCCACCGGCGCCAACCTTGTGTGAATGCTCTGAAAAGCTAATCATTTGCATATCTCAGCATCTTCTTCCTGTCGGTTGAATTTCGCGTCTGTAGGACGTCATCTTCGTGGTGTATCAATTTTGATGGCGAGTATTGTATGTACGTGATTTCATTGCTGCTCAGACTCTGCCACAGTGCTAATAAATCGTTGTGGTTGGCGTCCCTGTTTCTCGGAAATCGACCAGATGAGTGCAATGGGAGACGGATGTAAGAACGTACAGATCTGTACTACAATCGAGTATCCTCACTTAAGAAGTAGGCGAGGACATGTGGCATGCGTTATCTTGGTGAAAGACGAAGCTGGGATACCTCACAGATAGGACACAGCCACCGCCAGTAACACATCAGAAATGTAAGCTGCTGGTGTCCAGATTACCAGGTGTGTGAACCAGAGGTGATCATGTTCTGTACCGAATCACGCCAGGTTTTGGGTCCATACGATGATGATGAATGCTGTCTGGAAACGTTCCTTCTCCTCGTTTTTCAGCATAACGATATGCAAATTTTGATGCTATGTACTAGATTACATCATGGTCAGGAAGAGATTCCAAAATCAATACTGGATTGTTGGGCACACCCTTGAGCAGATATAGATTCAGATCACATTTTAGTAATGATGAAGAATAGACTAGTCAGGAAGAATCAATGCACAAAGAAGTGGGATACAGAAGTATTCAAGAATGAAGACATACGTTTGAAGTTCTCTGGGCTACAGATATTCCGATAATGAATGGCTCAGGAGGCGGTTCTGTTGAAGAGGAATGGACATCTCAAAAACGGCAATCACAGAATTTGGAAAGAAAGAATTAGGTGTGTAGAAGGTAACTGCGAAGAAACCATTGGTAACAGAAGGAATGCTTCAGGTGATTGACGAAATAAGGAAGTACAAAATTGTTCAGCGAAATTCAGGAATATACAAATACGAGTCACTTAGGATTAAAATGAACAGGAAGTGCAGGGAAGCTGTGGCGAAGAGACTGCATTTAAAATGTGAAGAAGTCGAGAAAAAATAATTGTTTTCAGAAGGACTGAGTCAGCATACATAAAAGTCGAAACAACCTTCGGTGAAATTAAAAGCAAGGGTGGTAATATTGAGATTGCAGTGGGAATTCCACCGTTAAACGTAGAGGAGGTAGCGGAGAGACGGAGAGAGTATATTGAAGGTCTCTGTGAGGGGGAAGACTCGTCTGACTACGTGATAGAAGAATAAACAGGAGTCAACGGGGAAGAGATAGGGATCCAGTATTAGCATCAGAATTTAATAGAGCTTTACCGACTTGAGATCAAACAGATAACATTCCATCGGAATGTATGAAATCATTGGGGTATGTGCCAACAAAATGACTATTCATGCTGGCGTGCAGGATGTATGAGACTAGGGACATACCATTAGCCTTTCGGAAAAACATCATCCATACAATTCCGAAGATAGCAAGAACAGAGAGGTGCGAGAATTATCGTAGAATCAGCTTAACGGCTCATGCATCCAAGCTGCTGACAAGAATAATACACAGAAGGTTGGAAAAGAAAATTGGGAATCTGTTAGGCGACGATCGGTTTGTCTTCAGGAAAGGTAAAGGCACCAGAGAGACAGCTCTGACATTGTGGTGGATAATCGAAGCAGGACTAAAGAAAAATCGAGACACTTTCATAGAATCCGTCGACCTCGAAAAGGCGCTCGACAATGTAAAATGGTGCGATATGTTCGAAATTCTGAGAAATATAAGCGTTAACTACAGAGAAAGACGGGTGATATACAATATGAACAAGAACCAAGAGAGAAAAATGAGACTGGAAGATCAAGAACCAAGTGATTGGATTAAAAAGGTTGTAAGACAGGGATGTAGTCTTTCGCTCCCTGCTGTCCAATCTATACATCGAAGAAGCAATAGCGGAAAAAAAAGGTTGACGAGTGCGATTAAAATTTAGGCTGACGGGATATCAGTGACACGATTCGCTGATGACACAGCTATTTAAGTGAAACTGAAGTAGAATTACGGGGTCTCTAGAATAGAATGAATAGTCTAATGCACACAGAATATGAATTGACAGAGTATAGAAGAAAGACAAAAATAACGAGAAGTAGCAGAAATGAGAGCAGCGAGAAACTTAAAATCAGAATTGGGGATCACGAAGTAGATGAAATTAAGATATTCTGCTATCTATGCAGCAAAATAACCTTGATGGATGGAGGAAGGAGGATATAAAAAGCACTGGCAAATAGGGCATTTCGGGTCAAGAGAAGTCTACTAGTAGCAAACATAGACCTTAATTTGAGGGAGAATTTTCTGAGAATATACGTTTGGAGTACAGTATTGTATGGCAGTGAAACATGGACTGCGGGAAAACCGGAAAGAAGAATTCGAAGCATGTGAGATGTGCTGCTACAGAAAAATCTTGAAAATTAAGTGGCATGATTAGGTAAGAAATATACGGAAAACACTGAAAAGAAGGGGGACAGAATGATAGGACATGTGTTAAGGCATCAGGGATTAGCTTTGATGGTGCTAGATGGAGATGTTGAGGGGAAACACTGTAGAGGAAGACAGAGATTGGAATACGTCCAGCAAACTATTAAGGACATAGGTTGGCACAGGACAGCAATTCATGGCGGGACACATAAAACCAGTTAGAAGACTGATGAAAAAGACAAGTAAGTTCGAAATATAGGGAAGAAGCTGAACTTCATGTAAGAACAAAGGCAATAATTCGGCTGGGTAGCCAATCGAAGTGAGTTTGGACGGGATATACAGGTACGCTATTCATTTCTGCTTCAACACTGTGGCAGGGTTGATGAATCATAGTGGCTGGCGTGCCTGTCTCTCGGAAACCTGTGACCAAATATGTACAGTGGATGTGGGATTTGGAGAACTTATTGACCACGGCAACAGTTGAGAACCCTCATTAACCAAGTAGGCGAGGACAGCACTGGAAACACGTGGTCCTGCGTTATATTACCGAAAGGCAACGATGCGGAGACCTCAAAGATAGGACCCGAAAGGCACCTCATAGAATCACACCAGGTTTTGGGGCCGTATGACGATGATGAATGGTATCTGGAAAAATTAGTTCGCCTCGGATCTACAGCATATGGATATGTAAATTATGATGCTGTACGCTGGTCTGGAAGGAATGTGTCCCCCTGAACCTAATGGTTCCATATTCGTGTGAGAGTCAAGGGATTTCGACTGAATCGAAAAGCAGTCTCGTCGACTGACAGATAGCAGTGTCGATAAGCGACTATCGTGCTGCTGTTGAATTCCGGCTTGTCCTTCTCAAACGAGGACTAATACTAGCTTATGATCTTCTCACAAAGAGCCAATAATCAAAACCTATTTCTGAATTAGGTGTTTTGTGCTCAGTTATTGCTTTCCCACCAGACACTGTTCGTTAATTAATACACTCTAAGACAAAAAAAAAAGACACACCACGAAGGAGTTATTCGAATGGGGCGGAAATTGACAGATGTGACATACATGCGCAGGAAAAACAAAAACAAAAACATTTGAACCATTTGAACAAAAAAAATGGTTCAAATGGCTCTGAGCACTATGGGACTTAACATCTGTGGTCACCAGTCCCCTAGAACTTAGAACTACTTAAACCTAACTAACCTAAGGACATCACACACATCCATGGCCGAGGGAGGATTCGAACCTGCGACCGTAGCGGTTAGGCGGTTCCAGACTGAAGCGCCTAGAACCGCACGGCCATACCGGCCGGCATGCGCAGACAAACAAATGATCACAAAATTAGAAAAATCGTATGATTTATTAAAGAGAAAGAGCTTCAAAAATTGAGAAAAACAACAACGCGTTGGTCCACCTCGGGCCCGTATGCAAACAGTTAGTCGGCTTGGCACTGATGTACAGAATTGTTGGATGTCATCCTGAGGAATATCGTGCCAATTTCTATCCAATTGGAGCGTTAGATTGTCAAAATCCCGAGCTGGTTGGAGGGCCCTTCACACATTGCTCCGAACGTTCTCAGTTGTGGAGAGATCCGGTGATTTTTGTGGGCAAGCTAGGGTTTGACATGCATTAAGACAAGCAGTAGAGACTCTTGAATTTTGTGGGAGGGCATTATCTTGCTGAATACAAGCCATGAAAGGTACACAAAACAGAGCGTAAAATATCGTCGACATAGCACCGTGTTGTAAAGGTGCCGGGGGTGGCAATCATAGGAGTCGTGTTATGAAATGAAGTCGCATCCCAGACCAGTACTCCTGCATGTGGAGTCGTATAGCGGACGACAGTCGGATTGGCATCCTACTGCTATCTGGGGCGTTTCCAGACACGTCTTCGAAGGACATCGGAGATCAGTTCGAAGCGGGACTCATCACTGAAGACAATTCTACTCCATTCACGCCGAATGTGCTCGACACTACTGCAAACAGGCTTGTTACTGTACAGAGGACAATTGTAGTCGGCTCAAAGGGCGCTGTGAGCTCAGCCCCCTTTCTGTGAGCCGTCTATGGTCCATGTGGTCACTGAAGCATCAGCCGCACGTCGGGTTGATGATAATGATAAATCCATAGCTCTTAGTGCCTCTCTGGTGATTGCTCGGTCCTCACGTTCTGCGGTCTCTCTAGCACGATCACTTTCTTCTTGATGCTCCGTTCGGCCATGGTTCACTCATTCCTGCCATCGTCGAATAGTGGCACCGTTCCTATTCAAATGTCGGGCGATTCGGCGAGCAGTCCAATTAGCTTCATAGAGCCTAACTACACGTTCTCTCTCAAATGCTGACATCTGCGTATATTGGTCATGTGTCTGTCTGCGACGTGTCTTCGTGCTTACTATCCATCTGAGTACACGGAATGAAATTTGCGAAGACTTTGTGCCCTGGTATCGATATGTCGCTTGTATTCTATCCTTGCCAACTGTGCGGTGAAATTTCGATGCAGCGTCACACTTATCATTCATCGGCCACCAAAGTTTACAGTTTCGCATTTTTCATCGGTACCTACATAAATATCTATTTTTCACTCCTTCATGGTGCATCGTTTTCTTTTTATCTTAGACTGTATATTCTTGTTACTCTTGCTCTGTTACCCTTTCCCACGCATCAACTGCATACTAGAGTAACACATGTCTTTATGGTAACTAAGACTTTTTGTTGTCCTCAACTCTTCGGAAATCTCCTTGTCGTCGCAGCTCACACTCTCTAGTTTCCTCCATACCCACATTTTCGATACTTCCTACCTTCTTTCTCATCTTTTCGTAATGTTCCTATCTCCACCTCCTCCCTACTCCCACGTCAATCCAGTGTAATAAAGAAAACATATGGACACAGTGGCTACATTACAGCATGTGCAGAATGTGTCAACAGGATTGCAATCATATATCTGCTTACAAAAAAACAATAATTACTCTATTTTGTTTTTCGAGGTGACACTTAAAATTTTGTGACTTCCCCTGGTACACGCTAAACATTTCACAGGCCAGTGTGTTAGAAGAAGAAAATCGAGCGACGTTCGAAGAAAAAAAGTGTTCTTAAAAGAGACTCACGGAGCACAGTGGATCGTATGCCACGTTCTTGAAGAGAGGTATGGGTAAGGACTGGAGTGGAATTTCTTACAGCGTGTGTCGTGGGTCGTGGCACCAAATGGAGTACTAAATGCAGAAAGAGTGCTTTATTGACAGCCAACGACGGCTCGGAACGTGCAGTGTGGCTGAAAGAAGCCGAATGTATTCACTCGCCCTATGCCTGAGAAACGTATTTGGTGCAAACACACTGGCGTAGGCTTTTGGAAAGCCTCCTGTGCAGCTCATTGGCGCTCGGCTCTGGCTGTAAAAGCCTCTTCCAGGAGCTACGTGTAAAAGTCTCTATCAAGAGCAGTTCCCATGACGGGAAGTGTGGCGGGCCATTAGAAAGCCGCGCAGCTGCGACTCCCCGGCCGGCAGGAGGGTTGGGGCACAAATGCGTGTGACAGCCCCCGAGGGACCGCACCCTCCGCCACTGCCTCGGCTGCGGCCGTATCGACACGGCAGTAATTTAGAAGCGGCTAGGGATGCCGGCTAGCCCCTACCACTGCTGCCTGTATGCAACCCGCATTGCTCCACTGTCGTGTGGGTTATCTACAACGGGATGACGACGGCGCAAACATCAAATTAAAAGCTTATCTTCCTCTTCTCTGTGGGCACTTTTTAAGGTTCCGATATCTGGAAGATGCTTCTTGTGTATTCTAATGTGCTCGTTCGAGGTGTAAACTGAAATTTCACCAAATCGTAAACGACTCTTTAGGGTACAAAAGCGTTAACTGGATACTCTTACCCTCACAAGCAGGTAATGGTACGCAGTCGGATGGCCAAGAGTGCGCACGTGAAATCTTCGTCAGAGGTCACAGAGATAATCACACCTTCATAATCTGTACAGTCTTATGGAACAATTCTTTGCATTGGTCACGCTGTATTCAGTCACATCAAAATGACATCCGCAAATGGATTTTTTTATTTATTTACTTTTTTTGCTGGATCAGTTTTCTGAGGAGCTATGAGCAATTTCCTTTCTGTAGATGAGATTTCCTTCTGTCCCCAAACATCCTTTTTTTCCTTTTTTCTCTTCTATAAGGTTTTTCTTCTCATCTTTATCCTTCTCTTTCTGTTCGAGAGTGTTCTCCACCGGTGTCGAGAAGAGAATTTACGATTTTTATCCCTCTACTTACTTATGTCAACTGACGACAATTTTGGTGAATGTCAGAAATGGACGTTGGCGTTTGCGCGGTTTGTGAGGAATAATTTTATTTATTGGATCAGAATTTTTATTACTCGTGTCATTCTTGTGAGCTGGCACTGAATACTAACACTCCAGTACAAATTCCAGTCTGGGGTTCCTTCGCTATACTACTGTCTTCATTCGCGTTGTTGTACCCGATGATCTGAATCGTAGTTTCGTCGCCTGCCGTTGCACGAGGAGCAAAATACTTCGCCGAATGAACATTGGGATTGGAAGGGTACATACCCGTTATTCCAAGCGCTTTTTTCTGCCCCCTCTACAGTTGCTTAAATTCCGAGGCGCATTTGTTATTTTGGATCCTAACAAGAACTATTCCTTACCTGGATACGAAGAAAGAAGAAAGGGGCAACAGTCGTCGCCCACTTTCTGTCACTATGCACTGATAGATGGCTAGCCAGTATCAGTTTACCGGCATGTGCGGCCAGTATGTATAAACTTAGTAGTGCGTACTCTTAGGCGATGAATACAGTACTTAGTTAATAACCCTAAATGTAGTTTCTTCCTTTTTTGATTCTGTCGACACTGAGGTCTTTACTTGGAGAGCAACAGTCGATTTGAACAAGGGGAGGGAAAGAATAAGCAAAGGCTGTGTTCAAGGGAGGTATCCTGTGTCAAGCTAAATTGATTAAGGAAAACAGTTGGAAACTGATGTCTCAGGCTTTGCATTATCTCTCTCCATTTCTTTAAGCATAGCTATGATTGTAAACAAAAAGCGACAGAGATGTCGTAAAGGCATCGGAGCTGAACGAGCCTCCAAAACAATGTAAATCAGTGTGTTTTACACCAGTTAAAAACAGGGACGAAAGCAGTGGGCGATTTGAACAATGTGTGATAAAAATGTTTCGTTCTTGTGCAGACTAGGCTCATATAGAATAATTATTAAAACTTACAGACACCTATCCACGAAAACTGAGCAACCAAAAATTAAGGTATTCTGTAGCGCTGCGCTGTGTGTGACGAAAAACTATCGCCAACGTATGGGAGACGTCACTCGTTTGACGTACTGGTTTGAGGAATTCGCGAAGAACTTAAATTTTCGTTACGTGGCTGGGACCTGCATAAAGAAATCATCCCTCCAACTTATTCCATGGTAGAACACTTGGTTCCACGCTGAAACGGCACACCCATACCAATAAGGGAAGCGTACGGGTCATGCTAATTTTTGGAATGTTGTAGTACATACCTAGAAGTAATTAACACTGCTCTAGCGTTTTCAATAAATTATTGTTGTTCCCTCCAGAACAAACATTATTCCTTGTAACGGTAAACGTGTGTTTTCGAAGATAAGGGAAAAAAGCTTGTAGTTCACTACGTGTGTCCGTTGCGCTAACGCCACTGCTCGACGGCTAGCAACGTTGTGTGGTACAGAACAGGATAGGAAAGCCCTGAACGTCGATTTTTAGAAAACGCTTAAGGCTTGTGCGTCGTACCAGAGCAGCATCATTCGTTACACGTAAGGACGTACTACAGTGACGAGAAAAACGAGCAAAATCGGTGACGCTTTGCGTGTATTCTTTCCTTGGGAGAGAAGTTAGCATGCGGAGCAAAAGGGGCGAGTACGCCTGTTAGCAAGCGTGAGGTAAGGGCTCGTGGGCAGCCACTGCTAATCCGTTTACCCGTAACGATTTTAAGATGGCAGGCGGATGAATATTCATCACGGTGGCACCCGTCGTGCAGAACGTAATTTAGAAGGGGAGGGGAGACAAAGAGAAAAACGAGAGGGGAATGTGAGAGCTGTATTGTTTGCGACACAACAATAAAGCCCAGTTAGCGACCAAGCAGACGAAGTGAATACTGCATAAATACTTTCTCTCTCCCTCTCTCTCTTTCACACACACACACACAAACATACATACAGACACATTTCTCACTTACGTTAATGACGAACATAGAGTTTTGTTGAACTCCGAAGATTAAAATTCCCCTCTCACTGCTTCATTTTCTCTTCTACTACGTATGTCGACAGAATAAATAACGTGGAGGAAGGGAATCGGATTGGGAAAAAAAGAAATTTATGGCACAACTTCACTAAAATAAGTATTCGGTTGATAGGACACATCCTGAGGCATTAAGGAATCTTCAGTGGAAAGTAGTGTGGGGTTCAAAATTGTAGAGGGAGACTAAGGGATGATTGCTGAAGCCTACATCAGTTTGAATCTGCTTCCGTAGTCATGTATAAATGAAGATGCTTGTTGATCACAGACTTTCGTGAAGCGCTGCATCACGGCAGTCTTCGGAATGAAGACCACAACAGCAACAAAAACATAAGTAATTTTCAACTTAAGGCATAGTGTTTCTGTTGTATTTGAATTCCTATTAACAGTTTTATTGTATAGCTACTACGAGAAACAGTTGTAGGGCCGCGCGCAGCTTGTCCCGTTCACAGTATGGCTGGAGCCGAAACAACGAGTAACGAGTCCTGCACTCGCCACCTGACCAGCAGAAATATGGAATTTGTGGAAAGATAGTGTCTAGATAAAGTGGCAACTAGGCTGCAAACCCAATAACTTGAAAAATCATGAATTTCGCCGAGAAAACTTGAAGGATTGGAATGGTTTTCATTTTAGTGCAACGAGGTGTACCTAACATCGTGTCTGTCCTCGTTTTGTCCGGCATAGCGCACCAAATCGACATGGCAGCGACTCAGCAAGTCGCTGGATTGGTTGGTTGGTTGATTTTTGGGGAGGAGACCAAACAGCGAGGTCAGCGGTCCCATCGGATTAGGAGAGGATAGGGAAGGAAGTCGGCGGTGCCCTTCCAAAGGAACCATTCCGGCATTTGCCCGAAGCGGAAAACCTAAATGAGGATGGCTGGACGCAGGTTTGAAACGTCGTCCTCCCGAATACGAGTCCAGTGTGCTAGCCACTGCGCCACCTCGCTGGGTAAGTCGCTAGAGGTCCCGTGTAGAAATACTGAGAAATGCTGCCTCTGTAGCCGTAGATAACTGCGAAAGTGTTGCCGGTGCATAATTTTTTGTCCGAACTAACCTCTCGATTATGTCCCATGAATGTTCGATGAGATTCACGTCGCCAGATCTGAATGGCCAAATCATTCGCCCGGAATGTCCAGAATCTTCTTCAAACCAAACATGAACAGTTGTGGCCCGCTGACATGGTGCATTGTCACCCATGAATGACCGAAGATAGTCTCCAAGTAGCGAACATAACCATTCCAAGCCAATGATCGGTTCGGTTGGACCAGAGGAACCAGTCAATCTGACACAGAAACAGCCCGCACCAGTATGGAGCCACCACCAGTTTGCACAAAGACTTGTTACAATCTGGGTCCATGGCTTCATGGGGTCTACGCTACACTCGAACCTTATCATCAGCTCGTCCCAACTGAAGGGACTCATCTGACCAGATCACGGTTTTCCATTCGTCTCGAGTCCAGCTGATACTGTCATGATCCAAGAAAGCCGCTGCAGGCGATGTCGTGCAAGGCGCTCGCGTCGGTCGCCTGCTGCCATAGCCCATTAACGCCAAATTTCACCGCACTGTCCTAACGGTTACGTTCGTCGTACGCCCCACATTGATTTCCGCGGTTATTTCATGCAGTTCTGCTTGTCTGTTAGCACTGACAAATACGGAAGTGCAGCTGCTCTCGGTTGTTAAGTGATGGCCGTCGGCCAATGCGTTGTCCGCCTTGAGAGGTAATACCTGAAATGTGCTGTTCTCGGCACGCTCCTGACGCTTTGGATCTCAGAATATTGAATTCCCCTGCGATTTCAGAAGTGGAATTTCCCATAAGGCT